>NC_139228.1:88857344-89311372 GCF_055691185.1 Crinia signifera | reverse complement strand
TACATAGGAGTATTATACTGTCCGCCACTTTCTTCTGTCCTTTTAAGTCTTGCTTAAGCACAGATTTAGGTCTGTGGGGGTCCTCAGTGGCCAATTGTGGTGGCCAGGCAGAAAGATGCGCTTGCGGTAATGGCAACAGCCAGGCAGAGCGGTGGACAACCTACCCGGCTGTATCAGAGTAGGTCCATGGGCATGTCAAAACTCGAGCCGGCTCAGGAGGCAATCAGAACTTGCAGTTTGGCAGCCAATCAGGAGTGGCAGTGGTAGCTCCAGATTGGTCATTGGATCGCGAGCTCCGATTAGCTCGCCAGCATGGCGCAACATTTGACATTTGAATTGCTGCGGACGTGCTCTGATACAGCCGGGTGGGTTGTCCAATGCTGTGCCTGGCTGTTGCCGTTACCAGGCATGGTAACGGGGGAAGGGAGGGAAGAGGAGGAAGGATAATCCCCTGTGGTAACGAGCATGTAACCCTGGCAAAGAGCATGCAACCCCTGCAATGTGTCTGGCTCCAGCACTTTCACCATGGCTCCTAAAAAAATTAAATATTGTCGAGCCCTGTATTATATGACCAACTTACTGTATGTAGAAATCCCAGTAATTCCCAATGGGTCACATTATCTTGCCACTGTTGGGGCACTGTCTAGCTTTAAGCAGTCGCTGCAACCTGAGCTGTCAGAGGATTTGTCTTCCGTTCCCTATTCTCTCTATAGTGTCTACTCATCAGTTTCTACCGCCTCAGGCCACGCTTTGGAGACCAGAATTGTGCACACGTGGTCCGTAATTACACTCATATGGTTTTATTTACTAGGATGGGCGTCCTACTGAAGATGAATGATGCTATGCACAAGCCAATCAGAATCTACTCCTTGTTTATTTACCACCTTCTAGAAGATAATAGAGAAATCTGATTGGTTGCCCATAGCAACACCCCATCTTCAATAGAACTCTGATCTTAGTGAATAACCCCCATATTGTGTGCATGGAACTTCATGTGGATTTTCTCTGGTACGCCGAGTAAACAACTCCATACCCTCTAACATGACCCATTCTATTTGGTACAAAATGCTCTGTTCCTGGACTTCCCTGCCAGTGGCAGTTACAGTGGTGGGACTCCAGAACAGTTCAAAATTCAAAGAGGGGGGGTCACATCAACTGCCAGTGAGTCCAGGACAGTGATGTTTGGAGTGGCAGTAAGCGTGGCTCCCCTTTTTGAATATTGGACTGTGCTGCAGCCCCACCTCTGTAACTGCCACTGGCAGGGAAGTCCAGGAACAGAGCATGTTGGAGGGTAAGCAACTCTGCGCCCACACTGCACTTTGCAATACATTTTCACCAGCCCGGTCCTTTGTGCAGGAAATACCTCTGATGTCAGAGAGATCGCTGTAAGTACAACTCCACATATCCTGCACATCTGTCTATACTCCCTCACACACATGCGCTCAAATGTAGATGTGACTAAGATGTGTTACAGTGGCAGCACAGGGACGGTGACATCCGGTCTGTCCAAGAGCACCCCTGTATGTGCCAAAGGTGCCTGTGTCCAAAATGGGGGACCATGGCTTTGTGGTAGGGGCAAGCTCCGGACACTAGCATCCACACTGCCGGCTGCTTCTTAATAACAGGAGCCTAATGCTGTAGATGGCCACAATGTAGCACCAGGCTTCCGTCACTGTGGAAGAGAGTGATACCCAGATGCAGCTCGCACCCTTCCTGTGATGCATCTGACTGTACAATTGGAATCAGTGGTTTATGACTATGCCAGAGCTTGCAATGTGCCACAGATCACAAGATCCGCCCACAAATAGACCGACGTGTAACGCTGTAAGCCCCGTTTGTCCCAAATGTACTCACAAGGATTTCTATGTCTTAAGGCCCCCATACACTATGCGTCTTCTCCGAAGGTCTCTCCCGGGCGGCATGATCACATACAATATATCGTATGCGGTCCTTCTACCATTCGATATTTATACACTGAGGCCCTTATTCTGGTTCACTCGCAAAGGCAAATTCCTTCTCAAATGGACAAAACCATGCTGCTCTGCGGGGGGGGGGGGAGTTAAATTTCAATCAGTTATTTTGTTTCTGTGCAGGGTAAATACTGACTACTTTATTCTTGCACTGCAATATAGATCTCACTTTGAAGTAAAATCCCACCGAAATGTAATTCTCTCTGCACAAGTTACATCTGCCCCACCTGTAGTGCACATGGTTTTGTTCATTTGGGAAGGAATTTGCCTTCTGCAAGTGAACCAGAATAAGGGCCTGAAATAAAATGTTGTTGCTTTATACGCACTGAATAAGAGTAAATACTTACCATAACCGTGGTTACATTCTGCGGTCAGTTTATCCTCGGTGCCTTACATTAATGTATGTATTTATCCCAGCTGCCTTTTTTCTTTACCTTTCCTTTCTCCCATCTGTGTATCCGTGAACAATGTCAACGGTTTCCTATCTGTTTCCATCTGTCTCTGTCTACTCAGCTGCTGGCTAGTGACCCCTGCACAGAGGTGTCTGAGAACACCCTCGCCTGATGATTAGTAATACCTGCAGCCTAGATTTCTGTTTCTGATATCCACAATTGTCCTCACGCTAATGACCTCTCTGTCTGCACCTGTAATGGAATGTCATAGACTCACTGATGCAGAGATGATGCAAGTAATGCAGTACTATGAGAACAGACCAGGATGAGTATGCATGCAGCATGCTCACCTGAGGAGAGACCACCCAACACTGGCACTGAATGCAAAAGATCTGTCTGGGGTCAGGTATATTTTGGAGGTGATTCTGGTTGGCTCTGTAAGCTCCGAGCACCAGAGACGCCGCCCGTCTGAGCGCCCCGACGACGATTCCCATTTTTAACATGCAAGGGGACTAGCATCAGCCTGCCCGGGGTACTCATGGGAATACATATAAAATGCTGGGCGGTCCCCGCCGCAATCCGCCCCGCCCCAAACCTTGATCCCAAATCCCTTTGCGGGGGTATCTGGTGAGGACCAACAATATCTCGGTGGCCTCTGCTATGGATCTATGGCAATCAGAGCATGGTCAGCATCCCTGTGATCCCTGTGAGAGTTGTGGTACATCCCCATTACTATGTTATTACTGATAACCTGGAAGAATGTTATATCCTGGGATAATATAATAGTGTTCCTGATAATCCCAGCAGAAACATGCACTGCTTGCAGAGGATCACTAGACAGGGTATTCAGCACATACTGTGTATCACTCACTCCTTATCAGAGGGGAGGGGGGGGGGCTGGCATTGTGATGACATATTGTATTGTTGGAGTGGACAAGGCCTTCTGCCTGTGTAACACTGATCTAAAGCACAACATGTAATATTTTAATTGGATCTGAATAATATCCAATTTTATCATCTATGTAATATATATATATATATATATATATACACTAGGTGATTCATCGCGCCCTACGGGCGCTCTTCACACCGGCGTAAGGGGCTACGCCCCTTAATTTGTGAACATTTGTATTGTGAGAAATATGGTTAGAATTGTATGAAAGATGCCCTGTATTGCAGCTTCTGGCAGTGGGTGAGGGTCCAGCGTGGCAGCACAGGAGTACCGGACGGTGGCCCTGAGTCAGTGTCTCCTCCTACTGGGTGGGAGTTAGGGTGCATGAGAGCAGGAGGCTGGGCTATGAGGCATGATAGGGGTATGTGGGCAACACAGCGTCAGCGATTACCCAGTGGTGGAAGTTACGGTTCAGGAGAGCAGGAAGCTGGGTAGTGATAGGGGTGTGTGGGCATACGGGGGGACTAAAGAGGGTGGTGGACACTGTGCAGCTTCTGCCAGTGGGTGAGGGTCCAGCGTGGCAGCACAGAAATACAGGAGTCAGTGTCTCCTCCGACTGGGTGGGAGTTAGGGTGCATGAGAGCAGGAGGCTGGGCGGTAAAGCATGATAGGGGAATGTGGGCAACACAGGGTGAGCGGGTCTCCACTGGCGGAAGTTACGGGGCAGGAGAACAGGAGGCAGGGCAGTGTCCTCCCACATTGATGGCAAAAGTATTCAACATCGGCCATAAACCATTGATTATTTGAAAATCATTGATGGTCGATGGGCATCCCTAGAACTGGAGGAGGGTGGGGGACAGTATGCAGCTCCCGGCAGTGGGTGAGCGTCTCCTCCCACTGGGAGGGAGTGAGCGTGCATGAGAGCAGGAGGCTGTATAATAGTGGTATGTGGGCAAGACATTGATAAAAGTTGTGGCGCTGGTGCAGAGGGCAGTGGGGAAACCTGCAGTGCGGCAGCCAGGGCCGGATTTCCCACCTAGGGGCGGTACCTGCTTGTGGTGGTACAGGATCCCCCATTGTCACGTGGGTACGTGAAATGCGGGAGCGGGGGCCGCGGTGGTCCGCTGGGGGGGTGGAATTGCCGGAAGGGGGTCTGGGGGGTCTGCAAATTGCGGGAGGGGGGGTGGTGTGTGGGGATCCGCGGTTAGCGGGAGGGGTCGGGGGTCCGCAAATCGTGGGCAGGGGCGCGGGGGGGCTTGAATCGTGGGAAGGGGGGTCCGCAAATTGCGGGAGGGGGGTTGTCGGGGTTAGTGAATTGCGGGAGGGGGGGTTGCGGAGGTCCGTGAATTGCGGGAGGGGCGCGTGGGGTGCCGTGAGTCAAGGGGGGGTTGTGCGGGGGTCCGTGAATCGCGGGAGGGGGCATGAATCGCGGGAGGGGGGGTCGTGGGGGGTTCCGAATCGCAGGAAGGGGGGTATGGGGTGTGCCGTGAATTGCGTGAGGGGGGCATGAATCGCGGGAGGGGGGGTCCCCGAATGTGTGAATTACGGGGCGGTTGCAAATCGCGAGAGGTGCCGAGGGGGCCCGCAAATCGCGGGAGGGGGGCGCTACGGGGGGTTTCGTGAATCGCGGGAGGGGGGGTCGTGGGGGGTTGCGAATCGCAGGAAGGGGGGTGTGGGGGGTGCCGTGAATTGCGTGAGGGGGGCATGAATCGCGGGAGGTGGGGTCCCCGAATGTGTGAATTAGGGGGCGGTCGCAAATCGCGAGAAGTGCCGAGGGGGCCCGCAAATTGCGGGAGGGGGGCGCTACGGGGGGTTCCGTGATTCGCGGGAGGGGGCGGCGCGAATTGCGGGAGGGGGGTCGCAAATCACAGTAGGGGGGGGGTGCCGTGAATCGCGGGAGGGGGGGTCGCGGGGGGCCCTTTTAATGCCGGGAGGGGGGGTCGCAGGGGTCCGGCGAATCGCGGGAGGGGGCTCGCGGGAGGGAGGGGTCGCTGGGGTCCCGCGTTTTGCGAGAGGGTCGCGGGGGTCCCGCGTTTCGCTTGAGGGGGTGGTCGCGGAGGTCCAGCGAATCGCGGGAGGGGGTGGTCGGGTCTGGGACGGATATTAGACAGCACTTACATCGACAGCCATTACATCGACACCATTAGTTCGACAGCTCAATAGGTCGACATGGTTTTAGGTCGACATACCATTAGGTCGACATGTCATTAGGTCGACAGCTCATTAGGTCGACAGCTCATTAGGTCGACAGCTCATTAGGTCGACATGTTTTTAGGTCGACACTGCCATTAGGTCGACAGAGTCTATGTCGACAGTCAAAAGGTCGACATGGGTTTTTTCACTGTTTTTTTGGCCGAAATGTCGACACAGTCGACATGGACACAGTTTGAAGTGTATCCCAGCAGCCGCTCGCTATGCTTCGGGCACACTATTTTATTCTCCCACCACGCCCTAGTGGATAGTAGGGCATGAAATACCGCCTGTCGGCACATGTCGGCTCAATAAACAGTGAAAAAACCCATGTCGACCTTTTGACTGTCGACATAGACACTGTCGACCTAATGGCAGTGTCGACCTAAAAACATGTCGACCTAATGAGCTGTCGACCTAATGAGCTGTCGACCTAATGAGCTGTCGACCTAATGACATGTCGACCTAATGGTATGTCGACCTAAAACCATGTCGACCTAATGAGCTGTCGAACTAATGGTGTCGATGTAAGTGCTGTCTAACAATAGTCCGGATACCGGGGTGGTCGCGGGGGTCCCGCGAATCGCGGGAGGGGGGGTTCGCGGGGGTCCCGCGAATCACGGGAGGGGGGGTCGCGGGGGTCCCGCGACTCGCGGGAGGGTGGAAAGCGGGGGTCCCGCGAATCGCGGGAGGGGGGGTCACGGGGGTCCCGCAAATCGCGGGAGGGGGGGTCGCGGGGGTCCCGCGAATCACGGGAGGGGGGGTCGCGGGGGTCCCGCGAATCGCGGGAGGGGGGTCGCGGGGGTCCAGCGATTCGCGGGAGGGGGGGTCGCGGGGGTCCCGCGATTCGCGGGAGGGGGGGTCGCGGGGGGTCCCGCGAATCGCGGGAGGGGGAGTCGCGGGGGGTCCCGCGAATCGCGGGAGGGGGGGTCGCGGGGGGGTCCCGCAAATCGCGGGAGGGGGGGGTCGCGGGGGGGCCCACGAATCGCGGGAGGGGGGTCGCGGGGGTCCTGGCAGAGGGTAGGGATGTGCAGGAGTAATGGTGGATGGTGGCTGTGGAGTAATGGTGGATGGTGGGCGTGTACTGTAGCCCTGGCTGTGCGGGGAGAGGTGATGTCAAGGGGGTGGAACGTCATACACATGAAAGTGAAACTGTTCTACACAGGAACGTTCTCCACAGGGGTTGAGTGACAGATCTGGCTAAATATATAAGAGATATATATACATATATATATATAGCAATTATCATTGTAATAACAATACATAAACAATTTAGCAGAACACAGATCTAGTCCCAGCCTCTCCCTCTGCTCCAACCTCCAGCAATCCTGATACCAACCTATCCCTCTGCCCCTAGTCCCAGCCTCTCCCTCTGCTACAACCTACCCCTAGTCCCAGACTATCCCTCTGCTCCAACCTACAGCAATCCTGAAACCAACTTCTCCCTCTACTCCAACCTACCCCTAGTCCCAGCCTCTCCCTCTGCTCCAACCTACCCCTAGTCCCAGCCTCTCCCTCTGCTCCAACCTACCCCTAGTCCCAGACTATCCCTCTGCTCCAACCTACAGCAATCCTGAAACCAACTTCTCCCTCTACTCCAACCTACCCCTAGTCCCAGCCTCTCCCTCTGCTACAACCTACCCCTAGTCCCAGACTATCCCTCTGCTCCAACCTACAGCAATCCTGAAACCAACTTCTCCCTCTACTCCAACCTACCCCTAGTCCCAGCCTCTCCCTCTGCTCCAACCTACCCCTAGTTCCAGCCTCTCCCTCTGCTCCAACCTACAGCAATCCTGAAACCAACCTCTCCCTCTACTCCAACCTACCCCTAGTCCGAGCCTCTCCCTCTGCTCCAACCTACAGCAATCCTGATACCAACCTCTCCCTCTACTCCAACCTACCCCTAGTCCCAGCCTCTCCCTCTGCTCCAACCTACCCCTAGTCCCAGCCTCTCCCTCTGCTCCAACCTACAGCAATCCTGATACCAACCTCTCCCTTTCTGCCAACTCTGTAAATCTGTAATCCCAGCCTCTCCCTCTACTCCAACCTACAGTAATCCTGATATGATGCACCCCGCAATGCTGTGTGCTGAGAGATCTTTCTGTGGCCCACAATCCAGCATAATCTACCTGCGGGTGATAGCGCCGCTCGGGACTGCGCATCGCCATCACTGCGGGGCATACACACTGAGTGATCAGTGCTCCATTTCTAAGTGATCTGGTGAGATCACTGAGAACCGGGGCAGAAATCCCCCTGCGTGTATGCCCCTATATCCTTTAGAGCAAGCAATTATTAATATTACCTTATCAGCGCTCCAAGACAACCTGACTGACAGGCCTGCACTTAGCCTCTGGCATCAGAGTCATTAAAGATCTCAGTTAAACCTCAAGAGGATTCTGCACCCTGATAGCCCTCGCTGCTGGGATCAGCTCAGTAATATAATAGTTTGGCAGAGTCTGCTGATGTTTCAACAATAAACAGTAAAAGTAATTGGGACATAATGATACAACGCAGATAAGAAGACAGTGTCACATGTGTAAACATGTTCTGATCTGCTCTCTATAGGATTGTTTTCAATCATCAATATTTTTTTTTTTTTTTGGGGGGGGGGGGGGGTTGGGTTTGTATATGATTGAATTTTAAATGTTATAGGGATTTTCTTGCTTATTCATTGGTTAAACGATAGTGGGGTGTATTATACTGTATTGATATTAAGAGTTCCAATAGTATAATGCTGATATTGTCTGAATAGCAGCATATTCAGAATGTTGACATTTAACATGTTGATATTCACAACGTTGACGCTGACCTAATGATAACATTGCCAGAATGTCGACAGAATGATCTTTTACACTAAACCATGGCCCTGACTACAGCCTAACCCTAAAATCATGTGCAGCCATTCAGACAGTGTCGACACTGTGGATGTTGACTTGGTGAATGTTAAGATCCAGAACGTGTCAACAATTATGGTGATAACATTCTGCATATACTGTACACCTATGACTGCACACCATATAACATAGACCTGTTTTATTATCAGTGGACAACATATTATTCTAAAATGATTATACAGTACATACAGAAGCAATATATCAGCTGTAACTATCCTATTAAGTATCCATAAGATACGCAGCAACAGCACAACCTCGCCCCCCACAGAGGATGTACAGTAGTTGGGATCCCAGAGACAATTCCAGCAGTGGCCACAATCACAGCAGTAGAATCCCAATGGTCACAATTCCAACGGATCCCAATGTGAGTATTAGGGGTAGGGTTGGTTTTACGGTTCGGCACTAGGGGAATGGTTAGGCTTAGGCACTAGAGGGAGGGCTATGGTTAGGCTGATAAAGGGGATGGTTAGGGTAAGGTTGCAGGAGGGGTGGGTTGGGGTTAGGGTTAGAATACCCACAGAAATTGTAACTGCCAGGATTGTGACCCTCAGGATCCTAACCTCAGGGATATGGTCCCCCACCCCTCCACAGCCTCAGCATGTTTCAATGGAAGGGGGGCAGTTGTTGAGTTAGAGTGGTGTTGCTGACTTTCAGTCAGAGATAAAACAGTTATCATATTTCATGGGATATGGCCGGTGTACATAGATACATATTGGGATTACACAGAGGAGTGTAAGATTGCATGCAATCAATAAATAAAGTGAAATAACGTTAATGTTTCATCTTTGTAATTCTTTTAAAAGAACTGTACATTAAAAAAATAAATGTGGCTAGCACAGGGGACTGTGTGTGCCATAGTATTCCATAGGTAGGGTGCCATCTCTCTGTAGCCTCTGGTTATAGGACAGAATACACATGTATTTCTATAAGCCCCTTGCGCCACTGACAGTTGTGGGCTAAGAGAGTGAATAAATGGTGAATAAGAGGACACAAGGGAGAGGTGTAAGGTCCCTACAGTGACAGACGGGGCCAATCACGCACTCACAGAAAGTAACGGGAGGAGCAGCTGCCAGCCAGGAACTAAGTCCTCCTAGTGGGCTAGTCCATGGGCCTTTATCAGAGGGGGGGCTAGGTGAAAGGGTCCACCCTCCATGGCTGGGCTCTTGTCGGGGGGGGGGGGGGGGGGCTAGAGTGACTGCTGCAGTGACTGAGCGAGAGTGACCAGACCAGAGACAAAGAAGTGTTGTCTTGATAACCTCCGATGCCAGGTAGGAGCGGCCTACTGACAGAGCCCCAGCCATGCAGAGCACCAGGCAGGGAGCTGTCCAGGGCTGGGAGGTGCTGATCCGGCACGGAGATAACAGCTGCTGAGGTATGTACATTTATGCAGCACTCACCTACCTATATGCAGGCCTCTTACTACCCACAAAGAACGGGTATACAGTTAGGTTGACGGTGTCTAGTTAGACAGTCAAAATGTTGACCAGCTCAAAAAAAAACCTCATGTCGATCTTTTGACTGCTGAGCTTGCCATTGTCGACATAATTCTTGTGTCGATCTTCCAACCCTGACGACTTAAATAGGGTCGACCTAGTATCCGCGTCCCTGTACCAGAGTACAAATCAGTGAGTCTGGGTTCAATCAAAATCAGTAGCACGGTCTGTATAAAGGATCCCATGTTCTGGGAAATGTTTTACAGAGTACTAATGAGCGCCATTACACAGGTGATAATTATCAGGCAATAATAACGGCTACATCACACCTCATTACTCAACAAGCATTAGCAGCAATAAAACCGTCTTCAGAGCCTGGTCTACAACACAGATAGAATAGTGCATGCACTTAACTCAGTAACAATTACATAGACGACTCTAGAGGCCTTTAAAACGCACCGGTGAGCTGGCCAGAGTGTGTACGTATTCCACACGCTTCCACACATGAGTTTTTTAAACTGGGCATTGGCATGGGAACACCCATGGTTTTCATGGGGATGCGTGCCCATTATCGCATCTCTCCAGAGATGTTCACAGAGTTGTCCTGAAGCCGCTCATTTGATATCTTGGCCTCGTGCTTAGGGTCATTGTCCTGCTGAAAGATTGACCTTCGCCCCAGTCTGGGGTCAAGAGCGCTGCAGCACTTCACTGTGAATGCTGTCGCTCTGACAGAGTGACCATCAGGTTCTTGGTCCCCTCCCTGGCGAGGGCCCTTCTCCCCGATCGCTCAGTTTAGATGGCCGGCCAGCTCTAGGAAGAGTCCTGGCGGTTCCAAACTTCTTCCATTTATGGATGATGGAGGCCACTGCGCTCATTGGGACCTTCAAAGCAGCAGATCTGTTTCTGTACCCTTACCCAGATTTGTGCCACAGGCAAACCTGTGTCGGATGTCTACAGACAATTTCTTTGACCCCATGCTTGGTTTGCGCTCTGACATGCACTGTCACATGTGGGACCTTATATAGACAGGGGTGCGCCTTTCCAAATCATGTCCAATCTACTGAATTTACCACAGGTGGACTCCAAGTAACCTGTAGGAACATCTCAAGGATGATCGGTGGAAACAGGATGAACCGGAGCTCAATTTTCAGCTTCATGGCGAAGGCTGTGAATACTTATGTACATGTGATTTCTACGTTTTTATTTTTAATAAATTTGCAAAAATTTCCCAAAAACTTTTTTCACGTTGTCATTGTGTGGTATTGTGTGTAAAAGTTTGAGGGATAAAATTAAATTTATTCCATTTTGGAATAAGACTGTAACATAAAGTCAAAAAAGTGAAGCGCTGTGAATACTTTCCGGATGAAATTGATATATATTTAATTAACGGAACCCAAACGGATAATAGGACAATAGATCATCATGTTGGAAGCCATGCTCGTAGTGTGACGTCACATTTGTTTACAGTGTTCTTTCCTCTAAAATGATCACACTTGTCTTCATAAAAGAATCTCTGTGACTGTTCCCAGTCAGTAATAATGGGGCCTACACATGCAGCGTTGAAGGGGTATTTTCCAAGCGATCTCACTAGAACGCTTAGAAAATGCCCCTACGTTGCTCAGAACACTCATCGCTACGTGTGTAGACTTTTATAGATGTCTTTGCTTAGTAGAACACTCCTAAATTTTGGCTTAAACTCAGTTATTCTTCATTATTTACTTTCCCCAGCTAAGATCTGACTGCACCGTCCCCTAGAAGACAAAACAATGCAATAATAGTCGGTGTTGACTTATTGTAAGACGGCGTTGTATGAGTTAACATGCGAACTAGCGGTATTGGCTGGGCGCTGAGTCATGTTTGAAAACTGAGAGCAGAGTACACGCTTGTGTGAGCAGCTGATCGCTTAACAAAAACAGCTGAAATAAACTACTCTGGCTGGCTGTCCGCTGTGCAACCACAAATTGCCCAACCAGCTCCACCTTCAGGCGGATACAGACACCAAGTGCATTATTGGCAACACTTTAATGCAAGAGCCAGAAGCGTTATTATTTCAGTATTTCTCCACTTACATTATATTTTAGACTTTTTTTCAACTGTTTTTTTCTAAAGCCGTGCACCATCTACTTATTACCGTTAAAGGAAAAAAACGTGAATCCATTTGCCAGTTATACATCAGAACATCTGAGCCGTGTTCCTTGCAGTTCCGGGAGGTCACTATAGGTCACCTAGGTTTCTCTAGTACATCCATTTATTGTAAACACAGGTGTAGAGTGCAAACAGCTTTTGGAAATGTGTAACGGATCTGCATGGGGGTAATTGCAAGCGGGCAAGAGGTATTTGGAAGCAATGGATACCTCTTCAGTATTGCTTCCATACATTGCATTAGCATTAAAATGTCTGGTACGACAAAGTAAGGGGGTTATTCAACAGTGATCGTGGGAGGGTCTGCGCATGCGTGCCGCTCTGTGGGGTGGCTTTAAGGTGCTTGCTGCACAGTGAATATACGCTGCCTGGCGAGCCAACCTGAATCACACTCTACAATTCCACCAGTAAGTATCCCTGTTGTTAAATAGGATGACACCAGGGGGGTAACTCTCAGAGACAATGGATACACCAGCCACCGGGCTCCAAGCCCTGAAGGGGCACCTGCATGTACAGCAGCACCTGTGTGGCTCACAGCGGGATCCAGGTGTGAGCGCTGCAGCATTATTCGGTTCTGTCCCATGAGCCCTGCTAACACCTGCATTAGGGAACAGGACGGCTCCCACCTGGTACCGGTGCTGCAGTGCTGCCGGACTCAGATGGGACCCGCTGTGAATTTTAAGGGATGGGTTGGGGGGCACCAAACTCCAACTTGCCTCCGGGCCACTGGGATGAATGTATGCCCCTGGATGAAACAGTATCTATGAAAATAAGCCAGTGAGAGGGTTTATCACCGCTTGATAAATAGTCCTCATCTATACTACATTTCTCTAGGGTGATAAATATTACATCATCGAACATGATCACCTGGGTCCTAATATTAGCAGAATGCACCCGCCACAGTCTAAACACAGTCCAGTGGCAGAATTGTGACAACATGGCAGAGAACAGCTTCAGGACGTCATGTTATCTGACAATGTGGCTCTCTCTGTGCATGGTCCCCAACCAACACTGGGACTAAGTGAAAACCAGAACCGGACTAGACCAAGGAGCACCGGACCGGACAGGCTCCATTCATCAAACTCTGCATATTGGGGCCCTCTCCTTCAGGGAGAAAATGGTCTGTTCCTGGACTTCCCTGGTAATGTATGATTGCCAGCACCTGTGGTGACACCTTTCTTATCAGTTACCTAGCTCTCCACAGGTGATGGCAATCATACATTATCCATACCTCCCAGCATGCCCCTCTCCAGGAGGACACAATGCTCTGCTCCTGGACTTCCCTGGTAATGTATGATTGCCAGCACCTGTGGTGACACCTCTCTTATCAGTTACCTAGCTCCCCACAGGTGATGGCAATCATACATTATCCATACCTCCCAGCATGCCCCTCTCCAGGAGGACACAATGCTCTGTTCCTGGGCTTCCCTGGTAATGTATGATTGCCAGCACCTGTGGTGACACCTTTCTTATCAGTTACCTAGCTCCCCACAGGTGCTGGCAATCCTACATTACCAGGGAAGTCCAGGAGCAGAGCATTTTCTCCCTGAAGGAGAGGGGCAGGTAGGCAACCCTGTTCTGGGGCTTGTAGTGTCTGGTGCAGGAGGTGCCAATTCATGGGATGTCCCATCCGGGGGGATACCTGTGATATCTGTCACCAGGGACATGAGGGAGATTACAGTCTCCTCGTATGGTCCGGACCTTTCCGGGCTACTACATCCCGAGACCATACAGGGAGGCTTTATTCTCCCCCTCCTCTCCCTGGTGACAGGTGTCACAGGCAGCCCCACCGGATGGGACACCCCCCGGACAGGAACCCACTGAGCCGGACACTACAAGCTCTGGAATTACAGAGATTTATGAATAGAGCTTGTCCAGTCCAGCGTTCCGGGGTACTGTCTGGTTCCGGTTTTTACCCATACCCACCATCACTGGTACATCCTGGACTGGGCTACAGAAATGGAAGTGGGAGAAAATAAAAAAAACACAGGCAAGGCTAGGGACAACAGCTGGGACTGTCATCAATCGGCTCCTTGATGTGTGTGTTTATGTGTAGTAAATATTTATATGTAATTGTTAGTAGTTACACTTTTAATAAGTAACAGGAAAGTTTTTATTTTCACCAATGACGGCGTATTAATAGTCATCCAGAAAGAATCAAATGGAGTCTAGTCAGGTTCACAGAAAAATATTACAAAGTGTTTTCATGTTGGCAGAAACAATGACAGCTGTGTAGTAAATGGCAGGTGATTGTTACTACTTAATCCTCTTTGTGAACAGTTACACCAGCTATTACTAAAGACTTCCCATTCTACTAAGAGGAGGAGCACTGGACCCAAACAATGCACAGAAGTGTGTGTGTGTGTGTGTGTGTGTTTATATATGTATATACTCACATACACACATCCCGCACTGCCTGCATTCTCATTATACATCACATGTGAGCTGTAGAACAGATGTGTGTGTGTGTGTGTGTGTATATATATATATATATATATATATATATATACTCTCACACACATCCCGCACTGCCTGCATTCCCATTATACATCACATGTGAGCTGTAGAACAGATGTGTGTGTGTGTGTATATATATATATATATACTCTCACACACATCCCGCACTGCCTGCATTCCCATTATACATCACATGTGAGCTGTAGAACAGATGTGCAGCTAACAGCTGGCAGCCCTGGTGCAGATACAGCTACTCACAGGCTGACATCTGTTCCCTGTTTATCCTGACTCAACCCTTTGCAGTGGGTCACTCCCTGCTGGCACCAAGCAAGTATCATGACAGGGCAAGCATCACACCAGAGACCCTTTCTGTACCAGGTACATATCCCCAATCTTCCTGCTGGAGTGACTATGAGTAACATACAGTTACTCCAACCTTATAATCCATATGAGCCACTGTGCACAAAGTAGGTGACATCCCAAGCAGCAGGTGGTTATTGGGGCACAGAACCCTGCAGGTTGGTGCCTACTATCACAGATGCCAGTACACATGTATGTGGCATTATTCCCCCTGCAGACCAATCAATCACCAATAGCAATGGGCACCCATCCTAAGTGTCATGCTCATTACTGCTCTATAATCACTTATACAACATCCTCCTATACCAGGAGACAACTCTTTGTACATGCACCAAATCCTGCTCCTACTGCACCTGAGAAGCCATGCACTCCCTAGTAGCAGTTATTATGCTGCCTGTACAGGTGTAAGACAGGGGTTACTCACTTGCGGGAGAGAGGTGACGCAGAGAGTGAGCTGCGCAGATCCTCAGCGTCAGTGTTGCAGAGCTCCGGCCGGTAGCTGCTGTGATTTGCGCTCATTGAGCTGCTGGCTGTATAGTGAGAGTGAGGAGAGAGGTCCCTGCTGCTGCTGCTGGGGAGGGACCGGCTGCTACTAGCAGGAGGAGCAGCACAGTCTCTGCTTCCCATCACCAGGTCTCCCCTGCACTGTGTGTCCTGGATACTAGTCACTTCTGCCTTCCCTCCACTCAGTGTCCTGTACATTGTGTGTGCAATATGTCTCATCCAATAACAATGTGCTGTGCAGTCATTGCCTCCCCTCTCCAGGTACTGGATGGCACTGCATTGTCTGCTGCAGTGAAGTGCTGATGCTCAGTCTCCACTGCACCCACCCCCCCACTCCCTCTGGTCACTGACCTATTACTCACTACACTTTTCCCTTATCACTGTTTAGTTTTGTTGGCTAGGAGTTGTATTTATATACTGCTGTATAATAGCAATTCTGTCACCATGTTCCAATCATATGTACTTACTGTATGTCATTTACTAGCATAACATTGCTCAGTTAGCAGTGAGTGCATTATACAATGTGTAGTATTCTGTGATTATTCAACACAGAAACGTTTCTCAAGCTGGGTACACACTATGGGGGTTATTCTGGTTAACTCGCAAAGGCAAATTTCTGCTCAAATGGGCAAAACCATGTGCCCTACGGGTGGAGCAGATGCAACAGGTGAAGAGACAATTAGATTTGGGTGGGGTTTTACTTCAAGGTGAGACCTATATTGCAGTGTAGAAATAAAGCAGTCAGTATTTACACTGCACAGAAACAAAATAACTCACCCAAATCTAATTCTCTCTGCATATGTTACATCTGCCCCACCTGCAGTGCACATGGTTTTGTCCATTTGAGAAGGACTTTGCCTTTGTGAACCAGAATAACCCCCTATATGATGTGCGCACCATAGGATGAAAGATTTTCCTTAAAATCCCGCAAAAACAATATAGGTCCTCATTTAGCATCAGTTGTTCCTGCACATTGTGGAACGATGTTTCATTGCAGGTGAAGCAGATGTAACATGTGCAGAGAGAGTAAAGGCCCCTTAGACTAATCCGAGTAGGGTGGCCAAGCCAGGATCAGCGAGATCCCGGGATAGGGCCCTAAAATTTGAATCCCGGGATTGGTGTTTCCAATCCTGGGATTTTGGGATTACACTGCTCATGCGAAGTCTAATGCTGGGCAGCATCTGAGCACCCGTTCAGAAGCTGCCCGGCTGTTCCTGTCTCCGGCTGTGCTGCTCCCCCCGCACAGCTGCTCTGCCACTTTCCTCAGCACCGCTCCTGGTCACAACGGCTGTCCTGCCCATTTACTCACATGGGCAGAGCAGTCGGTTTGAGGGCGGGTTAATATTTTTCTATTAGGGAGGCCAATCCCGGGATCACGGAAATATTGAAAAAATGCCCCAGGATTGACATCCTTAATCGTATGCAGTACTTTAGCATGCGATATATCGTATGTGACCCCCAGAAAGTACTGCTGCATCCTGTCAGAACCGACAAATCTTATTTACGGCACTTGCGATCTCCAGATCCGGTCCAATGCTCAGATCGGAATCAGAGGTTAGGCACAGACAATTTGGGCACTTTTCTCTTGATTTCTCAGCTGGATCCGTCGGAATCGGGTGAAAAGGGCCCAAAGCTCTAAGTGTATGGCCAGCTGTAGATTTGGGTGGGGTGTGTTCAAACAGAAATCTAATGTGCGGTGTAAAAATAAAACGGTCTAACATTTGTGGGCTACATGCAAAAGCAGCCAGTATTTACCCTGCACAGAAACAATATAATGCGTTTGCTCCCCTTCATAGCAACATGGTTTGTTCCAGACACAAAACGACTTGCTTCTTTGCTTTACTGAATCTGGCCCTGCGTCACCTGAGCGACCATCGGTACATCGGGCAAGCGTAGACAACACAATGCGCAAAGGCCAAGTCTGTACGAATGGCGTGCCAAGACTGGTTGCCACTGGACTGCCGGCAGGATAGATGGACTTGGCTCCATCTGTAGTGGGCGTTTCATGGGCTTCACATTCCCAAAAAATGCAAAGTCAATAGAAGAAAATCATTTGCACCAGGTGAGTAACTACAGAGCTACTTCAGACTGTGCAAGTACTGATGGCTGCTGAAAAACTATCAATGCACAGGCCAATATATACATAGCTATCTGGGATCTCGTGCGCGCGCGTCCCCTCCCGATGGTGCTGCCGGCGGTCGCCCGGTGTCTACACCGGGTCCCCGCACTCCCCTGAAGCCCCCCGCAGCCCCCTGAAGTGGGAGGCGGACAGGATTGCGTCTGCCTCGCCGCCCAGATACTGAGACGCGCGTGCGTGGGGGACGCACGCGCGTCTCAGTCAGATGGAGCGCCGTGTTGCTGGCGGATCGCCAGCAACATGCTGCTGGCGATTCGCCAGCAACAATAAGACCTGCTACATCTGTAATTAGATTTGGGTGGGGTTTTACACCTGCCTCACCTGCAGTGCACATGGTTTTTGTCCATCTAATGCTGTGTACACACGGGGGCGATAGGGGCTGAAATCGCTGGGAATATGGTCGCTGTGCGACCATATTGCCAGTGATTGGAGTGTGCACCAGCGATAAATCGCCGGGTGCGCGCTCCCGTTTTCAGCCCCTGAATGGTCGCTGGTCGGAGGAGCATGCTCCTCCGACCAGCGACATCCCCTGCCTCTTCTCCCGGCAGTGTTTAAATTTTCATCTGCGACCATCTCTGGTCGCAGATGAAAACGGGACACGGGGCAATATGATTGCTGAGCAATATATTGCTAGCAATATATTGCCAGCGATCATATTGCCCCGTGTGTACGCACCTTAAGAAATATTTTGTCAGAAAGAGTGAACTAGAATAAGGGCCTCGGTTCCTGCTGGAGCCTGCACAAAAATAGCCCTATGTATGTGTATATATATATATATAAATATATATATATATATATATATATATATATATATATATACATATACACACACACACATATATATTGTGTTAAAGTCAGTAAAAGAAGAGATCTTTATATTTGCACTCAAAGAAATATGGAGGGACAAAGCAGCAAATGCTGTATACAGTAGTGGTTCTAAAACTTTCTTGAATCACTGCACTGCACCCTAGAGTATCAGAATTCAGCACCCTTAGGATAAAAGTTTTATATTTTCTAGATACATTTGATAAAACCATGGGGGAAATAAAATTTAACAGGATGAGAGATTCAAAAAGTGAGAGATTTGGTTAGAAATCTCCAGTTTTTTTTAAAGCGGCAATCGTTTACACTGCAACACCAGTGTGATTTTGCAGTGTAAATGATTGCCGCTTTAAAAAAACTGGAGATTTCTTACCAAATCTCTCACTTTCTGATTCCCTCGTCGATTAAATTTCACCCAAAGTTTTAAATTAAGTAAATTGTGCCTACATGCCAATTTGTAACACTAATTTGTTTGTCCTGCATATAAAAATACTCTTTTACTTAGCCCTTTCAGTGCCAACATCTCTTTGAGAGATGTTCAAAATGTCCTATAAAAATGCCAGCGTCGCTCACATTTGTTATATAAATTCAAATCAAAATGTTGTGTAAAAAAAGATTAGATTTCCTATATACTGTAAGGTAAACATTACAGGACATTATGATGAATACAAATGTTTGCTTTGATCACACACGCACACAACCGCAGGGCGTACATTGAGGAGATGGAGCGGAATCCAATTGGACCCCGCTTTGCAACTCCTGTGTGTTTCGCTTGAAAAAGGCCCTTTTTGTCTGATCAGTGGTATTTGAATAGCTGCCTTGGGGGGGGGGTATTCAATTCAGTCCATTTTTTCCGCAGCTCCTATTCAATTGCAGCCATTTATTTTTTTAAAGGCGAAACTGCATCAGCAAAACATGAATAAAAAAAATAGTCGAAAACTGCAGCAGTTTCAACAGGAACACCTGTGTATCAGTGACGTGTTTTTCAACCATGATGGATTTTTCCACAGTTGAAAAATCGGCATTTAATTGAATAGGTCGAATGTAAATTTGACCTAAAAACTTCGGAAAATAAGTGACTGCTGAAAAATCTGGCACGGATGCAGTGCGGTAATCTGGGATAATTATGTCAGTAGAGGGGTGCATTGTACAAGTGGGGCCAAACAGCACATGCTGCACCCATGTATTTTACAACGTACCCTCCGGAGCCCAGCGACAGCGGCAGCTGCGCTGCTGAAATCCCCAGAAAAAATGTCTGCTGTGCCATTTTTCAGGTGATCTGTGCATGCGCAGTACGGTCTGAGTGCTCTAGGGCTCAGACCCTACAGCGCTGCCGCTACAGAGATCATTGTAAAAATGTCCTGGCTGGAGGAGGCTGCACACTGGCTTCCTCCTGTCTTAAAAAGCCTCCGCACCTGCTCATAAGCACAATCGGTACTTATGTATTATCTGGGCTCCCATGTTAAATGCACCCCATTTTTTCATACCCCTACTATCCAACTACGCATGGAGTTGATTTTATATAGTGTGGCGAGCGCAGCGAGCCACCGTGCCCGAAGCGTGGCGAGCGCAGCGAGCCCCGCGAGGGGACGCGGTCTCATAAGAAAAATGGGAGCCCAGATATTACATAAGTACCGCACAATCTTTACTAATACTGTTACAGTAGCAACAACTGCTACACCCACTTTGACGGTAGTGTCACCTTCACAATGTCCCTGAAATGCATATAGGCAAGTCACTAAATATTTACTAGACATATATAATAACTGAATTATGTGCTGCTGATTTGCATGTGATACTAGGCCCAACTAAACACCGATTGTAGATTTGCTGAAATTGCAAATTGTGTGATCGGGTCTAAATAACCTTTAATGTTTTTTTTTATTAGGGGTAATAGTTTTTTTTCCAGGTCCAAATTCAGCACGGAATAGTTGTATTTCATTTAAAGGCCCATACACCAATGGCGGTTTTTACCTATGGGCTGCAGCCTCCCAGGTAAAATCCGCCACTGTGCCCTGAATAAGTGAAGCCAGATGTACTCTGTGAGACTGCACTGGCTTCACTGTGACTGGCAGTGACTTCCTATTGGAAGTCTAACCTGCCAGTCACTCAAGGCAGTCCCCCATTGGGAGGTGTTCGCTCCCTCCGGGATGCATACCTCCCAACTTTGCAGCATCTTGAAGAGGGACACAGTGACAAAAATTAGGGGGCACTGTGGGGGGCATGGCCCAGAGGCTCTGTGAGCCTTTAGCCATGTCCCCAGCCCCCCTGCCTGCGGGAATAGATGCTGTGAGCTCAGCAGCTGTCAGGGGGGACATGCCCAACAGCCCCCCCCCCCCCCCCGCCACGGGACACTGCCGGCAGCGGGAGGGATGCGGGAATGTTTCCGAAAACTGGGATGTTCCTGCGATTATTGGGACCGTGTAGAGGTATGAGGGTGCCTCTACATGGGCCACTGAGCGGCAGCCCATAAAAACCTGGTTTGGCGCCTGCACAGTACGATACTGCACACGCGCTATTCCCAGGATCCTGAATGTGCATCTGGGGGCTGCTGCAAAAGCAGCCCATAGGGGCTGGAGGCCTGCGCATGTGCAGTACCGAATAAGCTACTGCGCATGCGCCGGCTGGGTGACAGGGACCAGCGTCTTGGATATGCGGTGGCAGCTGGAGGGGACCGCGATCGTCACGGAGGAGGATGAGGGGCCCCGCATTGCAGCAGCCCCCCTTCTCCGCAGACTAGGTAACTGGAAAGGTGCCCAGTGTGTATGGGGTAGCGATGAACGGTGAACACTGATGCGTGCTCCCGTATCATTGCCGGCTGCCGCTGCTCATCTGCTGGCATTACCATCAGATGGGGGACAGGTTTGACGGCTTTCTATAGCATCCTGCTATCCGCTGCCCTGGGAAAAGTGTTTAAACAGGGGGAAATCACTCCGGATAAATATATGTATCCATATGTCTATATATGTTATGTATATTATGTGTAAAATAAAGTTAGTGTGACATCTATGGTCCTGCTAGGAGGGGGAGTCAGCCGCAGAAGCAATATTGATGGCCTTGAATTAACTGATTCAAACTTGCAGGGGAGGAGAGGTGCCCCTTGGGAGCAGGAGCCCAGCGGCAGATTACTCCATAAGGCCCCCTTACATTATGCGATTTGGGCACGATTTTGCCCGATTCGGATGAATCGGGCCGTGAAATCGTCCCAAATCGCATATGGTGACATCCCCTCCGACCCGATGCGCGGCCCCGTGCGCATCGGATCGGAGATGGGAGGTCGGACGGGCTGCACATAAGATTTGCTAAATCTTATGTGCTGCCCGGAGCCGTGCTCCCCCACAACAGGGGACCTACCAGAGTCAGGCGCAGGGAGCCGGGCAGCATCAGCGGGAGCAGGGGGGGCGGCGCAGAGTACCAGGGAGCCGGGCAGGAGAAGACGCTGCAGCAGCAGCACTTCAAAAAAAAAAAAAGGGCCATACAAACGCATAGGAAGCCATTCATTGGCTGAGACCTCTCTCAGCCAATCGCTCATTGGCTGAGAGAGGTCTCAGCCAATCAATGGCTTCCTATTCGTTTGTATGGGGTTTTTCTTTATTTTTGGAAGTGCTGCTGCTGCATCGTGTTCTCCTGCCCGGCTCCCTGGTACTCTGCGCCGCCGCCCCCCCTGCTCCCTGCCCAGCGGCTTCCTGCCCGGCTCCCTGCACCCCGACCCCCCCCCCTGCCCACTCTCTGTTTGCGGGCATATTCCTGCTGCTGTCCCCCGCTCCCATTGTCCCTGCAGCTCCCCGGGAGTGGCATGTGATAAATCGCATGCGATTTATCACATGCAAAACTTGGCACATGAAGTGCCATCGCATGTGATCCCTCCCGGGGAGCTGCTGGGACAATCGGGTCCGACTTGTCGTTATGACAAGTCGGACAAATGTAAGGGGGCCTTTACACCTCTGATTGAGATCTTCCCTTTCACATCACAAAAAGATGCCACCAGTTTTATGCTCCAGCCTCAGCATCGCAGCACATGAGACCTAACTGTTATTTCTCTTCTGAAATCATTGCTCCTCACCTCCTTCTCTACTTTCCGGCTGATGTTACACATCGAAGCGAGAGACCGAGACAGATTTTCATTTTTAATAACTGAAGGTTCAGGTTCCACAGTGAGAAGGAACACAAAGTGTCACCCCCAACAGAGTTTACTTATTAAACAGGCAGGAGAGATCTACTTACAAATCTCCAGATAAGACAACTCCAAAAATCCTGTTTGAAAAAGGTAAATGATCTGGACGGCGCTGCACATACATCAAAAGGTTCAACAGGAGAGAAATGTGCTCTAACAAGCGAAGTAATCCTTCAGGCCGGAGGTGTCTAGATAAAATACAATTTCTGGATTCATTGGCTCAGGAAACGCTAACACTTACTCCAGAAAGGATTATTTTATTTCTATATAAAGAAAAAAAAAACCTTTATCCTGCTAAGTAACAGTACGTTCATGATGGCAAGCTGAAAGGAAAAGTAGAAAAGAAAAAGATATTTTAATCATTAAAAATAAATACAGTCCCCGACTATACAAACAATACAAAGTTAGAAAAGGCAAAGAGAAAGTGTAAAAAAGTACCTGACCGCCCCCCCTACCCTCTCTCGGAGCTTCCGTTGGGTATAAATTCTCATTCTAGCACCTATAGATGAATTCAGGTTTCATATAGTGAACTAGAACTTGAAGCACTAATTCTTCTTCAGTGTTCTACAGTTTGGGCCATGATGGGGGTGGGACCTGGCAGCTTTAGGCATTTGCCTGGGGCGCCGGCCACTGGAGGGCGGTATTTGGGAGCAGCCCCCCCCATGGAGCCAGGTGAGCAGTAGGTCCCACTTGGCAGTGGCCGCATCCCCCCTCCCTCCCGGACTCGGTGGCGGCTGCATCCCCCCCCCCTCTCCACCGGACTCAGCAGCGGCCGCATCACCTCCCCTCCCTGGACATCAACCCCCCTTCCCACCGGCCCTGGGTGGGTCCAGGGTTGCCTACCCTCCTGGAAAGGCCGTGAGTGTCCCGGAAATTGGGTGCCCAAATCTCCTGCGACCCCCCCCTACAGCGCCGAGTGAGCCCTGGCTCATTCAGCGCTGCGAGCCAGGGGGAAATATTTTGATGGTGAATGTTTTTCTCCCCAGAAAGCCTGTCTAAATTGGGCCCTTAGTGCTTCATATCCACCATATTCTCAGTCTGCTGCTTGAAGTGAGGTGATCAGAACAGCTGTGGATATTTGCTCAGCAATATCTATTTACCTGTTCATAGGTGAAAGAAAAGGTCTGGTTCTAGATAATCCTTTTATACTGTACATTGTTGTACTACCCACTGGGCTCTGTTATACTGGATAACATATGATGTCATGTGTCCGACCACTGATCCCTATTGTGATGGCCCAGTGACACCAGTGGTAGAACCAGTGCTACGTTTGTTTTTAGCAGTTTATTTTTGAATGTGCAATGAAATGTAAATATCACAAATGAGACAATGATCACATGGCAACTGATGCGTTTAAGGTGTATCGATATCGATTTCGATGCCGGCATCAACTAAGAGAGAGGAAGAGATGGCACGGACACTAATTTTAGGGTCCATGTGCTCAAATCTACAATTTGACACCAAATAAAAAAATAATCCTGTTGACATTTCACTTCCATGATTGTGCCGATCTTTTGTCTCTGTCGACCTTTTGGGGTCAATCTAGAATGGAAAACAGACAAACATGAATTATATATGATCGATACAATATGTGTATGTAAAATGATGGCGGTCAACGGGGTCCGTGCAAAAGCGTCTGGAAGCTTATAGCACTGCGCTATTTGCCGGGTGGCGGATGGGAAGTTGATTTTGAAAAGACTGGCCGGGGGCTGATTGGCTGAATTCTCTCAGCCAATTAGCGTCCAGCCAGTGTTTTCAAAATCAGCAGATCCCTCCCCGCCACCCAGCAGATAGCGCAGATGCCACTGTATATGTCATTGGTACGACCTCACCTAGAGTATTGTGTTCAGTTCTGGAGGCCATATCTCCAGAAGGATATAAATACATTAGAGACTGTACAAAGAAGGGCAACTAAAATGGTGCATGGCCTACATCACAAAACGTACCAGGAAAGACTAAAAGATCTTAATATGTATAGTTTAGAGCAGAGAAGGGAAAGGGGGGACATGATAGAAACTTTCACATATATCAAGGGTTATAACAAGGTACAGGTGGTAGACATTCTTCACAGGAAGAGGAGCAGCAGAACACGAGGACATGCACTGACACTAGAGGGAGGAAGGTACAGGTGGGAGACATTAGTCACAGGAAGAGGAGCAGCAGAACACGAGGACATGCACTGACACTAGGGGGAGGAAGGTACAGGTGGGAGACATTAGTCACAGGAAGAGGAGCAGCAGAACACGAGGACATGCACTGACACTAGAGGGAGGGAGGTACAGGTGGGAGACATTCTTCACAGGAAGAGGAGCAGCAGAACATGAGGACATGCACTGACACTAGGGGGAGGAAGGTACAGGTGGGAGACATTCTTCACAGGAAGAGGAGCAACAGAACACGAGGACATGGACTGATACTGGGGGGGGGGGGGGAGGAAGGTACAGGTGGGAGACATTCTTTACAGGAAGAGGAGCAACAGAACACGAGGACATGCACTGAAACTAGAGGGGAAATGTGAGGAAGAATGACTTCACAGAAAGAGTAGTAGATAAGTGGAATAGCCTCCCATCAGAGGTGGTAGAGGCAAATACAGTAGTACAATGTAAACATGCTTGGGATAGGCATATTGATATCCTTACAAAAAAATAAGGATCAAATATGGTTTGAGGTAACGTTTAAAAAAAGGGGCAGACAAGTGGTTCTTATCTGCCGTCAAATTCTATGTTTCTATGTTAGGCTCCCAGCCGCCACTGTCCGGACCACACTGCGGGGTCTGGGCAGCGGCGGCTGGAAGCTTGTAGCGCTATTTGCATGGCGGTGGGAAAAGACTGACCAGACGCTGATTGGCTGAATTCTCTCAGCCAACCAGCATCCGGACAGTCTTTTCAAAATCATCTTCCCGTCCGCCACCCGGCAAGTAGCGCAGTGATAAAAGCTTCCAGCCACCGATGCCCGGAGCCCGCTGCACATAGGTATGTGGGGGTTGTTTGTGGGAAGGGGGGTGCTAATGTTTTGCCCAGATGCCTTGCCAATGTTGAGATGGCCCTGCCTCCCAACAGTCCAGATTAAAGTGGGACAGTCCTGCTATTGGAAACCATCCCGATGGTAGACATCCAGGGGGCAGTTGGGGGCTTGAGGTCACCACCGGTGCAGGGAGGGAGCGAGCGAGCTGGGGGCTCACCCAAGTTAACTCTCTCTGCACATTACATCTTCCCCACCTGCAGTGCAGCACAGTTTTGTGCATCTCTGAAAATTGCAGCTTTGATAACAAGAAGAACCCTAAAACTCTTTTGCATCTTCTTGATAATCATTATACATGAAAGTGGACTATTTCTACCAATGTATATAGCCTTGGAAATGTACAATAATAATAAATAAAAATACAGTCCTAATGTCTCATTCTCCTGATTTATTTAATGCAGATCAAAGGAAACAGTATTATAAAGAGAACTGAAAAGTATAACATTAGTGAACTGTGGTCTTTAAATGGTAGGGGGCTGTCAATGGTGTTTTTACTATTCCCAGCAGACCTAGAAACCTACAGGTTCTGACAGTTATTTATCAGGCGGTTCTAAAGAGCGTAACGTGCGCGTTCCCCTTACTACAGCTTGGACAAGTCACCTTGGTGCAGAACGAGAACAGGAAATGTGGAATATGAATTGTGCTTCATATTAGTATTATATTACCCTCTAGTGTTAGAGGAAACAACTACAGCCATGCGCACAGTACATCGCTTTATACATCATTATAACAGCAAATCATTGTGTTCCTTTAAGGCTGGTTTCCAGATTGGGGATTACTATTTTATTCACTCCGTATTTAGCACCTTACGCACTATGGGGCTGTTTCTGAGTTCTCCACTTATGCATATTGTGCTGCAAATGGTGCACACGATGCACACCTCCCAACTTTGAGGAGGGAGGAAGAGGGATGCTGGTGCGCGCCGGAGGTGCAGCTGAAAATTTTGGGGGCGTGACCTAGCAGGAAGGGGGCGTGAGCTATACTTGCGACGCTCCCATGAGGCCACACCCCTGGCTCCAGTCAAAATGTCAACATGAGTTTTTCCCATTTTTTTGAGCCGACGTGTGTCGACAGGCGATATTTCATGCCTTGCCATCCACTAGGGCGTGGTGGGAATATATAATGTGTGCCTGAAGCATGGTGAGTGCAGCAAGCCATGCAAGGGGACTCATACGGCTTCCATGTCGACTTACGTCGAAACCCGGGACAAAAGTCATGAAAAACTCATATTGCCTGTTGACCTTCCCATTCTTGACCAAGTGCTTGTATCCTCTTGCTGGATTCTCCTAAATCACTATATAAAGCACGCCAATAATAATAATAATAATAACAACAACATTATCAATAATAATTCATATCAATCCACCCAGTCGTTCCCCACCACCAAATTTCCACATACAATCGATCAGTCTACCAAGTATTGGGGAACAGTGAACGGCAGTGCCTCTGTGGTGTATATATAGGACTGCTGTGGTTGGGGAACAGTGAACGGCAGTGCCTCTGTGGTGTATATATATAGGACTCCTGTGGGTTTCTGCTAATGTCGTGTAAATGAGAAATCTATACTGTTCCCATTGGTCATGGCTGAGTGTGTACACCGATGATCCATTACATCAGGGCTTTCTACCATGACATTAAATTTTCATCCCTCTTGAGTTCTTTTGTTCTACTCAAGCCACTGCTGACCAGAAAGATGGAAATTATGTACAGGAGAGGAAACCGACAAGGCTTCTAGTTAGTGTTTCTCCGTCTGACAATTCTCCTTGTTAGCTGCCAATCACAAACCAGAATTAAACTTTTATCTTGGTGGCTTGAGTAGCTGGCTGGAGTTTGAGGACAAAGTCACAGAAGGACAATGCTTACTAACCTTGTGTTTCTTCTACGTACATAGGGCAGATGTGCTTGTACAATTGCCGTTATATTGGGCCTGGCAACTCAATATTGATAATACCATCTTTACTAAAACAATGTTATTTTGGACATTGGAGCAGGGGTCTTTAAAGTAAAACTGAACAACAAAACTTAAATAACACCCCTTTCACACAGACGGAAAAAAAACAGTTTTTTTTTTTTTGCCGGGTAGACCCAATGGCTCGGTGTAAAAGGGTCACAAAAAATTAACTTAGGTTTAGTGACCCAGGAATCCAATGCGGGTATTGACCAGGGTTGGACACATTGAGGAACCTTTATAACGGAGCAGTGTAGACAGGTGACCCGGGTCATATAACCCTAGTCCATTGGTTCCCATAGTGTGTGCCGTGTAACCCTGAGGTGCCTTGGGGTACTTGCAGGGGTGTCTTGGATTGGTGGTCCAAAAAAAAAAAAAAGATGGTCAATCTGAGAGGCAAAATCAGTGTTTGTAAATCATAAAGTATAGGGATGGAAATAAGCAAATTCTGCCCCTCACCGCATAAGTGAACCTAAGAATAACGTAGAAGCAAAAATTGACTTAGTTTAATATTTTTTTCAAAATTCCGCAAAAATAAAACTTTTTGGCCTATGGGTGCTGTGAAAAAAATCTTGATATTCTAGGGTGCCGTGAATTGAAAAAGTTTGGGAACCCCTGCCCTAGTCCTATTTACAGCCTAGGCAGGGCCGGTGCAAGGCATCTTGGCGCCCTAGGCAAACCTACAGCATACCGCCCCCCCCACCCCACCCCCCCCCCCAACTTCTCACATACACAATTGACTTTTAACATTTTTATTAGCTATATTTTAGCAAATACTAGTGCCCCTTACACATTATGCCACACAGTAGGAGCCAAACATCACATTTCGTGGCACAGTAGGAGCCAAACATCACATTACGTGGCACAGTAGGAGCCAAACATCACATAACGTGGCACAGTAGGAGCCAAACATCACATTACGCTGCACAGTAGAAGCAAAAAATCTGTGGCAGGAGAAGTTAACATTATGCTGCGGCGGGGAAGGTGGCGGCTATGTGTCAGGGGAAGGTAGCATTAGGCTGCGCCAGGGGAGGGTATGGCTAGGCTGTGACAGTTAAGGTGATGGCTAGGCTGCAGCAGGGGTGGTGATGGTTAGGCTGTCGTACGGGGTTAAAGTTAGGCTGCACACTCCCTGCTATGTTCCATCTGTGCAGTTACAGGGATGCAACTATTAAATAACGCCATCTCCCATGTGTATGCCGCTGCTCCCTGGAGTTACGCCACTGGTGTAGGGGAAGCCGGGTTGCAGCGGGCGCACATAGAAATGTATGGACAGTCAGTGATTGGCTGAGAGCTCTCTCAGTCAGAGAGCTCTCAGCCATACACTGGCTGTCCATTCATTTCTATGTGCAGGGAGCATGTCCATGACGCCAAACATTTATTCTGTGCTGGGCAGTGGGCACACACAGCTGTGCTAGTCCCCACACCAGCAGCTGCCTACAGACTGATTATTTGTTATAAATTAAGTACAGGCAGCACGGACTGGGTGGAGGGGGGCGGGCGGCGTCTCCGCCACCCGCTGGAGATTTACACGGGCTCAAGAGCATTGCTGTGTAGTGTAGCCTGTGTCCACCGCAACGGTGTCCAGCGCACTGGGGGGAGGAGGGGCAGTGGATTGCGGCTGACTAGCCTGCAGGGGCTGGAACGGTCGCCACCCGCCGCTGATGATTGTCGCTGGCTGCTGTCACTGATGACTGGGTGGCAGCCAGGGATGGGGATTGACTGTCAGCGGCAGCAAGTTACACGGGCGCCGGGGCGGGCTCCGGCGGGGGGGAATATAACTCACCCAATAGCTGCTGGCTCGCGTTGTTGCTGCAGATGATGAACACTGCAGCTTCCAGACTCCAGTCCAAAGTTCCTCCGTCAGTCCGTCTCTCCTCTGCAGTTACTTCCTACTGCTGGCTGGCTGCAGCACACTACCGCCCTCCAGTGGCCGGCACCCTAGGCAAATGCCTAAACTTGCCTAGTGGTGGCGCCGGCCCTGAGCCTAGGCAGCATTGGTAGAACAGTTAACATCGCCAACCCATAAATAATCCAGGTTGGATCCGCAATGTAATCAAGGACTGTCCTGGGTCTGACCCGGGTTGAACCATGTTCAAAATACCAGGTAGGATCAGGTAGGAGTGTGAAAGGGGTATGATGTACTTTAAATCAGAAACATCTATTCCTTAGCATGAAAGTTATGATGTATATGTTATACAGATGTTCCACAACCTATCTTCATGGTTTTCTGAAAATAGTAACATTGATGCCATTTCATACATATATACTGGCAGTTGTTCGATCAGTTTAGTGATATCACTCAGGTGTGTGAAAAGGAGGGGTTATACTGAGGGGTAGATTTATTATAGCGCTGCTAAACGCGCCACTATAACACTCCCTGCTTCGCCTCATTAGCGAGGCAAAGTAGGAGGGGAGACCGACAAGATGTACTAACATCTTGTCCGCCTAGCACTAACTCCCCCCTCCGGCGATGTCCCCTCCTGGAGACAGCTCATCAGATAATACAGATGCGCTGTCTCCTTCCCCCCGGCTGGCTCACTGCGTATGTGCGGGATCTCGCTACTCTCGCGAGATACCAGCGCAGCTCAGAGCCAGCAGCAGGGACAGCGCTGTCCCTGCTGTGGGCATAGGGCATCGCCGCCTGCAGCTGTCAAAGTCGATAGCTGCAGGCAGCGGGACGGTCAGCGATGCTGACCGTTCATAAATTAGGCACGCAGTACAAAATATCGTCCCTGCGCTATGCCTCCTGCCCCACAGCGCCGCACGTTAGACACCGCTCTGCAAGTGTCATAGATCAGGGGAAGCAATATCAAACACCATACCGCACAGGGATAGCGCATATTCCTCTGATCGCTGGGTAATAAATATACCCCTCAGTAAGAAAAAACACCTGGGGTGAAATGTAATAGGATGAGAGATTCAGAAAGTGAGAGATTTGGTAAGAAATCTCCAGGTTTTTTAAAGTGGCAATCATTTACACTGCAAAATCGAACTGGTTTTGCAGTGTAAATGATTGCCACTTTAAAAAAACTGGAGATTTCTTACCAAACCTCTCACTTTCTGAATCTCTCAACCTATTACATTTCACCCCTTGTTTCCCCCCAGCACACTGAGGGGTAGATGTATGAAGCTGTGATCAGGGAAGAGAAGTGATAAAGTGCCTGGTACTTTATCACCGGCCAATCATCTCCTGACTATTAAGTTACAGGCTGGGTTTAAAAATGGACAGTTAGGGGCTGATTGGCTGGTGATAAAGTACCAGGCACTTTATCACTTCTCCTTCCTTATCACTGCTTCATAAATCTACCCCTGAATGATATCAGTAACCAGATTTAAAAAACGCATGGTAGTAGAATTCAGAGATAAATGGTAAGCCCCCAAGTCATCGACAAGACTTCTGTGAGTACTGGGGTTCCCTATTGAGAAAACTAAAATGTTAACAAATGTAAGTGTTGAGAAGTCAGAGCTGTATATAAAAAGAGAACTAAAATGAATGAATGTAATTCACGCACCCTACACGCTGAGTGGGGGGGGGGGAAGGGCGGGAGGTGCCGGGCAGCACCATTAGCATATGGGAACGTCTGATGCGAATTTCACAGCCTTGCAAGTCAATCAGAATAAGGTCCTATATTCCAATTCAGACATGAGTTTGTCTCACCTTGTACAGTCTAGCCTAGTATAATATTTGCAAACTTTGGGGAGTAAAATTCTCTAAAATCCCTTCATCTCCAACTACCAACTCCTGCTAAGTCTGACTGAGATCGGAAGCGGGTTCTGGGGTTTGTACACCAGTGTGAAATTCCCTTTGAAGTGCAGCCTAGTAATTTCCCTACGGAAAAAGCAAAAGGAAGTGTATATAGTTTTCTTCCTCTTGGGAAATGAATTATCCTGGGCATCCGGAAAAGACAGAGCCTCTACTATCGTCATATTCTGGATTCTTAATGGCCTTCCGTTGAATCTTTGAAGAACCAGGCAGAACCACCTCAGCATCTTCTCGTATTCTGTGTCAAGGTTCCTGATCCATGGGTCACTCCCTGGCCCACTTCCAGATAGTGGCTTCTGGATTGAGGCGGAATGACGGTGCTCCTTCTGCAGTTGCTTATCTGAAAGTTAAGACAACTGGCAAATCTTCGCCTTGATTGTGCAGCTCCAGGTCACTATCTCAAGCATCTGAGAATGGAGAAACGGTGTTGGAAGTACCCAAGTCTTTACCACAAGAATCGTATTGTGTACTAACAGTTTCCCTTGAATATTCTCAGTGACCCAATAACTTTTCTGCTCTTCTTGATTCAGATGCTGCTGGAAGCTTCATCACTGCTGCACTAGGTCAAGAGCTGTGACTACCCACTGTGCCAGGGCCGGATTAAAGCAGGGGCAAAAAGGGTCAGTAACCCTTGTCAATGCCTAATTTTTCCCAGCATATAATTTCCATAATTATAACCATGCCCATAACATTAATATAGTCAGGGATAAATAATTTTTATCCCATATATGCCAAGTTTGGTCTCTAAATGTGTAGAACTATATTGGCTGTCAGATGACAGTTATTAGAATTTCATATCAAGTTGCACTCACATGTTACACAAGTTATAAGTTCACACTAGATTAAGGTACAGTAACAGAGGGGCGTGTCTATAGGCTATTGATAGAGTGTGATGAATGGTCTCTGGAAAGACAAAGGGATTCACCTGAGCCAGTCACAGGATACCGTAAACAAATGTGAATGAAAGGATCAACCCCTCCCCCTAGAAAGTTTCTTGGATAGTGAATGAAACACAAACACTCACTTGCTTTTGGAACCTTGCCCTGATAAGATGCAGTGCAACAGTCCTGGAGAAGATTGGAGAAGATTGGACACATGGCTTTGAGTAATGTATACTTGTAGGAATGATCGAATTGTGTACTAGGACCCCGGTTATGGAACATGGATTATGTTAGAAAGTAGGAGCAGTTAACTTCCATTCTTAGTTATTTTCGGACATTAACATGTGCTTAGGCCCAGAGTATGTTTACACATGGTTACACAAAGAAAGCTTCTGTCTGTAGTTGAGAGTGACCTGTATGAATGATGTTTAGCTAGGATCATTGAGATAAGGCATTGTAACAGAGGATCTGTTTGGCTTGTTAGATTGAGATACTATCCTATATCATACCAGAGGGATAAGCAGAATGAGGCCTGGAATCAATTGTAGACATGTGCTCAGGCCCCGGCCTGCAGTGTGTCCTTTGTGTAGGTAAACGGTTAACATTGGTGTTTGGACTGGCCCTTGTGTGTCCTAGTGTGATTGCAAAGGAGTTCTGTAGTATATTGTATGGATTCTTTGTATTCAGGTTTAGAGTGTGTTTGCTCAAAGGGAAGCATGTATTTGAAAGCATGTGTAAGGCTATGCGTGAGCATGAATGGACTCTTTGTATTGAAGAGTGTGAATGCTTTGTGTAATATCCAGTGAGAATATCTAGATAAACTGGCGGAATAAACCAACATATATGTAACAGGTGTTGTTAGCATGATGCTCGGATTGTGTGTGTAATGGCATGTGATGTGATTATGGTTATTAGTCCTTAGATTGTATAGTGCCATTTAAGTGTTTATTAGTCCTTAGATTGTATAGTGCCATTTAAGTGTTCTGTACAGAAGTACATTGTAGCTTAATGATATTCAAATAGTGTATGCTGCAGGGATAGTGTGTTTGATGAATGTGCAAGTTATATTCAGGATTGTGAATATCGCATGATGCAGGTTAGAGGTAATTTGGAGTAAATGTTGTGGACAGAAATATATGAAAGTACAGGCAGTTTATGTGTGATTGCCAGGCAGCTGTATGAGCCTGTAGATTGTTAAGGTTCCTTTGTGTGCCATGTGGAGGAATCCAAGATGGCGGAATGCCATGCGGCAGACTAACATGTGCTCTGGCCAAAATGGCCGACAATAAGGTTCCTTTGTGTGCCATGTGGCGGTATCTAAAATGGTGGACGCAAGGTTAGTTATTACAAAATGGCTGCTGCTCAATAGCCACGCCCCCCCCAGCACTGTATTCACATACACATATATAACACTGAGGTTAATTGTATTTAAGGATGCTGGAGTAAGTAATAATCATTATTAAGTATAATACCTGTATTGTTATATTTATTATCCATGATACAGTTTCATCTGGTTACACTTATAAATAATATTCATTGATTATAAATCTGGACATTCTCTTATTGATTGCGTGCGACATGAATAAATTAGATAGACTTTGCATATATAAATAAATGGACTTCCTTACCCTTTAGCTAGGGGCCCCTGTGGTTGTCATGTATTTAAAAAAAAATATATATATATATATATATATATATATATAATATATATATATATATATATATATATATACACACATATATTTTTTTTTTCAGCTAAAGGTTTTGTGCATGGCAGTAGGGTAGTGCTGCAGCTTCACCTATCTGCCAATGTGACAATGAATAATGGTGCTGAGCATGGGGTGCTACTTATGCACATTGCACACTTATGCAGTCAGTGTGCCTCACTGACTGCATAAGTGTGCAATGCATTACCAGGAGTTGACTATGTCCCATGACACTTTGTACAAGAGGGAAGAGGCTGAGAGGTTTTTGCTGAGCTCTGATTGGTGGAGCTCATTACATTCTTCTCAGGCCCATGGAGGACAGCAGCAGCAGCAGGCTCATCATGGGAGGGTTTTTAATCAGAGACAGCACTGGGACTGTGAGGTCTCCTACAGTCCTACAGAGTAAGGTGCAGAGGGATGTATGTATATATATATATATATATATATATATATACACATATATGTGTATATATAATATATAATACATATATATATGTATATATATATATACCCTGCAGTTACCCATTGACCAAGTTTACGCTGCCTTTACTCTGTGTTTTGACAGTGTAATATTCTTCCATGCAGTTTGCGGCCCAGTAATGACAAGTGCAAGGGCCCCCCCCCCCCGTCTAAAGTGCCCCCCAAAGGCTTAATCTGGCACTGCACTGTGCCACAACCCCAGATTGTTTGCATGATATCTCAGAATAGTTACTAGGATATATATAACATGTAGGAGTAGGACTCTTGCTTTCGGGAAGTAATACGATTCCTGTACAACTGAATCTTTTGTGAAGGAGCTTCCACCAATGCAATACAGAGACTCCCCTTAAGTGTTCAGTAAAGCTGGTGCCACCACATTGTGAATGGGATTGCTCAATCAATTTGGTTCCAGGGAAAACTCCTCCTAGGGGGCATACTTATCTGCGCATTCTTCCTGAGACTAAGGGACATTACAAATATATCCGAGAAAATCTTGAGAAAGGGTTTATCCACCGGTCCTTGTCTTCATTAAAGCCTAAGGACAAATCGGACCAATATGCCCTTGAGCTCCACCGGCAGCTCCCCGGGAGGCTTGCTTATGATTTGGCATTTTTACATGCGATTTATTGCATGTAAAAACTTCGGGGGGCGGCGCGCGGGGGGGGGGGAGCTGGGTCTGGGCAGCAGGGTCGGAGCAACAGCTGGTAGCTAAGGGGGGCAGCGGGATCTGTGCGGGGTGGGCAGCGGGGTCATAGCGGCGGCTGGGAGCTAGCAGCGGCACTTGCCGGGCAGGAAGTGGCTGGTGATTGTGAAAACCGGGACATTCCCGCGGTAATCGGGACTGTTGGGAGGTATATAAACCAAGCAGCAGATTTTCCAATGGGTAGAAGATGCACCTTTCACTATGTATTGTGTACATTTTGTCGTTGTTGAATGAACCTGTTATTTTTGGATAATAATAACATGTGGACGCACCCTGTGAATCTGTCCGTGGTGCACATAGCATACAGTCTACAGTGATATAAATACTTGCTGGCAGCCGGCCATATCCAGGGGCTTCTCAATGGCAGGATAAGCTGACACTGCCTGTAATTAGCACTGTCTCCTATGACCAGTTGACATTAATAAATGAAAGGGACAGAGACATCAGTCCCCAGAGCTTCACCACCTGAAGGGCATCCATGCATAGAGAGGAGAATAAAGTTAGCCTCATGATGCAGGAACAAATGTGCAATTAATTAAACAAATGTCCAATTAGGAAAGGTAATGGGGCAGCCGTCTCAGGGCAGGGAAACAGATCAGGATCCAGTGATGGGCAGGGATAATGCTACACACAGGGCATGAGTGACAAGTGCTGACATACAAGTATTAGACTCGGGTAACCCTTGCACTACGTGCTTAATGGAACACTTATTGTAAAGTCATTGTTACGTAAAGAATACAAGATTATTAAGGACATGATCTAAATGCTGCATACGGGTTCTATACTGAGTATGACTTCCCAAAGACTAATATTATATTAAATAACCACCTACCACAAACTACGAGCAGGGCAGTATAGAGGCTGGCCGGGCCCCGGTAGTTTTCAGAGGGCGTGACCTGATCACGGGAGGCGTGTCCATGTACCCTTAAAATAAAACAAAGACACAAATAGCATTTCAGGCATCTACCTGGCCACACTGCAGTCTAGCACATACCAGCATGTGTTGGTTTAAGAATAGCTGCTGATGCCAGGTTACGGGGGCCCGACTGGGCCCCTCTGTCAGACCTGGGTAATTAGTACCCCTCTCTCTTAGCCAGGGCAATAGAGAGCCTAGACTAGCCCAGGTGCTTTCAGGGGGTGTGGCCTAATAACAGGAGGTGTGGCCAAGCAACCTTAGAATAAAATACAGAGAAAAGGAAGCACTTTAAGCCCCTCCCTGGCCACACTGCAGCCCACCACACAGTATCATGTGCTAGTTGGAGAAGAGTTGCTGCTGCCGCCAGGAAATGTTGGACCCATTGGGCCCCTCCATCAGGCCTGGGCCCGGATAATTAGTACCCCCCCCCCCCTCTCTTTCAGCACCACTGGCTACAATTAGGGTGGCCAATCCTGGGATCGGGATCGGCGGGATCCCGGGATTTGGCCTAAAAAAGTCTGGGATTTCAATCCCGGGATTGGATTATCCAATCCCGGGATTTTCGGGATTAGACTGCGCATGCGCAGTCTAATGCCAGGCAGCGTCTGAGCACTAGCTCAGATGCTGCCTGGCTCCCGAATCCTGACCCCTGTGTGCAGCGATGCGTAGCGTGACAGTAGAGGTCACGCTGCGCAGCCTTCTGCTGTGCACGCCCCCTTCCAGTCTCCTCCGCATGTCGCCCGCCTGCCTCTGCCCGCCCGCTTCCTTTCCGGCCTGCGGCCTGGCTGCTAAGAAGGAGATGCACGAGCCTGGAGGCACCGTGAACCTCCGAACCCACTCCCGACCGGCCGGCCGCCCGCTAATGTAAGTAAATGTGTGGGTCGGCCGGTGTGGGGGTGGGTATGTGTGGAGCAGAACTGTATTAGGGATGCCAATCCTGGGATACCGGGAATCCCGGGATTGAGCATTTTTCAATCCCGGATCCCGGGATTGAAAAAATGCCCCGGGATTGGCATCCCTAGCTACAATAGTGGTTCCAAGTTTTTTGTTACAGGTTTCAGAAGAACCCTTCTCCTATTATTACTATTATCGTTTATTTCTATGGCACCATAAGGGTTACACAGCACCTAAAAATACACAAATGAACAACAACAAAAAATAATCAATAACAAATTACAATACGAGGCAATTTAGGATTAGTACATGGTATATAAAGACAGGTCGGACAGGAGACAGGACACTGAATTATTATGGTGGCACAGAGATATATATATATTTCAAGAAAAGTACATGAGAGAGGGCCCTGCCCGTGAGAACTTGCAGCCTAAGATGACATTTGCATCATGTTGGAAATGGATTTTCTGGGATTGTCTGTGGCATGCTGTCACAGCAGCGGTGGGCCGCAGGTAAGATCTGTAGACTTTGACGTCTCTGATGGCTGATGGATGACATTATTGACGAAGGTGCAGCAATGCATATTTGTTACCAGTTACCGGAACCTAAGCAGGCTAGTCCTGGTAAATAAACCATGAGTAAATAACAATTGGCCATAGCTGGAATAATATGAGTAATATATATTGGCATGGGTGAGCAGAAGGAGTGTCTTATATTGTAGAAAGGGAAAGCATTTATAATTGAGTGTTAGGTATACACAGTGACTGGGTTGGACTTCCCACAGGGGTGCAGGGGAAACCCCTGATGGGCCCCATTACCTCAGGGCCCACCCCCTACTCTGGGGATCAGGTTCCAGTCTGATCACGTGTGTTACATGTTTACTGCATATGCAATCTCTACTGGATGGTATAGCTTCTATGGAGGCTGGCCCCGCCCCTAAGTATGGGCCCCTATTACTGCATTCCCTCAGTTGGCCCTTCGTGCCCCAGTCCAACACCCTACAGTAAAGCTGTTTACAAAGAGTAAAATGGCAGCTATATGGTAATAATGGGAAGTGTGGAAAACAAAATTGCACCTCTATGCTATTAATGTATTGCGACCATCCTCTACGCCATTTTAACTACGCTATTTGCATAGTTCTAGTTTTAATCAAAATAATCTTTAATCGATCAAGGACGGACGTAATGCATTAATGTCTAAATCATAGTGACATTCCCACTATGTATTCCCCAAAGTATTGGGGAATACATGTATTCCCCAAAGTATTGGAATATGATCGTCCATACTTTTAGTTTAGTATTTTTGTAATCGCCGTCAGAGATGCACGGTCATTATATTAATTGCAATGCAATTAAATACAGGACCCTAGATATATATATATATATATATATATAAATGTGTATGTGTATAGAGACATGTGTGGCTAACCTCAGACAAAGGACTGCATGGCCAGGAAGTTACACTCGTGAACAGGAAGACACTCGCATGGAATGAAGAACCAGTGAAAATACGCCTGGTCTCTTTGCCTTACCCAATGACCACTAAGATTGACTCTCCCACCCCTTTGCTTTAAAAGGAACAACACTGTGATCCCTGGGCAGAGAAGAAAAATGTGATCTTACAGAGCACATACCTGGGATCCCGGGGAGAGAAAATGTTCCATCGCAACTATGCGTCTGTGACGGTAATTGATATTCATATATGTGTGTCTGTTGCATCATGATAAATGTGCCTGCGTTCGTTTAATATATATCTGTAATGTAAACTTTGTATACCCTAAATTGTACTGTGGAAACTGTTTCCTTTAAGTGTCTGTTACCCTTTGTGAACCATTGTCCATTAAGGACTACAATATACTAGGACATGGGGTTAGATCCGTGATCTCACCATAACTGATTGTCTGTGAGTATGAATTTCTTTATAAGTATATAGCGTATAAGACGCTTTAAAAAGGTTTTCTTAATCTCAATCAGCATAAGGTTAAAACAAGATAAAACACCGTACAATGGTTTGTGGTTGCATCTATCTCCTATATATTTGGCTACATCTGTCACTCAAAGTGGGTGTCTGTGTCTATAACGCTCTGTTCCTGGACTTTCCTCTTAATGTGTGATTGCCTTCATCTGTGCTGAACACCTTTCTGAGAAATTAACCTGTTTAAAACAGGTGATGGCAATCATACATTAAGGGGAAGTCTAGAAACAGAGCATTGTGTCCCTCCTGGAGAGGGTCATGTTGGGAGGTATGTGACAGAGAACCAGCCCAGTGAGCCCACAGACAGTGCCAGACACCTACTGCCTTCCCATGTTGCCCAGCACTGCTACTCCACAGCCACCAGGTGAGCGCCCCCCTCCCGCGATTTGCGGCAAAACTTCCCCCCCCCGCGCGCCCCCCCTCCCGCGATTCGCGGCAAAAACACCCGCTCCCCCGCGACCCCCCCTACCGCGATTCGCAGCAAAAACACCCCCGCGACCCCCCCTCCCGCGATTCGCTGCAAAAAGACCCCCCCACGACCCCTCCCGCAATTCGCGGCATAACCACCACCCCGCGACCCCCCCTCCCGCGAATCGCGGCAAACCCTCCCCCGTGACCCCCCCCGTCCCCGATTCGCGGAAAAAACACCCCCCCCCCGCGACCTCCCTCTCGCGATTCGCGGCAAAAAGAACCCCCCCCCGCGACCCCCCCTTGCACGATTGGCGGCACCCCCCCTGCGACCCCCCTCCCGCGATTCGCGGCACCCCCACCCCCGCAATTCGCAGCAGCCCCAGGATTAAATGGCACATGCAAAACACTGACATGGCTATGGTCGACAATGAAAAAGGTTGACATGAGTTTTTGAAGATTTATTTTTAATTTTTTAAATTTTTTCATATTCATTGTCATGTGTCGACATGGACACCAATGAAGTGGCACACTTATGTCAACATTTACATGTGTTGACCTTTCTGTGTTGATTTTTTTCTTGTGGCGATTCGCGTCACACCCCCCGCAACCCCCCCTCCGGCGATTCGCGGCGACCCCCCCCCCTCCCGCAATTCGCGGCAACCCCCCACCGGAACCCGCATGAACCCCGCTCTCCCGCGATTCGCGGCACCCACCCCCCGCAACCCCCCCCCTCCCGCAAATCGTGGCACCCCCCGCTATTCGCGGCAGCCCCAGGATTAAATGGCACATGCAAAACACTGGCACGGCTATGGTCGACAATGAAAAAGGTTGACATGAGTTTTTGAAGATTTATTTCATTTTTTGAATGTTTTCATATTCATTGTCATGTGTCAACATGGACACCAATGAAGTGGCACACTTATGTCAACATTTACATGTGTTGACCTTTCTGTGTTGATTTTTTCTTGTGGCGATTCGCGTCGCAACCCCCCCTCCCACGATTCGCGGCACCCCCCGTGACCCCCCACCTCCCGCAATTCGCGGCAACCCCCCACCGGAACCCCTGTGAACCCCGCCCTCCCGCGATTCGCGGCACCCAACCCCGCGACCCCCCCCCTCCCGCAATTGGCGGCACCCCCCGTGATTCGCGGCAGCTCCAGAATTAAATTGCACATGGAAAACACTGACATGGCTATGGTCGACAATGAAAAAGGTTGACATGAGTTTTTGAAGTTTTTTTTATCATTTTTTGAATGTTTTCATATTCATTCTCATGTGTCGACATGGACACCAATGAAGTGCCACACTTATGTCAACATTTACATGTGTTGACCTTTCTGTGTTGATTTTTTCTTGTGGCGATTTGCGTCACACCCCCCCCCCCACAACCCCCACTCCCGCGATTCACGGCACACACACACACACCTCCCCCGCGATTCTCGGCACCCCACCCCGTGACCCCCCCTCCCGTGATTCATGGCACACCCCCGCGACCCCCCCTCCCATGAGACGCCGCAACCACCGCCCCGTAACCCCCCCTCCCGCGATTCGCGGCACCCACCCCTGCGACCCCCCCTCCCGCAATTCGCGGCACCCCCCACGATTCGCGGCAGCTCCACAATTAAATTGCACATGGAAAACACTGACATGGCTATGGTCGACAATGAAAAAGGTTGACATGGGTTTTTGAAGTTTTTTTTTTCATTTTTTGAATGTTTTCATATTCATTCTCATGTGTCGACATGGACACCAATGAAGTGCCACACTTATGTCAACATTTACATGTGTTGACCTTTCTGTGTTGATTTTTTCTTGTGGCGATTCGCGTCACACCCCCCCCACCGCCCCCGCAACCCCCACTCCCGCGATTCACGGCACACAAAAACCCCCCCGCAATTCTCGGCACCCCACCCCGTGACCCCCCCTCCCGTGATTCACGGCACACCCCCCGCGACCCCCCCCTACCATGATTCGCCGCAACCCCCGCCCCCGTAACCCCCCTCCCGCGATTTGAGGCAACCCACCCCTCCCGCGATTCGCAGCATCCACCCCCCCACAACCCCCCCTCCTGCAATTCGCGGCACCCCCCGCGACCCCCCCTCCCGCAATTCGCGGCACCCCCCACGATTCGCGGCAGCTCCACAATTAAATTGCACATGGAAAACACTGACATGGCTATGGTCGACAATGAAAAAGGTTGACATGGGTTTTTGAAGTTTTTTTTTTCATTTTTTGAATGTTTTCATATTCATTCTCATGTGTCGACATGGACACCAATGAAGTGCCACACTTATGTCAACATTTACATGTGTTGACCTTTCTGTGTTGATTTTTTCTTGTGGCGATTCGCGTCACACCCCCCCCCACCGCCCCCGCAACCCCCACTCCCGCGATTCACGGCACACAAAAACCCCCCCGCAATTCTCGGCACCCCACCCCGTGACCCCCCCTCCCGTGATTCACGGCACACCCCCCGCGACCCCCCCCTACCATGATTCGCCGCAACCCCCGCCCCCGTAACCCCCCTCCCGCGATTTGAGGCAACCCACCCCTCCCGCGATTCGCAGCATCCACCCCCCCACAACCCCCCCTCCTGCAATTCGCGGCACCCCCCGCGACCCCCCCTCCTGCAATTCGCGGCACCCTCCGCGACCCCCCCTCCCGCGATTCGCGGACACCTAAGTTGCAATACAGGGCATCTTTCATACAATTCTAACCATATTTCTCATATACAAACGTTCACAAATTAAGGGGGCGCAGCCCCTTACGACGGTGTGAAGAGCGCCCGTAGGGCGCGATGAATCACCTAGTTCATATGTAAATGTGTTTTACAACCTTTCACATTGTCAGTGAAAGTAGATGCCTCACACAGGGCTCCACTTTTGGAAATTAAATGATGGCATAGTGGTTGCTAAGGGTAGCGAATGATAGGTTGCAAGGTAACGGAAACAGCATAACTGCCTTTATGTCCACTGGTTTATGAATTATTGAACATTCATAGAGGACATGCACAGGGCCTCCAATATGGGGGAATGGGTACTAATTACCTGGGCTTGTTAAAGGGGCCTGGGTCTGCTGAAGCTCGCCACTCCCCCTCTTACCTTTCACCAGCAGAAGCCTCTCCCCAGCGCTGCATATGCAGCTGTGTATCAGCAGTGGTCTCCTCCGCCAGTGCGGGAGGAGGAGGGAGCTATCAGTAGTGCCATATGCAGAATGCCCCCAGTAGTGCCATATGCAGAATGCCCCCAGTAGTGCCATATACAGAATGCCCACTGTAGTGCCATAAGCAGACCACCCCCAGTATTGCAATAAACTGAAAGACCCCAGTAGTGCCATATGCAGAATGCCCCCAGTAGTGCCATATGCAGAACACCCCCAGTAGTGCAATATACTGAATGCCCCCAGTAGTGCCATATGCAGAACGCCCCCAGTAGTGCAATATACTGAATGCCCCCAGTAGTGCCATATGCAGATCACCACCATTAGTGCCATATACAGAACGCCCCCAGTAGTGCAATGCACTGAATACCCACAGTAGTGCCATATGCAGATGCCCCCACCAGTACTCACCACTCCGACTTCTTCTGCTGCTCACTCCTGCTGCCCCGCTGGCTCTTTACGTTTTGTGAGGAGAGCACAGATCGCGCTGCTCATCCTCCTCAAGTCCTTGAGGATAACTCCGGGTCCGGGGGCCATTTAATAGATAGCGCCAGCACGAGCCAATTGGAGGTCACAGCCCGATAGCCTATACCTACAGCCAGCCGCGGGGGCCGCGACTATAAGACATCAGGAAACCTTGCAGCCTGGTCACTGGGCACAGTCCCCGGGCTCTCGTGCCGCTGTAAAGGGCGGGTTTCCTCTCCGGCTGCTGCCTCGCCCCCTCGCTCCCCATTGGTCAGGTCCTGGGGGCCTCATTGTGCTGCACCTGGGTCTGGGAGCAGAACGGCAGCAGAACCAGCGTCTAAGCGACAGGGGGTCACGCGGCAGAACCTCTTCTACCTTTTAATACTGTTGTGTGGATTAACAAACAAAGCTGGAGTTTCACGGTTAGCCATCACTGGTCTATAGATTGTAAGCTTGTAGCAGGCCCCTCCTACCCAGGCCTGGAAACAGGGGGGGTCAATGGGGACAACTGTGATGGGCCTCCACGATCTTAGGGGCCCCAGTGATGTATGCCCTGTCCTGGCCGCCTGTACAATATGTGCCGCAGCTGGCTGTTATTTCTGTGCCCTGCAGACAGCCATCCACTACCTGGTATGTGACATGCTGCAGCCGCCCTTCACAGTGCGTTCGGCGCTCATCTCGGCCATCTGTCAGGCGGCGGGCGCCTGTACTGTGCATGTACCCTCGGCTCAGCCTTTTGTCCAGCGGCGTAACTATAGCACTGCAGCCACCGCAGGGGGGGGGGGGGGGGCGCTGTGCATGTGGGGGCGCCGGGGGGTGCGGTGCTATAGTTAAACCCCCCCTCAATCCCCCGCAGACTTACCTATCGCGCTGGTCCCGGCGGCTCCGTTCTTCTGCTGAGGACCACCACAAAATGTACTATGTTTACCATTTACCTAATGAAAGTTGAAAAAATGGACCTTGTAGTCTCTCAAGAGAAAAAAAATTACTTTTATATACTTTGTATCTTCTCTGTTTTTGGATTAAGTGGTTATTGTGTGATATAAGAGGTATAACATCTAACATTTGGTCAAATTTATATTAAAAAAAAAACTATATTAAGGACCTTAAGTGTCCCCCTTACCCATTATATACTTCTAAGGAATTTTCCCTTTTTTCATACCACTTGGCAGTTAACAACATAAGCTGAATTTGAAATAGAGGGTCCGTATATGCCTCTCTGCACATATCTTTATATTACTTTTGTGTATCAATCAGTGAGGATTGCCTCCCGGAGCACCCCTGATTCTGTACTGAATTTATCGCCTTTTAAATTGTATTAAGGTATGTACACTCCCTTTGTATTCTTCTTTATCAACTGGGAGATGGGTGCTATAAATTAGTGAGTGGCACATTATCATAGATGTTTCATTATCTGTTCGAACAGCTGGACCTACCTGATATCCAGCCCTTTAACTAACTGTGGTCCCCCCAGATCCTTTAGGAAGACAGTTATCATCATTTTTATCCACTATAGGTGTGTATCCCTAATTATAGGGGAATACCACACTATGGCCCTTATTCTGATCGGTGCGGATATTCCCGCATTCTTACGGTGCGGTCCGCACGCCACGGTGTTTTGCCGCGTGCGGCCATCGTCCGTAGAAACGCCCACGTGTCCTCCGCATTCGGACGGACTCACTCTTTAAGAACAGGGCGTGTTTACGGACGACATACAAAGCATGCGTGTGCGGGAGAAACACTCCGATTCGGCACGGTATTACAGAGTATTACAGAGTATGCTCGGGAATACCGCATCCGAACGGGAGCCAAGCGGTGCTACCGCACGTAAGCGGAGTATTTACGCCAAACAACCCACTATGAAGTATCTTCTGCTATACATCACATGACCCACTTATTCAATTACCTATCCTCATAAAAAACTTCTTATTTTTAATTGGAATCAATTAGATGCCAATATATCCTTACAAGCATGCCTAACACATGCATTGCACACATTAACCCTTACAGCAATTGAAGTGCAATGGTTTCAATTAAAGCACTGACAAGCGTCCTATTAGTGAGTAATGAGTAAAGGAGTAGATTCTATTGGGTTCAGGTGTTAATGGTTGTAGTCATTAGGCGTACGTTCGCCTAGCGCATGAACGAGTGGTGTCCGCAAAGCAATAGTACACTTGTGGACACCGCACATTTCTGCCCTTTTTGATCGCGTGCATTCGGAGTGGTTTCCGAATGTACGCCCCCCAACATAAGTGTACTCCCCCGTGTCCGCCCATGTTTCCGCCCCGTTTTGCCCACTTTGAAACTACGCCCATGTGTCATTCCGCATGACGCCTATAATACGCCCCTATTTCCCGAATGATAGCGGTGAACAGTTCTGGACGGGATCTGGCCGAACTGGTACCGAGTCAAGGCGTGGCACATGCGCGTTGCGTTCTCCACGCATGCGCAGACGCCGTAAACACGCGATCCGAAAGTATGCGGTAAAGTCCGCGTCAATCAGAATAAGGGCCCATATGTCCTCAATCATATTGATGATCATGTCATCTGTAGGTATAGCCACCTCTAAAGGCTCCTTTTTTTGGAAAATTGTTGTTCAAAGGGAGAAAGGAATCTGTTATAGCAGCATTGCAAGTAATAAAAATATCAAACTCAGTATAAAAAATGGGTACTTGTTTCCTAGAAGGGCGCCCACGATTTTGATCTTAGGCATCGCAAGGAAAAAAATTGCGTCGGTCGCATCGCATGCGTCCAAAAAATTGCATGCGATGCGACCGACGCGATTACCGCAATTTCACATAGGGAACAATGTTAAATGGCCCACAGACCCCAAATAGCCACCCTGAAGTGTGAAATGGCCCCCCCAATTGTTAACGCCACCCCATGATCAACGTCAACCCGAAGCGTGGCGAGCGCACGCGGATACCTTCACAGCTATATGCGTCCCCTCGCGAGCTTCACAGGTATCCGCGTCCTCTCGCCACGCTTCGAGCTCGGTGTCTCGCTGCGCTCGCAACACTTTCTATTCTAAACTCCATGCCGACGTGGATAATGGGGGTATGAAAAGGTCGGAGGACGCGTACCGCCGCCCCTCGCGGGCTCGCCACGCTTCGGGTTGACGTTGATCGTGGGGTGGCGTTAACAATTGGGGGGGCCATTTCACACTTCAGGGTGTCTATTTGGGGTCTGTGGGCCATTTAACATTGTTCCCTATGTGAAATTAGGTCAATTGGGCCATTTAACATTGTTCCCTATGTAAAATCGGTAATCGCGTTGGTCGCATCGCATGCGATTTTTTTGGCCGCATGCGATGCGACCGACGCGATTTACATTTTACTATGCATTTCTATGTAAAATCCCGGACATCGCATTGGTCGCATCGCATGCCATTATAATGGCATGCGATGTACATGCGATGCCCGCGATGGGCGCCGTTCTAGAAAACAAGTACCAAAAAATGTTCTTGCATATTTGAGGTTATGTACTCAGTACTGTTAAATCAGCAATTTCATAGGTTTGGAGAAAAATCTTTCCCCACCAGTCGGTCCTCCTACATAGACATTGGAAATAGGTGAATTCCTGAAATTTTCCATAGAACCAATTTTTTTTTTTAATTTTATATATTTTTTTTCTTCACATGGCCTGTTTGATTGAGCGATGGGCTATATCATTATGATATTATTGCAATAGCCTGTATAAATTAGACTATGTCATAGGATTGAGAACATGACCTCACAAAGATTTCTATACATTGTTCTCATTCGGTCATTCATTTGTACAAGGACATATTAACAATCCTGTTATGAATTGTCTCTACCTGTGAAAATTATACAAAATCTTGTCGTGAGATCAGGTGTGTAATTTCTTTTGTTGTAACTGCACGCTACGTGAAATGACTTACTATCAATCTTTATCCATTTTTCTGCTTCTGTTCACCTGTCCACTCCTTCCGCTTTTTTATATAGACCTCTTTAATATTTTTCTGTATATCATGTCTATAAGTATTAAGATTTATGCTGCCTAAGACATCGTATACTAGCCTGTTATGATGAAAATTGTCCATATTTACATTTTTAACAATGACTGTTTGAATAAATTATTTTTGTATAACTTTACAGTTAACCCCTGATGAAGTCCTGCTAAGGGGCGAAACGCGTTGGTTTACTTTCTTCTGCTGTTTCCATGTACCAGAGATGTATCAATGGAATGTACAAAGATCTGGAATAACTATTACTACTGTGTGGTAAGAAAATACTTTTTAATAAATATTTAAAGATTGAATGGACTTTTTTTCCTATGTGCTAGATTTATATTGACTAAGGCTTGGTTGATCTAATTGGAGTGATCAACATTAGAGGCGCCAACCCACTTTTGCTCTCCATATTCCCCCCCTATCCCCTATCCAACAGGGGATTCAGTGAGTAGGGCAGCCCCGTACAAATTGACCATAAATTCTGTGGCGCGACACAAGGGTCTGTTCACCATATATTTATATATATATATTTAGGATTTAGGTAGTCATGAGCGGCACTCCAAGGTAGCATAGATTTCAAGAACACACCAAACAAGTGCTGAATTCCACGTTTCGGTTTATTGCACTTAAATATATATATATTTATTGGAGAAGGCACCGGGTAAAATTGGCAAGAGTGCCGGACACATTGGAATGATATATATATATATATATAATAAATTTTGTGTGTGTTGGGGGGGGGGGAGGCAGAAATATCAGTGTACAGGGCCCCAAGAATTCTATTGCCGGCCCTGCTCCTACCTCCAGGTCTGTCTGTTGTTATTCAGTCTGTTTTATCGCTGTCTACTATTGTAAAGTGCAACGGAATCTGCTGCGCTATATAAGACACTGTAACGGAATCTGCTGCGCTATATAAGACACTGTAACGGAATCTGCTGCGCTATATAAGACACTGTAACGGAATCTGCTGCGCTATATAAGACACTGTAACGGAATCTGCTGCGCTATATAAGACACTGTAACGGAATCTGCTGCGCTATATAAGACACTGTAACGGAATCTGCTGCGCTATATAAGACGCTGTAACGGAATCTGCTGCGCTATATAAGACGCTGTAACGGAATCTGCTGCGCTATATAAGACGCTGTAACGGAATCTGCTGCGCTATATAAGACACTGTAACGGAATCTGCTGCGCTATATAAGACACTGTAACGGAATCTGCTGCGCTATATAAGACACTGTAACGGAATCTGCTGCGCTATATAAGACGCTGTAACGGAATCTGCTGCGCTATATAAGACGCTGTAACGGAATCTGCTGCGCTATATGACACTGTAACGGAATCTGCTGCGCTATATAAGACACTGTAACGGAATCTGCTGCGCTATATAAGACACTGTAACGGAATCTGCTGCGCTATATAAGACACTGTAACGGAATCTGCTGCGCTATATAAGACGCTGTAACGGAATCTGCTGCGCTATATAAGACGCTGTAACAGAATCTGCTGCGCTATATAAGACGCTGTAACGGAATCTGCTGCGCTATATAAGACACTGTAACGGAATCTGCTGCGCTATATAAGACACTGTAACGGAATCTGCTGCGCTATATAAGACACTGTAACGGAATCTGCTGCGCTATATAAGACGCTGTAACGGAATCTGCTGCGCTATATAAGACGCTGTAACGGAATCTGCTGCGCTATATGACACTGTAACGGAATCTGCTGCGCTATATAAGACACTGTAACGGAATCTGCTGCGCTATATAAGACACTGTAACGGAATCTGCTGCGCTATATAAGACACTGTAACGGAATCTGCTGCGCTATATAAGACACTGTAACGGAATCTGCTGCGCTATATAAGACGCTGTAACGGAATCTGCTGCGCTATATAAGACGCTGTAACGGAATCTGCTGCGCTATATAAGACGCTGTAACGGAATCTGCTGCGCTATATAAGACGCTGTAACGGAATCTGCTGCGCTATATAAGACGCTGTAACGGAATCTGCTGCGCTATATAAGACGCTGTAACGGAATCTGCTGCGCTATATAAGACGCTGTAACAGAATCTGCTGCGCTATATAAGACACTGTAACGGAATCTGCTGCGCTATATAAGACACTGTAACGGAATCTGCTGCGCTATATAAGACACTGTAACGGAATCTGCTGCGCTATATAAGACACTGTAACGAAATCTGCTGCGCTATATAAGACACTGTAACGGAATCTGCTGCGCTATATAAGACGCTGTAACGGAATCTGCTGCGCTATATAAGACGCTGTAACGGAATCTGCTGCACTATATAAGACGCTGTAACGGAATCTGCTGCGCTATATGACACTGTAACGGAACCTGCTGCGCTATATAAGACGCTGTAACGGAATCTGCTGCGCTATATAAGACACTGTAACGGAATAAGACGCTGTAACGGAATCTGCTTGGCTATATAAGACACTGTAGCGGAATCTGCTGGCTATATAAGGCACTGTAACGGAATCTGCTGCGCTATATAAGACTCTGTAACGGAATCTGCTGCGCTATATAAGACGCTGTAACGGAATCTGCTGCGCTATATAAGACGCTGTAACGGAATCTGCTGCGCTATATAAGACACTGAACGGAATCTGCTGCGCTATATAAGACACTGAACGGAATCTGCTGCGCTATATAAGACACTGTAACGGAATCTGCTGCGCTATATAAGACACTGTAACGGAATCTGCTGCGCTATATAAGACACTGTAACGGAATCTGCTGCGCTATATAAGACGCTGTAACGGAATCTGCTGCGCTATATAAGACGCTGTAACGGAATCTGCTGCGCTATATAAGACGCTGTAACGGAATCTGCTGCGCTATATAAGACGCTGTAACGGAATCTGCTGCGCTATATAAGACGCTGTAACGGAATCTGCTGCGCTATATAAGACACTGTAACGGAATCTGCTGCGCTATATAAGACACTGTAACGGAATCTGCTGCGCTATATAAGACACTGTAACGGAATCTGCTGCGCTATATAAGACACTGTAACGGAATCTGCTGCGCTATATAAGACACTGTAAAGGAATCTGCTGCGCTATATAAGACCCTGTAACGGAATCTGCTGCGCTATATAAGACGCTGTAACGGAATCTGCTGCGCTATATAAGACGCTGTAACGGAATCTGCTGCGCTATATGACACTGTAACGGAATAAGACACTGTAACGGAATCTGCTGCGCTATATAAGACACTGTAACGGAATCTGCTGCGCTATATAAGACACTGTAACGGAATAAGACACTGTAACGGAATCTGCTGCGCTATATAAGACACTGTAACGGAATCTGCTGCGCTATATAAGACACTGTAACGGAATCTGCTGCGCTATATAAGACACTGTAACGGAATCTGCTGCGGTATATAAGACACTGTAACGTAATCTGCTGCGCTATATAAGACACTGTAACAGAATCTGCTGCGCTATATAAGACACTGTAACGGAATCTGCTGCGCTATATAAGACACTGTAACGGAATCTGCTGGGCTATATAAGACACTGTAGCGGAATCTGCTGGCTATATAAGGCACTGTAACAGAATCTGCTGTGCTATATAACTAAGACGCTGTCACGGAATCTGCTGGCTATATAAGGCACTGTAACGGAATCTGCTGCGCTATATAAGACACTGTAATGGAATCTGCTGCGCTATATAAGACGCTGTAACGGAATCTGCTGCGCTATATAAGACGCTGTAACGGAATCTGCTGCGCTATATAAGACGCTGTAACGGAATCTGCTGCTCTATATAAGACGCTGTAACGGAATCTGCTGCGCTATATAAGACGCTGTAACGGAATCTGCTGCTCTATATAAGACGCTGTAACGGAATCTGCTGCGCTATATAAGACACTGTAACGGAATCTGCTGCGCTATATAAGACACTGTAACGGAATGTGCTGCGCTATATAAGACACTGTAACGGAATCTGCTGCGCTATATAAGACGCTGTAACGGAATCTGCTGCGCTATATAAGACGCTGTAACGGAATCTGCTGCGCTATATAAGACGCTGTAACGGAATCTGCTGCGCTATATAAGACGCTGTAACGGAATCTGTTGCGCTATATAAGACGCTGTAACGAAATCTGCTGCGCTATATAAGACACTGTAACGGAATCTGCTGCGCTATATAAGACACTGTAACGGAATCTGCTGCGCTATATAAGACACTGTAACGGAATCTGCTGCGCTATATAAGACACTGTAACGGAATCTGCTGCGCTATATAAGACGCTGTAACGGAATCTGCTGCGCTATATAAGACGCTGTAACGGAATCTGCTGCGCTATATAAGACGCTGTAACGAAATCTGCTGCGCTATATAAGACGCTGTAACGGAATCTGCTGCGCTATATGACACTGTAACGGAACCTGCTGCGCTATATAAGACACTGTAACGGAATCTGCTGCGCTATATAAGACACTGTAACGGAATAAGACACTGTAACGGAATCTGCTGCGCTATATAAGACACTGTAACGGAATCTGCTGCGCTATATAAGACACTGTAACGGAATCTGCTGCGCTATATAAGACACTGTAACTGAATCTGCTGTGCTATATAAGACACTGTAACGGAATCTGCTGCGCTATATAAGACACTGTAACAGAATCTGCTGCGCTATATAAGACACTGTAACGGAATCTGCTGTGCTATATAAGACACTGTAACGGAATCTGCTGGGCTATATAAGACACTGTAGCGGAATCTGCTGGCTATATAAGGCACTGTAACAGAATCTGCTGTGCTATATAACTAAGACGCTGTCACGGAATCTGCTGGCTATATAAGGCACTGTAACGGAATCTGCTGCGCTATATAAGACACTGTAACGGAATCTGCTTGGCTATATAAGACACTGTAGCGGAATCTGCTGGCTATATAAGGCACTGTAACGGAATCTGCTGCGCTATATAAGACTCTGTAACGGAATCTGCTGCGCTATATAAGACACTGTAACGGAATCTGCTGCGCTATATAAGACACTGTAACGGAATCTGCTGGGCTATATAAGACACTGTAGCGGAATCTGCTGGCTATATAAGGCACTGTAACGGAACCTGCTGTGCTATATAACTAAGACGCTGTAACGGAATCTTCTGGCTATATAAGGCACTGTAACGGAATCTGCTGCTATATAAGACACTGTAACGGAATCTGCTGTGCTATTTAAGACACTGTAACGGAATCTGCTGCGCTATATAAAAGACACTGTAACGGAATCTGCTGCACCTATATAAGACGCTGTAACGGAATCTGCTGCGCTATATAAGACACTGTAACGGAATCTGCAACGGAATCTGCTGCTCTATATAAGACGCTGTAACGGAATCTGCTGCGCTATATAAGACACTGTAACGGAATCTGCTGCGCTATATAAGACACTGTAACGGAATCTGCTGCGCTATATAAGACACTGTAACGGAATCTGCTGCGCTATATAAGACACTGTAACGGAATCTGCTGCGCTATATAAGACACTGTAACGGAATCTGCTGCGCTATATAAGACGCTGTAACGGAATCTGCTGCGCTATATAAGACGCTGTAACGGAATCTGCTGCGCTATATAAGACGCTGTAACGGAATCTGCTGCGCTATATAAGACGCTGTAACGGAATCTGCTGCGCTATATAAGACGCTGTAACGGAATCTGCTGCGCTATATAAGACGCTGTAACGGAATCTGCTGCGCTATATAAGACACTGTAACGGAATCTGCTGCGCTATATAAGACGCTGTAACGGAATCTGCTGCTCTATATAAGACGCTGTAACGGAATCTGCTGCGCTATATAAGACGCTGTAACGGAATCTGCTGCGCTATATAAGACACTGTAACGGAATCTGCTGCGCTATATAAGACACTGTAACGGAATCTGCTGCGCTATATAAGACACTGTAACGGAATCTGCTGCGCTATATAAGACACTGTAACGGAATCTGCTGCGCTATATAACACACTGTAACGGAATCTGCTGCGCTATATAAGACGCTGTAACGGAATCTGCTGCGCTATATAAGACGCTGTAACGGAATCTGCTGCGCTATATAAGACGCTGTAAGGGAATCTGCTGCGCTATATAAGACACTGTAACGGAATCTGCTGCGCTATATAAGACACTGTAATGGAATCTGCTGCGATATATTTGACACTGTAACGGAATCTGCTGCGCTATATAAGACACTGTAACGGAATCTGCTGCGCTATATAAGACACTGTAACGGAATCTGCTGCGCTATATAAGACACTGTAACGGAATCTGCTGCGCTATATAAGACGCTGTAACGGAATCTGCTGCGCTATATAAGACGCTGTAACGGAATCTGCTGCGCTATATGACACTGTAACGGAACCTGCTGCGCTATATAAGACGCTGTAACGGAATCTGCTGCGCTATATAAGACACTGTAACGGAATAAGAAGCTGTAACGGAATCTGCTGCGCTATATAAGACACTGTAACGGAATCTGCTGCGCTATATAAGACACTGTAACGGAATCTGCTGCGCTATATAAGACACTGTAACGGATTCTGCTGCGCTACATAAGACACTGTAACAGAATCTGCTGCGCTATATAAGACACTGTAACGGAATCTGCTGCGCTATATAAGACACTGTAACGGAATCTGCTTGGCTATATAAGACACTGTAGCGGAATCTGCTGGCTATATAAGGCACTGTAACGGAATCTGCTGCGCTATATAAGACTCTGTAACGGAATCTGCTGCGCTATATAAGACACTGTAACGGAATCTGCTGGGCTATATAAGACACTGTAGCGGAATCTGCTGGCTATATAAGGCACTGTAACGGAACCTGCTGTGCTATATAACTAAGACGCTGTAACGGAATCTTCTGGCTATATAAGGCACTGTAACGGAATCTGCTGCTATATAAGACACTGTAACGGAATCTGCTGTGCTATTTAAGACACTGTAACGGAATCTGCTGCGCTATATAAAAGACACTGTAACGGAATCTGCTGCACCTATATAAGACGCTGTAACGGAATCTGCTGCGCTATATAAGACACTGTAACGGAATCTGCAACGGAATCTGCTGCTCTATATAAGACGCTGTAACGGAATCTGCTGCGCTATATAAGACACTGTAACGGAATCTGCTGCGCTATATAAGACACTGTAACGGAATCTGCTGCGCTATATAAGACACTGTAACGGAATCTGCTGCGCTATATAAGACACTGTAACGGAATCTGCTGCGCTATATAAGACACTGTAACGGAATCTGCTGGGCTATATAAGACACTGTAGCGGAATCTGCTGGCTATATAAGGCACTGTAACGGAACCTGCTGTGCTATATAACTAAGACGCTGTAACGGAATCTTCTGGCTATATAAGGCACTGTAACGGAATCTGCTGCTATATAAGACACTGTAACGGAATCTGCTGTGCTATTTAAGACACTGTAACGGAATCTGCTGCGCTATATAAAAGACACTGTAACGGAATCTGCTGCACCTATATAAGACGCTGTAACGGAATCTGCTGCGCTATATAAGACACTGTAACGGAATCTGCAACGGAATCTGCTGCTCTATATAAGACGCTGTAACGGAATCTGCTGCGCTATATAAGACACTGTAACGGAATCTGCTGCGCTATATAAGACACTGTAACGGAATCTGCTGCGCTATATAAGACACTGTAACGGAATCTGCTGTGCTATATAAGACACTGTAACGGAATCTGCTGCGCTATATAAGACACTGTAACGGAATCTGCTGCGCTATATAAGACGCTGTAACGGAATCTGCTGCGCTATATAAGACGCTGTAACGGAATCTGCTGCGCTATATAAGACGCTGTAACGGAATCTGCTGCGCTATATAAGACGCTGTAACGGAATCTGCTGCGCTATATAAGACGCTGTAACGGAATCTGCTGCGCTATATAAGACGCTGTAACGGAATCTGCTGCGCTATATAAGACACTGTAACGGAATCTGCTGCGCTATATAAGACGCTGTAACGGAATCTGCTGCTCTATATAAGACGCTGTAACGGAATCTGCTGCGCTATATAAGACGCTGTAACGGAATCTGCTGCGCTATATAAGACACTGTAACGGAATCTGCTGCGCTATATAAGACACTGTAACGGAATCTGCTGCGCTATATAAGACACTGTAACGGAATCTGCTGCGCTATATAAGACACTGTAACGGAATCTGCTGCGCTATATAACACACTGTAACGGAATCTGCTGCGCTATATAAGACGCTGTAACGGAATCTGCTGCGCTATATAAGACGCTGTAACGGAATCTGCTGCGCTATATAAGACGCTGTAAGGGAATCTGCTGCGCTATATAAGACACTGTAACGGAATCTGCTGCGCTATATAAGACACTGTAATGGAATCTGCTGCGATATATAAGACACTGTAACGGAATCTGCTGCGCTATATAAGACACTGTAACGGAATCTGCTGCGCTATATAAGACACTGTAACGGAATCTGCTGCGCTATATAAGACACTGTAACGGAATCTGCTGCGCTATATAAGACGCTGTAACGGAATCTGCTGCGCTATATAAGACGCTGTAACGGAATCTGCTGCGCTATATGACACTGTAACGGAACCTGCTGCGCTATATAAGACGCTGTAACGGAATCTGCTGCGCTATATAAGACACTGTAACGGAATAAGACGCTGTAACGGAATCTGCTGCGCTATATAAGACACTGTAACGGAATCTGCTGCGCTATATAAGACACTGTAACGGAATCTGCTGCGCTATATAAGACACTGTAACGGATTCTGCTGCGCTACATAAGACACTGTAACAGAATCTGCTGCGCTATATAAGACACTGTAACGGAATCTGCTGCGCTATATAAGACACTGTAACGGAATCTGCTTGGCTATATAAGACACTGTAGCGGAATCTGCTGGCTATATAAGGCACTGTAACGGAATCTGCTGCGCTATATAAGACTCTGTAACGGAATCTGCTGCGCTATATAAGACACTGTAACGGAATCTGCTGGGCTATATAAGACACTGTAGCGGAATCTGCTGGCTATATAAGGCACTGTAACGGAACCTGCTGTGCTATATAACTAAGACGCTGTAACGGAATCTTCTGGCTATATAAGGCACTGTAACGGAATCTGCTGCTATATAAGACACTGTAACGGAATCTGCTGTGCTATTTAAGACACTGTAACGGAATCTGCTGCGCTATATAAAAGACACTGTAACGGAATCTGCTGCACCTATATAAGACGCTGTAACGGAATCTGCTGCGCTATATAAGACACTGTAACGGAATCTGCAACGGAATCTGCTGCTCTATATAAGACGCTGTAACGGAATCTGCTGCGCTATATAAGACACTGTAACGGAATCTGCTGCGCTATATAAGACACTGTAACGGAATCTGCTGCGCTATATAAGACACTGTAACGGAATCTGCTGCGCTATATAAGACACTGTAACGGAATCTGCTGCGCTATATAAAAGACACTGTAACGGAATCTGCTGCACCTATATAAGATGCTGTAACGGAATCTGCTGCGCTATATAAGACACTGTAACGGAATCTGCAACGGAATCTGCTGCTCTATATAAGACGCTGTAACGGAATCTGCTGCGCTATATAAGACACTGTAACGGAATCTGCTGCGCTATATAAGACACTGTAACGGAATCTGCTGCGCTATATAAGACACTGTAACGGAATCTGCTGCGCTATATAAGACACTGTAACGGAATCTGCTGCGCTATATAAGACACTGTAACGGAATCTGCTGCGCTATATAAGACGCTGTAACGGAATCTGCTGCGCTATATAAGACGCTGTAACGGAATCTGCTGCGCTATATAAGACGCTGTAACGGAATCTGCTGCGCTATATAAGACGCTGTAACGGAATCTGCTGCGCTATATAAGACGCTGTAACGGAATCTGCTGCGCTATATAAGACGCTGTAACGGAATCTGCTGCGCTATATAAGACACTGTAACGGAATCTGCTGCGCTATATAAGACGCTGTAACGGAATCTGCTGCTCTATATAAGACGCTGTAACGGAATCTGCTGCGCTATATAAGACGCTGTAACGGAATCTGCTGCGCTATATAAGACACTGTAACGGAATCTGCTGCGCTATATAAGACACTGTAACGGAATCTGCTGCGCTATATAAGACACTGTAACGGAATCTGCTGCGCTATATAAGACACTGTAACGGAATCTGCTGCGCTATATAACACACTGTAACGGAATCTGCTGCGCTATATAAGACGCTGTAACGGAATCTGCTGCGCTATATAAGACGCTGTAACGGAATCTGCTGCGCTATATAAGACGCTGTAAGGGAATCTGCTGCGCTATATAAGACACTGTAACGGAATCTGCTGCGCTATATAAGACACTGTAATGGAATCTGCTGCGATATATAAGACACTGTAACGGAATCTGCTGCGCTATATAAGACACTGTAACGGAATCTGCTGCGCTATATAAGACACTGTAACGGAATCTGCTGCGCTATATAAGACACTGTAACGGAATCTGCTGCGCTATATAAGACGCTGTAACGGAATCTGCTGCGCTATATAAGACGCTGTAACGGAATCTGCTGCGCTATATGACACTGTAACGGAACCTGCTGCGCTATATAAGACGCTGTAACGGAATCTGCTGCGCTATATAAGACACTGTAACGGAATAAGACGCTGTAACGGAATCTGCTGCGCTATATAAGACACTGTAACGGAATCTGCTGCGCTATATAAGACACTGTAACGGAATCTGCTGCGCTATATAAGACACTGTAACGGATTCTGCTGCGCTACATAAGACACTGTAACAGAATCTGCTGCGCTATATAAGACACTGTAACGGAATATGCTGCGCTATATAAGACACTGTAACGGAATCTGCTTGGCTATATAAGACACTGTAGCGGAATCTGCTGGCTATATAAGGCACTGTAACGGAATCTGCTGCGCTATATAAGACTCTGTAACGGAATCTGCTGCGCTATATAAGACACTGTAACGGAATCTGCTGCGCTATATAAGACACTGTAACGGAATCTGCTGGGCTATATAAGACACTGTAACGGAATCTGCTGGGCTATATAAGACACTGTAACGGAATCTGCTGGGCTATATAAGACACTGTAACAGAATCTGCTGCGCTATATAAGACACTGTAACGGAATAAGACGCTGTAACGAAATCTGCTGCGCTATATAAGACACTGTAACGGAATCTGCTGCGCTATATAAGACACTGTAATGGAATCTGCTGCGCTATATAAGACGCTGTAACGGAATCTGCTGCACTATATAAGACGCTGTAACGGAATCTGCTGCTCTATATAAGACGCTGTAACGGAATCTGCTGCGCTATATAAGACACTGTAACGGAATCTGCTGCGCTATATAAGACACTGTAATGGAATCTGCTGCGCTATATAAGACACTGTAACGGAATCTGCTGCGCTATATAAGACACTGTAACTTTCAAGGGAGTGGATGTGTTTTGCAGAAGCTCCTGAGAAGGTAGAATCCCAGTGCACAGCGAGAGCTCCCCCCTCAGGCCTCCCCAAGCCAGGGGACCTCTGTGGGGGTAGAGTGCAGGCAGGTCCTGGTGCCGGAGGGCCTGCTATATCATGGTGAAAGGCAGAAGACGTGGGGCTGTGTGCCCGTCCAGGAGGAAAAACATCCCTGCTGCTAGTACATCAGCAGCAGGAACCTCAGAGGAAAATGTGCAAGGTATGGAGAATGTCCCCCCGGATGATTCCGGAGGTACCCCAGTAGCAAGCCAGCTGCGGGGGGAAATAATGGAAGAACCCGGCGGGGGAGCAAACGTCGGCGGCGGCAAAATAGCGGCCGCGGGGGGACAAAGCAAAGGAGACCTACCATCTAAGGTGGAGGATGACCTCAAAGTGTCTGAAGAGGAAGATGCCAGTGAGATGGAAAGTGAAACAGAGACTTTTGTCAAAATGGGTCTAAAAGAGCTACTCATTGAATCGAAAAGGATCCACAGCAGGTTATATCATGCAAAAAAGAAAAGAAATACCTGTCGTATATGGGAGCGCCAGAAATGGAGAGATCGAATAATGTTACACACTAACTCCTGTTCCAAAGTTAAAAATCAAATATCTATCAAAATGAAAGAAGAAAAGGAAAAAGGTCAATCCTTACCAGCAGGAGAAGGGTTAATGGCAGTCCAGGTGATGCAGGTTTCACCTGCAGCAGCAGAAGGCAGTGATGACATCATCCATGGGGGAGGGGTACTGCTCCAGGCTGATCCTGCACAGAGAGTGGAAGAAAACAGCCTCATGGAAACAGAGGCCAGAGTGCAGATTGACAGATTGCCATTTGTGTATGAAAAAAACTGCCAATCCAATCCAGAGGGAGAAAGACAGCAGAGCATGATGCAGATGGAGAGGATGGAGGAAGAATCTACCATCCAGCCCAGATCGGAGGACCCCCAGGAGGCGGTGAGTATGGAAATCGTTATGTGTGAGACCGAGAGAGACGCTGCCTTCCTGGGGACATCAGAGGTCTTGAGATCTAAGGCGCATGTAATGTCAGAAGTACTGCCGTCGCCCTGTGAGGTCCTAACAGCGGGGGGAAAAGCAGCGGCTGCTGATAGCGCTGTTCAGGACCGAAGGGAGATACCAAAGACTGTGGTTGCGACTACCTCCAATAAATTTAAAGACTGTGTTATGGACAGTCAAAAGGCTGGACCAAGTAATGTCCAATTCATTGAGAAGCCTGTTTCTTTTGCAAAAGTAAATGCTGATAATGTTTGCTTAGGGCATGAGAATGGTGTAAGTGGAAAAGTGTCAGCAGTAACAAAGGCGGGAGAACTACTTACGCAAGGACAAAAAAGACTGAATGTGGACAATTTAACTGCAAGGGAAAAAGCTATCTTTAAAACTGTGTTTGGTCAGATTGGTGCGCCTGTGGGTGCTAAGAGTGCTCTAAAAATTATTGCAGACCAAGTGGAGAAAAAGTCAGTTGCTGACATGTCAGCTGAGTCTGTGTCGACTAAGATTAAGACCCCAATATCGTATGCAAAAATATTAAGTGGGGACGTAAGGTCTAAAGATAATAATGCTAATCAAGAGAATGCACAAAAGAACTCATATGGCAGAAGGCATTTGTTACAATTTAAATGGGTTGGTACAGGGCCTGTACCGTCGCAGGTTGATTTTTTGAAAATGGTGTTTTCCTTAGACTGCTCAGCTGGAGACCTCTCTGCGTGCATTCATCCAGACAGGTCTCCTTTCTTTGACCTAAGTTTTCTTTCACTCCATAGAATGCATAAGGTCTTTGAAGAGTGGGAAGAGAGGAAAGGGGAGGAAAAATTTGCAGATTTTACAGTTGTTGCATCCTCATCAAGGCCTGAGTATGTAAAACTGAGAATACTGGTACGGAATGACCTAATTCCTGCACATGACATTGAATTTTGGCTAAGTAGGCTGTGTACAGTCAAAAGCAAATTAGTTAAAGTGGGTCACACCCTGGGTGTATGGGGAGGTGCGTGGTCTGCCCTGGTCAGATTGGCGCAGGAGGAGGGCAGGACCGTGCATCTTCCATCCGCCGCATACATAGGCCGGGATAGAATTCAGATATTCTATCCCGGTCAACCCCGCACGTGTTTTAGATGTGGCTTGGTGGGCCACACAAGTAGTGAATGTGGCGAGCAAAAATGCAATTTGTGTGGTGAGACCGGGCACACATCTAGCACGTGCAATAAAGTTAAATGCAATTTGTGTGGGGAGGAGGGCCACCCATATAGCAGATGTCCCAATTCTGTAAAAAGACCCATAGGAAAACAAAGTGAACATACCCCTGTCACAGTCCCATTTTCAAAAGTGGTGGTGGGGAAAGATAACCAAATTCAATGGTGCAAAGGTGTAGAAGAAAAGGAGGAAGATTTCCAGGTAGTGAGAAGAGGGAAGAAGGGAAAGCAGACTAAAGAGAATATCCCTGGTCACCTTGACCTCTCAAACAGATTTTTAATATTTTCAGAGAGTGAAGAAGAATCAGAGAGAGAGCTGGGTGAAGGAGAAATTATCAGGGAAAAAGAAGGGCTAACTTTCAAGTCTGGTGAAAATAAAAATAAGAGAAGCAGAAAAGTAGACAAAAAACAAAAAATTAAAGACAGACAAACTGAACAGAGAGAAAAAGTGATGACAAAACATAGAAAAGGGGCGGACGTAGTGAGAGCGAGTGAGGAACCAAAAGAGAAAATTGACAAAAGGGTGGCTGAGAAGGAATCAGAGGATACAGAAGAGGGCGTTCTTGGAAGGGCAGAGATCCAAAGAGACAACCCAGCCGGGTCCTTTGTCCTTCCTGAGAATGACCCAGACACTAAAAAAGAGGGGAAGCCACCTGACCCAGAAGTGAATAATGATGGTTTGTCTGAGGATATGGATGTGGTTGCAAATGTGGAGGGTGAAGGGGAATGCAAGGATGGTGAAGGTAAAGGTGAAGGTAAATAGGTATTATGTATACCACTATAAATCTATTTATGGATCCCCACCTCATCAAATGTGCCACTATAAATGTGGCCTCTATATCATCAGACAGGGCTCGGCTTATGGCCTATGATTTTTTAAAAGGCAAGGATTTTGACATACTTTTCCTTCAAGAGACTAGAACGAGAACTCTGGAAGTGCTTCACAAAGCCAAAAGAGAGTGGACAAGAGGCCCCTCTTTCTGGTCTCTTGCAGCCGAGCCCTACAGTGGAGTGGCGGTGATTTTTACCGACAAGGTAACCGTAAATAGATTCATAGAACTGGAAGTAGGAAGATGTATGGTTTTGGACATCAATCTTAGAGGGCAGGACCTAAGGCTAATAAACATCTATGGCCCCCAATCTCCTTGGGATAGGAAATGCCTTTTTAAGTTGATAAAACCTTTCCTATTCACAGCCCAGCAAGTCATTTTTGGGGGTGACTTTAACACCGTCATCCGACCGAAAGATAGAGGAGGGTCCAAAAATAATGGGACTCTGGGCTATGATGCAAATTTTTTAGTTAGCATGGTACAGCAGGCTGGTCTAGAGGATGTCCATGTTAAACATTTCCCAGACCTCACGGGTTACACTTTTTTTAGTGGTAGCCGTAGGTCTAGAATAGATAGGTTTTTTGTTAAAAGAGGTTCCAAAACTCTTCCCCCCAAGGTAGAGCCAGTAGAATTCTCTGATCACTGTTTTTTTTCTTTCTCTTTGAATGCTTCTGAGACCATTCAGAAAGGAAGAGGCCTCTGGAGGTTGAATGCTGAGCTCCTGAAGGACGCGAGCGTGATGCAGTCTCTTCGAGATCTTCTGTCGGATCATGAATCGCTGTTGGAGGCTGGATGGAGTAGATCTGAGTGGTGGGAGGTATTGAAAAAGAAAGTCCAGGGTTTCTTCAAAAGGCTGGTAAGAAAGAGAAACTTGATAAAGAACAATACCTACCTTGCCTTAAAAAGGGAACTAGATTTCTTGATCTCTGAGAATGGAGATGGTGGGGAAATCTCCAGAGTGAAGTCTCAGATGAGAGAGTATCAGTATGATCGGTTGGCTTCTTTGATCTTGGAAAGGGATTACGGTACTTACCACTCACCGGACCCCTACCAGGATTGTGGGAAGAGAACTGAGGTTAAAGAGATCAGAGGCCTTTACGATGGACAGGGTGTGCTTCAAGAAGGGAAGGAAGGCATCCTAAAAGTCGTTAAGGATTTTTACTCTGACCTTTTGTCTGAGAAATCACTGACCAGAGAGAGGATGGAAACTTTCCTGAGGGAAACCCCAGGTCTGGTCGATCCAGGTACCTCTCTTGATTGTTTGAGCAACAAAATAAGTGTAGAGGAAGTTAGGGAAGCGATTGATGGCTTGTCATCAAAGAAGTCACCCGGACCTGATGGTCTAACATCGGAATTCTATAAGGAATTATCTGATGTCATAGCTCCCCGTCTCACAGAGGTTTTCAACACCTGTTTGGAGGAGGGTGAACTCACTCCTTCCATGAGGCGGTCGGCACTTATTTTGTTGTTTAAACGCAAAGACCGAACTCGTATTGAGAACTGGCGCCCCATAGCCCTTCTCAATACAGATAGAAAGATTTTGGCAAAAGTTTTCTTCAACAGAATAATGGAGTTCTCAAGGAAGCTCCTTTCCCCCTTCCAGCACTGCACCGTGAAAGGGCGAAGCACTTTTAGTGCGGTTCTTGGTGTCCGGGAGGCCGTGGAACGGTGCAGGGCTGGAAAGATTGGGAAATATCTGCTGGCATTGGACCAATCCAAGGCCTTTGACCGTGTCAATCACAAGTACCTCTGGGCTTTACTGGAAAGGTATGGCTTCCCAGGGAAAATGGTAAATTGGCTAGAAATTTTGTATAAGAAGGCCGAGAGCTTCCCTCTTGTCAATGGTTGGGTAGGGCCCGCCTTTGACGTGGACTCGGGAGTACGTCAGGGATGCCCCCTGAGCTCTCTCCTCTATGTGTTTGCAATTGATCCTTTTATTAGGAGGATTGAAAACAGCATATTGGAGGGATTGCAGCTGGCTCCGGATTTCACATTGAAGGTGACAGCCTATGCGGATGATGTCACCATTGTTCTGTCATCAATGGCAGAGGCAAGTGTCATCGACCAACTGGTCCAGATTTATTCTGAGGCTTCCGGTTCAAAAGTGAACAAAGACAAGAGTGAAGTTTTCTGGATGGGGGAGGGAGGGGAAGAATTTCCTCTCCCGGACACTTTCCCAGAGGCCAATGACACCATAAAAGTTCTTGGCATCCAATTCGACCATGGCGATTATGCCTCTGCAAACTGGGAGAGGAAGCTTGAGGATGCAACCAAGAAAGTGAGCCTATGGAAGAGACAAAAGTTGTCTATGAGGGAAAGGGTTGATATATGCAAAACCTATTTGGTACCTATGTTTTTGTATGTCAGCTATGTCTGTTGCTTGCCTCAATCGATGTGGTCTAGGTTATGTTCCTTGTTTTTTCAAATGTTTTGGGGAAACAGAATGAACATGGTCAAGAGGGGTATCGTGTACAGGTCGAGGGCAGAGGGTGGCCAGGACATGGTTAACCCTGTGGTCTTCTTTACAACAGCTTTTTTAAAGCTGAACATTGGTAGCATCTTCTTGGAGGACCCCCCTCGATGGGTACAGGGTTTCATGAAATGGTGGGATCCCTACTGTAAGGCTTGGATAGATGGTGGTCGCTTGAAGAAACCCTGGTCTGGGCGAGAGTACCTCCCGATCTACGTGATTCTTGCCATCAGAATGATTTCCAAGTGGGGCTTGGCGGTGGGAGATGTAAGGGATCTCTCAAGGAAGGAGTTGGGGAAGAGGGTCTTGCAGATCTACTTCCTGGCCCCACTGGCTCTGAAGGACTGCCCAGGCACCGTCTGTTTAGCAGGGTTGAAGTTGCTCAATGACCAGCGGATCCCTCTGAAGTTTAGAGACATTGCCTGGCTTTCGTTCCTAGGGAAACTCTATGTTAGGGGGAACCTTAAATTTAGAAGTGCCGATGATCGTGGTTGTCCACGGGAGGAGTGTCTGGGAGTGGAGGAGACGGTAGACCACTTCATTCTTGAGTGTCCCTTTAATATTGAGGTTTATAGAGCAGTGTCGACCTCCCTAGGTATCCCTTGCCTTTCGGGGCTCAGTTACCCGGAATGGGCCTATGGAGCATTCAAAGGGTATAAAGGGTTTGATTTATGCACTATTTATATAGTTAGCTTAGTGGTCAGATACCACACGTGGAATGCACGGTGTCATATCGGACTAAGAAAGAAAATCCTTCCTCTTAGGACGGTGGTGGGTTTTATCCTACAAGATGTGAGGGTGGTGATGGATAGGGAAAAGGAAAAGCTGGATGCCGTCAGTTGGTCTCGTCTGTGGGGTCAACTGAAACCTCCTTAGTAGGCGGTATCCAAACTGATCCTGGACCCTCTGGGATCTTTCCACTTTTCTAACACTAGTAGTAGGAATTTTTCATTTTCAAAAGGAAAGTTTTTACATACAACTTGCTTGCATAAAATTTCTTTACCTTATTTATGTTGGTGGAGTAAATGGAAGGGGGGAGTAAGTGGTTTGGATGAAGTGTCTTGTGGGTTTTGGCTATGTTTGTGAAATTTATGGGATATAGAGAAACACAGGGTGCTGGTGGTGGTTGGGTGGTATGAATGAGTAGGAATAAATGTAGAATAACTGTGAAGAAAATGGGTGAATAAATAAAGATTGTATGGTGTAGATAATCTAGAGGCATGAAAGACAGACTGCCTGGGGTGTATGGGAAAGAATGAGGAATAAATGTGAATGAATGGACTCAAATTTCTTGAATGAAATATATTGACATAAGACGAAGTGAATCGTTATCATTTATACTGAGATTTATAGTATATTTAGGAATGTTTTGTTTGAAGTTATAAGCGGACATGCTATTCTTTAAGTTATCTCTTTTGGCAATTGCATAAGTTTATTTTTTTATATTATTTATTTATATTAATATGTATATATGTATAAAGTTTTAAATGTTTTATATAAAAGATGTAAGCTTTAATAAAAGAAGCATGGACACTGTAACGGAATCTGCTGCGCTATATAAGACGCTGTAACGGAATCTGCTGCGCTATATAAGACGCTGTAACGGAATCTGCTGCGCTATACAAGACGCTGTAACGGAATCTGCTGCGCTATATAAGACGCTGTAACGGAATCTGCTGCGCTATATAAGACACTGTAATGGAATCTGCTGCGCTATATAAGACACTGTAACGGAATCTGCTGCGCTATATAAGACACTGTAACGGAATCTGCTGCGCTATATAAGACACTGTAACGGAATCTGCTGCGCTATATAAGACACTGTAACGGAATCTGCTGCGCTATATAAGACACTGTAACGGAATCTGCTGCGCTATATAAGACGCTGTAACGGAATCTGCTGCGCTATATAAGACGCTGTAACGGAATCTGATGCGCTATATGACACTGTAACGGAACCTGCTGCGCTATATAAGACACTGTGACGGAATCTACTGCGCTATATAAGACACTGTAACGGAATAAGACGCTGTAACGGAATCTGCTGCGCTATATAAGACACTGTAACGGAATCTGCTGCGCTATATAAGACACTGTAACGGAATAAGACGCTGTAACGGAATCTGCTGCGCTATATAAGACACTGTAACGGAATCTGCTGCGCTATATAAGACACTGTAACGGAATCTGCTGCGCTATATAAGACAGTGTAACGGAATCTGCTGCGCTATATAAGACACTGTAACGGAATCTGCTGCGCTATATAAGACACTGTAACAGAATCTGCTGCGCTATATAAGACACTGTAACGGAATCTGCTGCGCTATATAAGACACTGTAACGGAATCTGCTGGGCTATATAAGACACTGTAGCGGAATCTGCTTACTATATAAGGCACTGTAACAGAATCTGCTGTGCTATATAACTAAGACGCTGTAACGGAATCTGCTGCGCTATATAAGACTCTGTAACGGAATCTGCTGTGCTATATAAGACACTGTAACGGAATCTGCTGCGCTATATAAGACACTGTAACGGAATCTGCTGGGCTATATAAGACACTGTAGCGGAATCTGCTGGCTATATAAGGCACTGTAACGGAATCTGCTGTGCTATATAACTAAGACGCTGTAACGGAATCTGCTGGCTATATAAGGCACTGTAACGGAATCTGCTGCTATATAAGACACTGTAACGGAATCTGCTGCGCTATTTAAGACACTGTAACGGAATCTGCTGCGCTATATAAAAGACACTGTAACGGAATCTGCTGCACCTATATAAGACGCTGTAACGGAATCTGCTGCGCTATATAAGACACTGTAACGAAATCTGCTGTTCTATATAAGACGATGTAACGGAATCTGCTGCGCTATATAAGACGATGTAACGGAATCTGCTGCGCTATATAAGACTATTTAACGGAATCTGCTGCGCTATATAAGACACTGTAACGGAATCTGCTGCGCTATATAAGACGCTATAATGGAATCTGCTGCACTATATTAGATACTGTAATGAAATCTGCTGCGCTATATAAGACACTGTAACGGAATCTGCTGCGCTATATAAGACACTGTAACGGAATCTGCTGCGCTATATAAGACACTGTAACGGAATCTGCTGCGCTTTATAAGACACTGTAAATAAAGTTTGTCACCAGGCTGTTTCATGAACTCACAACAACATCATTCTGCTGCCCTCAGGTGGATCTTCTTGGCATTGCAAATTTGGTGCACTTGGCAATATTTAAAGAGGACCTAAAGATTCACAAAGAAGAGTCAACATGGAAAATCTGCAAAGACATCCCAACGTGACTGAAGTAAATCATATAGATCAAGATATATTTATATCTTTATTAATAATACCATATATACTCGAGTATAAGCCTACTTTTTCAGAACAATTTTTATGCTGAAAAAGCCCCCCTCGGCTTATACTCGAGTGAGGGTCCGACTTGAGTCAATACGTTTTCCCAGTTTTTTGTTGTAAAATTAGGTGCCTCGGCTTATATTCGTGTCGACTTATACTCGAGTATATACGGTATATATTATAATATTTTTTTCATATTACTTGTTAAATAATTGTAAATCTTTTGGGCAAACTTTCTAAGCATTGCTGTTTGAAATTAAAATGTGTCTGGGAAAAATGCTGCTGCTGTGAAATTGAATATCACAGGTTCTCAAACTCGGTCCTCGGGGCCCCACACAGTCAGGGGTGGATTTAGGGGTGATGGCACCCATAGGCACAACAATAACGGCTGCCCCCCCCCCCCCCCCCCCGCCTAATTGTATTATTTTTATTGATTACTTATAAGCCCTCATTTGATAATAGCCAATTGAATGGATTAATTTTAAAAAAGCCACTAACTGTGACATGTCCTTCTATTATGAATACATATTTACTATATAGGACATTTTACAGGTGCATTCCTATCCAGTATCTGCATGTCCTATCCATTTACACTCTATTTAAGATGGAATATGGTACAGTACAGTGTATATTTTGCACTTACTGGTATATTTCAGGGTGACAGTACTATAACAAGCATCCAAGTGCCGCCCCCAAACATGTGCCGCCCCTAGGCACGTGCCTCACGTGCCTAATGGGAAATTCGGCTCTGCACACAGTGCATGTTTTGCAGGTCTCCTCACAGAATCAGGTGAAAGAATTAGCTCCACCTGTGGATCTTTTAAAATGTGTCCGTCAGCAGAGCCGAATTTCCCATTAGGCACGTGAGGCACGTGCCTAGGGGCGGCACATGTTTGGGGGCGGCACTTGGATGCCTGTTATAGTACTGTCAGCCCAAAATGTACCAATAACTGCAAAATATCAATTTGTACTGTACTATATTCCATCTTAAATAGAGTGTAAATGGATAGGACATGCAGATACTGCCCCTGTAACCTGTCCTACTTAGTAAACATTATTGTTGTGCCTAGGGGCACCATCATCCCTAAATCCGCCCCTGTCCGTCAGTAATGAATGCACCTGTTGGGTGACCTGGAAAACGTGAACTGTGTGGGGTCCTGGGGACCGAGTTTGAGAACCACTGATCTACATTATTTGTGGTTTTATCTAGAAAGGAGATTTTTAACCTGTTTACTAAATCTGTTTTTCTGTTGGAACTACCACTTATCTTTTCTAGATTATCCCGTGGAGACTTGTGGAACAGGTTCTCTTAAAAAATGCTGAACACAGACTGTGCATCCACAGCGTGCGTGCTGCGGGAGCTCCGAGAGGAGATCAGACCGGGTCTTGGTAGGGTTGGGATCATTTGGTCTACAGCATGGTGGCCGACAGTCATTAGGTCGACATGGGAAAAGATTGACATGGGTATAGGTCGACATGAGAAAAGGTCGACATGGTTCTAGGTTGAAAGGTCATTAGTTCGACAGGTCATTAGTTCGACAATGTCTAGGTCGACAGTGAAAAGGTTGACATGGGGTTTTTCACAGTTTTTTTACCTGGATGTCAATACAGTCGACATGGACACAGTTTAAAGTGCACCGCATCCCCTCGCATCGCTCGCTGCACTCGGTACACTATTTTATTCTCCCACCACGCCCTAGTGGATGGTAGGGCATGAAATATCGCCTGTCGTCCTTTTGACTGTCGAACTAATGACCTGTCGAACTAACAACCTGTCGAACTAATGACCTTTCAACCTAGAACCATGTCGACCCTTTCCTGTGTTGACCTAGACCCATGTCGACCTTTTCCCATGTCAACTTAATGGTGTAGACCTAATGACTATCGACCATCATGCTGTAGACCAAATGACCGTTTCCCGTTTACTGTACGGTGGTACCCAATGTGAGTTACTGAGGCTGTCAACAGATTGTGTTACAATTTATATAGATACTAGATAAAAGCTTGTAAAAATGACGCTTCTGCACGGCTGCTGGCGGGCGGTACTGAGCTGCCGAGGTACCATAGAGAGGTACCCGAAAGCAGGGAGCAGGTAAGTCTGTGATTCATCCTTCCTCCTCCCTCACCCCTCTCCTATCCCGCCCGTGGCATGAAACAACGCTGCTCCCCCCGCGCCGCCCGCTCCCCGCTCCTATCCCGCCCGTGGCATAAAACAACGTTGCTCCCCCCGCGCCGCCCGCTCCCCTCTCCTATCCCGCCCGTGGCATGAAACAACGCTGCTCCCCCCGCGCCGCCCGCTCCCCGCTGGGGGGATTTCTGCACGGCACCACCTGCGCTCCGGGGGGGGGGGGGGGAAATCGCCCACTGCAGTATCGCCCGCTACCCCCCCCCCCCCCCCCCAACATTTTGGACTAACTTGTCATGTCTTTTAATTTTTATTTTAAATCATTGAGGGAAGGTTGGCTGGCAGTTTATCAGTCCTAAAATGGACATTTTTTTTTGTGTTCAAATATTTTATTGAAAATAGAAGACAAGCATATCAAATATAAGTACATTGATTACATAGTTAACGTGGGAATAGGTGACTGAAAAAGAGAAAAACAACGAGGTCACTGAGCATTCCCTGAGAAAAAAAATAAATAAATGTACTTAGAAGAACTACTAATAAGGGGGGGGGGGAATGAGTGTGTAAGGGCAGGGTTAGAGGAGCGCGAGTAGGGAGGGGGAGTGTAAGAGGCCCTTATTCTGATCGGTGCGGATATTCCCGCATTCTTACGGAGCGGTCCGCACGCCACGGTGTTCTGCCGCGTGCGGCCATCGTCCGTAGAAACGCCCACGGGTCCTCCGCATTCGGACGGACTCACTCTTTAAGAACAGGGCGTGTTTACGGACGACATACAAACCATGCGTGTGCGGGAGAAACACTCCGATTCTGCACGGTATTACAGAGTATTACAGAGTATGCTCGGGAATACCGCATCCGAACGGGAGCCAAGCGGTGCTACCGCACGTAAGCGGAGTATTTACGCCAAACAACCCACTATTATGTATCTTCTGCAATACATCACATGACCCACTTATTCAATTACCTATCCTCATAAAAAACTTCTTATTTGGAATTGGAATCAATTAGATGCCAATATATCCTTACAAGCATGCCTAACACATGCATTGCACACATTAACCCTTACAGCAATTGAAGTGCAATGGTTTCAATTAAAGCACTGACAAGCGTCCTATTAGTGAGTAATGAGTAAAGGAGTCGATTCTATTGGGTTCAGGTGTTAATGCTTGTAGTCATTAGGCGTACGTTCGCCTACCGCATGAACGAGTGGTGTCCGCAAAGCAATAGTACACTTGTGGACACCGCACATTTCTTCCCTTTTTGATCGCGTGCATTCGGAGTGGTATCCGAATGTACGCCCCCCAACATAAGTGTACTCCCCCGTGTCCGCCCATGTTTCCGCCCCGTTTTGCCCACTTTGAAACTACGCCCATGTGTCATTCCGCATGACGCCCATAATACGCCCATATTTCCCGACTGATTGCGGGGAACAGTTTTGTACGGGATTTGGCCGAACAGGTACGGAGTCAAGGCGTGGCACATGCGCGTTGCGTTCTCCACGCATGCGCAGACGCCGTAAAGACGCGATCCGAAAGTATGCGGCAAAGTACGCGTCAATCAGAATAAGGGCCAGAGTAAGGAGAGGAAAGGGGGGGGGGGATGGGATTGGCGTGTGATTATAGGAGGCATAGGGGGGGAGGTTGGGGTTTGTGGGTGATTCAGGTGTTGATGGGGGAGGGTCTGGTTGGGGTCAGAGTGAAGTTCTGAGATGGTTGCAAAGACCTAGGGTGGAGTAGGTTGGTTGGTTTGTTAGGGGGGGGGGGATGTACGGATGCCAGGAAAGTCAAGCCAGACCCGGGAGGGGGAGGCTTTTTGAGGCGTACCAGGGTTCCCATACCTTATGGAACTTCTCCACTGTGTTATTTTGGAGGCTGGTTATGTATTCCATTTTGGAGACAAACCAAATTCGGTTTAGTAATTCCTGGTTGGTTGGGGGCGTGGGTTTTTTCCAGGCCTTGGCGATTTGGAGTTTGGCGGCGCAGGTAATGTGTAGGATTAATTTATTAGAGGGGGGTGTTAACCGGTCGACTGGGGCACACAGAAGCATCGTGGTAGGAGTGAGTGGGGGGCAATTTGGGATTATTGAGTTTATAACCGATTGTACCATGTTCCAGAATGGCCTAATGTGTGGGCAGGTCCACCATATGTGGAAAAAAGTTCCTTCGCATCCACATTGTCTCCAGCATGCGTTAGAGACAGATGGGTATATAGCATGGAGGCGTGTAGGGACTAGGTACCATCGGGTGTAGATTTTGTATGAGGTTTCTTTAATAGCTACACTGATGGAGCTTTTGGAGATTGCTAGGCGGATTTCTTTCCAAGAGTCCTCCCCCAGGGAGGTCTCTAGGTCCATTTCCCAGGCAATTTCATGGGTTTCTAGAGGAGGGCCCTTTGGTGTAAGAGCGGAGTGGTATAGGTATGAAATGATGCCTTTATCCATGGGTCTTTGGGAGCATAGATTTTCTATGGGGGTAGGGTTTCTAAGAGAGTCCGTACCAGAGAGGGAGGAGTTAATAAAGCTCCGGATTTGGAGGAACTGATAAAAGAGGGAGTGCGGTAGACTGTGTTTTTCCTGCAGATCGGCGAAGGATAGCAGCGTGCTTTTGTCGTGTACGTGTTGCAAGTGTGTTATACCTACTGAGGACCACGTGGAGGCCATGTGTAGGGATTGACCGGGGGGAAAGGCAGGATTTTGCCAGAGAGGGGTTAGGGGGGAGGGGTGTGTAGTGAGTGAGAGCTTGGTGGAGAGTGAGTCCCAGACTGAGAGGGTGAGGGATATTGTGGGAGAAGCTGAAGCTGCGGCAGGTCTAAGTTGACGTGGGACCCAAGGTAAATAGGAGACTGAGAGCATCTTTGCAAGGTCGGATTCCATGTCGACCCATCTTTTTTTACCGCGAGGGGAGTGCCAGGCGACTAGTTGACTGAGTCTAGACGCATAGTAGTATTTGGAAAGAAGGGGAAGGCCCAAGCCGCCGGAGGTAGGGTTCATGGCGAGTATGTCTCGGCGTATGCGGGGTTTCTTGTGGTTCCAAACGAATTTACAGTAAGTGGTTTGGAGAGTAGCAAGGGTTCTTTTGGGGACAGCGATAGGGAGAGTCTGGAAGAGATAGAGGAGCTTTGGGAGCACCGACATTTTGATGACGTTTATACGACCTGTCCAGGATATGAAAAGTTTACTCCACCTGTCGAGGTCTTGTGCGATAGCCCGCAGGAGAGGAGGATAGTTAAATTTATAGAGGTTAGTATAAGTTTTTGTCAGGTGGATGCCCAAGTATTTAATGGAATCTCTTCGCCATGAGAAGGCGAAGTTCGATTGAAGGAGATCAAGAGAGGGTTTAGGGATGTGGAGTGGGAGTGCTTCGGATTTGTCGTGATTGATTTTATAACCTGAGAAGTGGCCATATAGGGAGAGTTCCTGGAAAAGGTTAGGAAGGGATATTGTTGGGTTAGTTAGGGTGAGGAGAACATCATCGGCGAAGAGGGAGATTTTGTAGTCCTCGTTGCCGACCGAGATTCCAGAGATATCGGGGTTGGATCTAATTCGGCTGGCCAGGGGTTCTATGATTAGTGCGAAGATAAGTGGAGATAGTGGGCAGCCCTGTCTAGTCCCGTTTGAAATGCTAAATGAGTCAGAGGTTATACCTCCTGCCGAGACTGATGTGGAGGGGTTGTGGTACAGGGCTTGGATAGCCTGTAAAAACTGTCCTTGAAAGCCGAATCTACGAAGGGTGTGAGTGAGAAAGGACCAGGAGACCCGGTCAAAGGCCTTTTCAGCATCTAGGGCCAGCAGTAGGGAGGGGAGTTTTATAGAGTTAGCATGGTGGATCAAGTTAATGGTTCTTCTGGTGTTGTCAAGGGCTTGCCTCGTTGGGACAAAGCCTACTTGATCGGGGTGAATGAGGGAGGCGAGGATGGGGTTGAGCCTATTTGCGAGTATTTTTGCAAAAAGTTTTAGGTCTGTGTTTAGGAGAGATATTGGCCTGTAATTTGAGACTAGCTGGGGATCTTTGCCAGGTTTTGGTATGACCGTTATCACGGCTCTGGTAGTGTCCGGGTGGAAATATTCCCCGTTAAGAATACGATTGAAGGTGGAGGTAAGGTGCGGGATGAGGGTTTGTTGGAAAGTTTTGTAGTAAGAAAAGGTGAATCCGTCGGGGCCTGGAGCTTTGGAAGGATTTTGGGATTTGAGAGCAGTCATGATCTCGTCTGGGGATATGGGGCGGCATAGTGTGGCCGAGGTATTGGGGTCAATCTCGGGGAGAGAGCAGGAGGATAGATATTCGGATGGTGAAGACGACGTGGGGGAGGAGGAAGCGGGAGTGGGGGAGTTATATAGTTGTTTGTAGAATTCCTTAAATGTATTGTTGATGTCGATGGGATAGTAGCATGTAGATGTTGAGGAGTTTTTAAGGGACGGGATGGCTGATCGAGCTTTATGCGTTTTTAATTGATTGGCTAGAAGTGCGTCCGCTTTGTTACTTTTTTCGTAGAAGCGCTGATTCGTCCAGCGGAGCGACTTTTCGATTTTTTCTGAGAGGATTGCATTAAGGGAGGCTTTAGCCTTGGTAAGTTGCCTGTAATTGTCATCGGTCGGGGATCGCTTGTGACGGGCGTCTAGTTGGGAGACTTGTTCTAGAAGGGATTGAAATTTTTGTTTCTGTTCTTTGTTTCGGTGGGAGGCGTAGCTAATAATATGGCCACGGATTACTGCTTTATGTGCCTCCCAGACTAGTGGGGTGCACCCCTGAGCGTTAGCGTTAAGAGTGAAGTAGTCAAGTAAGGCTTCCTTTATCTTGTTTTGGAAGTTTGGGATTTTCAGGAGGGTCTCATTAATACGCCAAGAAGGTTTAGATGCCGGTGTGTCTAGCAGGTTGAAGGATGAGGTGAGGAAGGAGTGATCTGACCAGGAGTTAGGGGTCATGTAGGAGTCAATCAAGTGTGTTGAGGCCATTGGGCAACAAAAAATGAAATCTATTCTTGAGTGTGAGTGGTGGGGCGGGGAAAAAAAGGTGTAGTCCCTGGCGGAAGGGTTTACAGCGCGCCAGGTATCAATGAGATTTGTCTCTTTTACGTGCTTTGCCAATGCGCGAGCTAGAGGGTCTGATCGTGAGGAGGGGTGGGGGGAGGATTTGTCTAGGTTTGGGTCTAGAATGCAGTTGAAGTCCCCGTCTAGAAATAGGTGGCCTATTTTCTTTTTGTGTAGGAAGTTAAAGAATTTTTTAAAGAAACGTTGTTGGCCAGTGTTGGGGGCGTAGACGTTGGCGAAGGTAACCTCCGTGGGACCCAGTCGACCGGTCACGATAATATATCTACCATCCGTGTCCCTAAACACAGACTGTAGCGAGAAGGGCAGTCTATTGTGGATTAGGATGGCAACTCCATTGTGTTTGGTCGTGCTGGAGGAGTATAACACAGTGGAGAAGTGTCTGGAGCGAAGGGTGGGATGACTGGGCTCCTTGAAGTGAGATTCTTGAACCAAGATGACATCCGCTTTCAGGGATTGGATAGTGCGATATAAGAGAGATCGTTTTTGAGGGGTGTTTAGACCCCGTACGTTCATGGAGGTAATGGTTAGTGGCATTTTTGACTAAGTGAGGGGGGGGGGGACAGGAGGCTGAAGGGAGGGAATAAAGATAGCTGGGTAAGGCGTTTAGGGGGGGGGATGGTGAGGGTGGAGAAGGTAAGGGGGGGGTCCTGGAGTGTCGAGATGTGTGTGGGTAGTTCAAAATGTGGTAATAGGTATTGTGGGAAGGGGTCAGGTGTGTTGGGAGGAGGGAGTTAGGACTGGGACGGAGGTGTCCAGGGAGGTGATGAGCCTTATGGAGGTGGTCACCTCAAGGAGAGGTAAAAGGTGAGGGGACAGTATGTGGGGGGGGGGGAATCAGGAGGATGAATGAGTAGGGGGTCACTGCCCCTGGGTGCATAGGGGTAAAAACAATGTTAAACATCAAAAATTGAAACAGTTAACAGTCTTAACGTTGGTGGGTGGGAGAAACCCCAGACGGGGGGGCAGTGAGCAGGGGTTGGTCGCGACACCCTTTTCCGCCAAAATTGGCTATGAGGGTAAGTATGATGGAATCAGAGGTTTCCATTGTTCAGGGGTATCGGGACCACACCCCAGCCCGTAACAGCCGCCTCGGGGGTTACACTTAAATTTTAGACCTAACAAAGTTGTCTTAAGCAGTTAGTAGCATAACAGGTAATCATAGAGAGCTGAACCAAATATAGCGATAAGTTGCGGAGGCCCACTAGTAGAGGGGGTATATGGGGGTAGGTTTAAGCATGGGTAAAGTTCAACGGAACAGTCCAAAACTAAGTTGTAAGGGGGAGTCATTTTTTAACGTAGTGGGGGGGCTCCGTCTGGGGTGGAAGTGGACTCCTCCAGATGGGAGAGTAAGTCTTTACATTCCCGCATGTCTCTGATGAGAACAGTCTTACCATTGAGGTCCACCATGAGTTTGAAGGGGAATCCCCATCGGTAACGAATACCTTTCTCTCGGAGGGCCATTGTGAGGTCTCGGAAGTCTCTTCTTTTCGCAAGGGTGAGAGGAGCGAGGTCTTGGTAGAATTGAAGTTTGGAGGTTTCGAATATGACAGATTTTTTCCCCCTGGTGGCTGAGAGGATTAGTTCCTTGTCCTTGAAGCTTAGGAACCGGATTACCACGTCTCGGGGTGGGTCGTTGTCTCGGGGTTTCGGACGAAGCGCGCGGTGTGCTCTTTCCAGTGGGATTTTCCGAGTGCCAATATCCGGGGAGAGGAAGGAGAAGAGATTGTGGAGGTAGGGTTCTAGAGCATCTTGGGATATGGATTCGGGAATGTTTCGTATGCGGATGTTGTTCCTACGCTCCCTGTTTTCGAGATCTTCGTTTTTGGTGCGGAGATCGTTTAATTCAGAGATGATGTGGTCTAAGTCTCTGCCCGTGTCGTTCAAAGACTTTTGAAGGCCATCTTGACGGGACTCAAGTTTGGAGGTTCTCGCGGCTAGAGAGGATATGTCTGATTTAATGGAGGCAACCGCTTTATCTAGTTTGATTTCTAGCGAGTCTTTGAGGTCAGTGATGAGGGAGCGGAGGGCCAAGATGTCTTCTTTGGTAGACGGGGATGGGGATGGTGGGCCTTTCTTATCCATGGTTTTTGCGAGGGGGGAAGAGGGGTCTTCCTGATGAGTCAATTTATTAGCTCTGGTGAAATGGTGAGAAATGTCCGAGCCTCCTTTTTTAGGTGTTTTAGCGACCGATCTCCGCATGTGAGGAGAGCCTGGGCAGGGCTACGTGTATAAATAATTATTCAGCAGGGTCTGCTTGTGGGATGCAAGATATGGAGGGCTTGGAGTGGAGGAGTTCAGCGGCCGGGGGTTCTGGGATCCGGGAAGGGATAGGCTAAAGCACCCAGGGGAAGTGGAGGGCGGGCTTTAGGCCGACATAGTAAGTTGCTGTTTAAGTGGCTGAGTGGGGGTGTTGATTGGGACACAGGAGCGAAAGGCGAGACTGCGCTTCAGGATAAGCCACGCCTTGGTTGTGAAGTGTCTTGGCAGGCTTAGAGATGAGGGAAGAGCGTCAGTCTCGTAGGGACGGGGGAAATAGCCTGAGGGGGTCAGATATGCAGGTACAGGTCCGGTTGCTCTTGGGTGCGGAGACTTTTGGTAGGAGAAAGAGCCTGGCCAGCAGAGCTCTTAACAGAAGGCGGGTATATATCTTGTTACGCCTGGTGGGGTTCGGCTGCACTGCGGGGGGGGGGGGGGGGGTTAGAGATTTGTAAGGCTGAGCTTCTTCCCCACAGATATTGAGAAAAGTTGCTCCTGATGTTTCCAGTGGAGGTGATAAGAGGGTACACTTGGACCTGTTTTCGGTTGTGGAAGTAGCCTCAGTGATTAGCTGCGAGGGGGACAGTTTTCTCAAATTTAGAGACTGTAGTAGATGCACTTGTCCTGCTAAGTATGTAGCTGTGCAGTAGCATAGAGAGCTGCCTGCAGCAGAAGCAGCACAGACTGGGTTGATTCCCAGAGTTTATAGCCCCTTATGTGATCAGGGCAGTACAGTAAGGGCTGGTGAGTGCTGTGTGCTCCTGGGGTGCTGGATTAGGATTTTCAGGGGTTTTAGTAAGGGTGGAGGGGACCAGGCAAAAAATGGCGGCCGTGCTCTTTCACTGATCCGGGGGGGGGGGGAGGAATATAGGGCGCCTCTCACCTACTTTCCCCAGGCCCCCGCAGGCTGCAAGGTGCTTATTGTGGGGTTGTGAGCTGTTAGGCCGGGGGCGCAGGTGTTACAGCTCACCTCGCGCTACAGGCAGTAGCGGCGTTGTACGTGGCTCCGGCGGCGTCTGATGTGGGATATGACCCGGCGGCGGAGGGGGTCTCTCCACGTCCCTCCCTGTCCAGACAAGGATGGTGGGGGTCGGCAGGAGGATACCTCTTCTCCGGCACCTCTGTACGCTCTCCAGGCGGATCTCCGGACGGGAGCGGAAGTCGGGCGGCGTAGTAATTGAGGCCCCGGCTCCGCCACAGGGAACAGGCCGCAACCCGCGAGAGCGCCGGGAGGCACTCCCCGGCTCCGCAGCAACAATCCCAGGTATCTGGGGCACGGGGGAGAGGTGATGGAGTAAGGGGAGACGGTGGGATTGGGGGCTAGAGAGGTGTAGAGGAAGGTTTAAGTTTCGCTTGGGCAGGAGCTATCGTTCGGCACGTCTAGCCCTTTGTCCTGCCCCACAATAAGCTCTAAAATGGACATTTTTAATGTCATCCATAGGGAAAAGCAGTGCTGACCCAGGTTCAGTGTAAATGCCGCAGACCTGGGTCCGACCTGGGTCACAGTGCTGTGTGAATGGGGTATGAAGCTGGAAACTCCCGTGTTCAAAGACCAGGGTCCGACCAGGGATTTTGGTGTAAAAGGGGTAGTTCCTGCTGGCTATACTGTAGCTTCTGCCAGAAGAGTATCAGATTTGGGGGCTTTGTCTATCAGACGTTCTGATTCCCTTTTTGTGTTGTATATCTTGCACAAAAAAAAATTGGGTGGTCACTAACATACTGGTCATTGCTCAAGCCTATGAGCAGGCTGACCTACCATTGCCTACTTTGATTTCTGCACACTCAACCAGGTTTGTGGGTCCCTCCTGGGCTGCTCGACGTGGCGTTTCTGCTGAACAGTTGTGCAAGGTGGCAACGTGGTCCTTGGTCCACACGTTCCGGAAGTTTAATGCCTTTGACACATACGCTTCCCAAGATGCTGCTTTTGGTCACCGGGTTCTTCTGGCCCCTCAGATGTCATCCTGCCCTTAACTGTACGGCTTTTGGACATCCACGATGTTAACCCTGTGGGACCCAGGAAGCCTGAAGAAGAAAAGGGGAGTTATGGTTAACCTACCTTCGGTTAACTCCCTTTCTTCGAGGTTGCTGGGAGCACAGGGCGCCTTCCCTGACGCACCTAATATATTGGGGGCATCTGTGACCTTGGTCACCGGTCCTTTTCTTCTTTGTATGAATGTGTCCATTTTCTATCTTCCTTCCATCTCTGCTTCCTGCTGGGACTTGGGGGGTTATTCTGGTTCGTACGTTATTAACGTACGCTGGCAGATCTGTTTTTTTTTTTATCTGCGCATGCGTACCTTCCGCAATGCGCAGGTGCGGCGACTTCACAGCACTCACGGACGGGTCTTTCCGTGCGAAAAAAACCTGTCCGCAAGAGTACGGTCATTGTGGGCGGCATGTGGGTGTTTTTAGGGGAGCGGCCGAAATAATGAAGGAAACTGGGCGTAAACATGGGCGTACACGGGGGTGTGCACAAAAAATATATGCTGCTACTACCGCTCGATCGACGAAAGCACCGTGCATTTCGGACACAAAACAGGAGGCCGCCACCGACACCTCCAGACCACCCCTACAGATACCGCATGAGAGCGGACGCCCGGGTCTGCTAATTAATGCTGATTACTGGTCAAACACATACACCTGAATGTAATAAGCAATGCTGCAGTCTATTAAGTCCAAACCATTATTTCACTACCTGCAAGCCACACACAGCACTCAAACACATTGGAAGCTTATCTTTCTACACTTCTCTACATGTAGAGGTTGGTTTCATTTTAGGTAAGATTCATTCTAAAGGCCCCCATACACTATGCGATTTTGGGACGATTTCATCCGATTTCGGCACTTTGGGCCGATAACCGGATGAAATCGCCCCAAAATCGCAGGTGTGTGATATATGATCCGATCCGATGCGCGGTCCCGTGCGCATCGGACCGGATCAGGGAGGTCGGACGGTCAGCACATAAGATTATCCGACCTCCCTGTATGCTATGCATATGCCTGCCCACCTGTCAGGCATATGCATGCAGACACCGGGGGGCGGGGGTGCACGGCGGGCAGACACACTGACCTGGCCGGCTGTGATCACAAATAGCAGCGGCAGTGGTGGGGGCGGGCGGCGGCAGTAGTGGGGGCGGGCGGCAGCTCACAAATGAGTTCCCGGCGGGTGATGCTGACCTGGCCGGCATGCTGTGGTCACAAATAGTAGCGCTGCCGCTGCGGGACGCACAGTGGCGGCTATTAGATTTTCAAAATAGCTGTCAAATGACCGGCCGTTCTGTGATTGGCTGAGAGCTCTCTCAGCCAATCACAGAACGGCCGGTCATTTGACAGCTATTTTGAAAATCTAATAGCCGCCACTGTGCGTCCCGTCCCGCAGCGGCAGCGCTACTATTTGTGACCACAGCATGCCGGCCAGGCACTACTGCCGCCGCCCGTCCCCACTGCCGCCGCCCGTCCCCACTACTGCCGCCGCCCGTCCCCACTACTGCCGCCGCCCGTCCCCACTACTGCCGCTGCCCGTCCCCACTACTGCCGCCGCCCGCCCCCACCACTGCCGCCGCCCGCCCCCACTACTGCCGCCGCCCGCCCCAACTACTGCCGCTGCCCGCCCCACTGCTCCTCACCGCCCTGCAGCTCCCCATTTGTTTTACATGTGATAAATCGCAAGCGATTTATCACATGTAAAATCTGGCTCATCAAGTGCCAAATTTTATGTGAGCCTCCCGGGGAGCTGCCGGGCGGCTCACAGGAGAATTGGGTCCGACTTGTCCTAAGGACAAGTCGGCCTAATGTATGGGGGCCTTAAGACCTGCTTATCTGGACCTGTCCAGGACCTGTCCAGGTAGTTATTTTATAACCATCTACACCCATTCAGTAAGTGTTTTCATATACTTTAAACAGCAGCACACTCAATCTACACAAGTCGACATGTATCAACGTTTTCACTGTAACACCAACATAACTTTATTTAAAAGTAAAACCAATGTGGGGACACATAGATAGTGATTAAAATGTAAGGAGGGGTAAAATGTATTTTTATTAGGGTGTTTATTAAGGTAGACAATTGAGGTAATAGAAAACAATAATTGATGAACAATTAGAATAATTCATTTAATTGTCTTAATCATAGTTGAAAGGCTAGATTAGCAGGGCCATATATGTGAAGGGTATGGCAGCGTGCACGGATGTACGCTCACTCTCACGAGCGGTGACATACGCTGAGTTTTCCATTGAAAACAGGCGAGACCCGTCTGTGCAAGGTGGCGAACGCTCAGATAGCCGTAAGATGTCGGTGTGAAAACGGACGAGACCTGTCCGTATATGGTGGCGTACGCTCTGTTGTACGCCACTTGTCGGTGTCTAAGAGGAGAACCGTCCGTGTACGGTGGCGTACGCTCAAGTGTACGCCACTACCCTTTGTCGGTGTTTGTGACCGTCCGTATGCGGATGTTTTGTGCGTGGACTTTCGCTCAACGTCCGCATACAGGAAACGTACACTGATACGGAACGTACGTACGTTTGGCCGGCCGAACCAGAATAAGGTCCTTGTTAACCAAAATGAGTGTCCTATGCATGGAGGCTGGGTTAAGGGGAGAGGAGCCAGGTATAATGGGAAGCCTAAAGCTTTGGAGATTGGTGCCCTGGTCTTCTGGATCCAACTACAACCCCTGATGTTAACCCTGTGGTCCCAGGAACCTCGAAGAAACTCCCCTTTTTTATGATTTGAATAAAGTTCTGAACCTCTATTTAAAAGCTTTACCTGTCTGCTGCTCCAGGTGTAATGTACACAGGGAATTTGAGAGCTCTTTAATTTACATTTCACCTGCGTTTTCTAATGTCTACACCGGGGTAGAGATTACCACTGGCCTGCTCAGTCAACAGTGATTGGCTGTATGACATCCCCTGGGGAAGGGAATAAGGAAGCAAAGAGGAGGGGCCAAGAGGTGGAGGTGCTGGAAGGTTTTCCTGCAGCCACGCAGGCTGCGTTTCTAACTGGTCGCATCCGATGCGACTATGTCAGGGAAAGCCCAGCTTGGCTTGGTCACATATTATGCTACCACCGCAGGCAAGTGGTTAAAGTAGCAGAAAGGAGCAGGCTAAATGGCAAATATCCACTATCATATTCATTATTTAACAAACTGCAGACAGATATATACAAAGGCACAGCTGTCGTCATACTAGGCAGTCAGCACAGTCTTCTACGGACTAACATGTCTGTACTCATATATGCCTAGCACTGTAACTACCCCATCACTAGGACTAGTCCTGATGTGTCAGCTCTACATATAAAGCTTCTGCTGAGTGAAGGAAATGAAGGGGGACATTTACCAAAATGGATTCGTAGAAAAAAGGTGTATTCGTAGGGAGAAATACACCTTTTTTTTACGAATTTGTATTTTCGGGATTTACAATCCCAAAAATACAACAATTCGTAGTCCTAAAGATGGAACATTCGTATTTGTAGTTACAAATACGAATGTCTACACCATCGATAGAATACGACAGAAATCACCATTCAAAAGAATGGTGGTTTCTGATTTACTAAGCAGCCGTATGGATAATACGGCTGCTTAGTGGTGTAAAACACCCACGCAAATACGACAGGAAAATAGAACACCATTTTCATGTCGTATTTGCGTTTTTGCCTGCACGGATCAGTCAGATCCGTGCAGGCTTCGGTGTAAAAAAATAGAAAAATTAAATAAATAAAAAAAAAAACGGCGTGGGGTCCCCCCCACAGCCGAAACCAGCACCAGGCTGACGGAGCCTGGAGCCGGTAATTAAAAATCAGGGAACCCGACAAATAGGGTTTCCCCGATTTTTAACAACCAGCCCCAGGCTCCTGCTCTGGGGCTGGTTCCCAAAATACGGGGGACAAAATGACTAGGGGTCCCCCGTATTTTAAGAACCAGCCCCAGGCAAAACCAGCCAGCAGGGTAATGCCACAGCCGGGGGGAGACTTTTTATACAAGTCCCCCCGGCCAAAGCATTCATCCCTACCGACCAGTCAGCCTGGCCAGGGGCCCTGGGGGAGTGGGGACCCCCCCAATAAAGGGGTCCCCCCCCTCCAGGACTTACCTGACCAGGCTGAAGCCTGGTGCTGTCCTCGATGCCCCTGGGCGGTGGGCATCGAGCTGATGGTTTTGTGTAAAAAATAGAATAAAAACCATTGTTTTTTACTGTGGCACTACAAGTGCCAGCAAGCCTCCCCAGCAAGCTGGGACTTGGATAACCACAAGTCCCAGCCTGCTGGGCATTAAAGGGCCCGCTGGGTCTTGTAGTGCCACCGTAAAAAAAAATAGTTAAATAAAACACACTGACACCCGTTTTAAATAAAAGTTTAATACACACATTACATACATACTGATACTTACCTTTCTTGATCCCGTAGGTAGCCCTGGTCCTGATGTCCTGTGTCGTCCTCCAGGTCCATGTCGGCTGTCTGCGTCGTCCTCCAGGTCCATGTCGACGGTCCGTGTCGTCCTCCAGGTCCATGGCGGTGTCCGGGTCCGAAGAAATCCATGTTGGAGCTGTGGAAGGAAATCCTACTCACCTGTTCCTGCGCTGAAGAAGTCTTCTCTTGATCCGACGTAGTCCAGGTAATCTTCATGCTGTCGCCGGTCCCCGCTGTCTCCGCTGTCCGTGCATCGCGCTGAGGAGAGATGCTGAAGTTTCATATTCGGCGCCTCTCCTCAGACTGAATTCTATTGGCCGCCTAGCAGGCCAATCAGGAGCCGAGAAAGTCGGCTCCTGATTGGCCTGCTAGGCGGCCAATAGAATTCAGTCTGAGGAGAGGCGCCGAATATGAAACTTCAGCATCTCTCCTCAGCGCGATGCACGGACAGCGGAGACAGCGGGGACCGGCGACAGCAGGAAGATTACCTGGACTACGTCGGATCAAGAGAAGACTTCTTCAGCGCAGGAACAGGTGAGTAGGATTTCCTTCCACAGCTCCAACATGGATTTCTTCGGACCCGGACACCGCCATGGACCTGGAGGACGACACGGACCGTCGACATGGACCTGGAGGACGACGCAGACAGCCGACATGGACCTGGAGGACGACACAGGACATCAGGACCAGGGCTACCTACGGGATCAAGAAAGGTAAGTATCAGTATGTATGTAATGTGTGTATTAAACTTTTATTTAAAACGGGTGTCAGTGTGTTTTATTTAACTATTTTTTTTACGGTGGCACTACAAGACCCAGCGGGCCCTTTAATGCCCAGCAGGCTGGGACTTGTGGTTATCCAAGTCCCAGCATGCTGGGGAGGCTTGCTGGCACTTGTAGTGCCACAGTAAAAAACAATGGTTTTTATTCTATTTTTTACACAAAACCATCAGCTCGATGCCCACCGCCCAGGGGCATCGAGGACAGCACCAGGCTTCAGCCTGGTCAGGTAAGTCCTGGAGGGGGGGGACCCCTTTATTGGGGGGGTCCCCACTCCCCCAGGGCCCCTGGCCAGGCTGACTGGTCGGTAGGGATGAATGCTTTGGCCGGGGGGACTTGTATAAAAAGTCTCCCCCCGGCTGTGGCATTACCCTGCTGGCTGGTTTTGCCTGGGGCTGGTTCTTAAAATACGGGGGACCCCTAGTCATTTTGTCCCCCGTATTTTGGGAACCAGCCCCAGAGCAGGAGCCTGGGGCTGGTTGTTAAAAATCGGGGAAACCCTATTTGTCGGGTTCCCTGATTTTTAATTACCGGCTCCAGGCTCCGTCAGCCTGGTGCTGGTTATGGCTGTGGGGGGGACCCCACGCCGTTTTTTTTTTTTAATTTATTTTTTTTTCTATTTTTTTTACACCATGCAGCCTGCACGGATCTGACTGATCCGTGCAGACTGCTAGAAATAATTCGTATTAGCAGCCGTATATACGGCCGCTAATACGAATCATTACACCATCGGAGGGTTACAAAGCAGTCGTATATGACTGCTTTGTAACTGATCCTCCGGAACACGACTTTGCATACGACTTAAACAGTCGTATGCAGTCGTAGGGAAAATACCAATACGAAAAACTAGGTTTTTCATATTGGTAAATTTCCCCCGAAAATACAGGTCTGATGCTAGAATGGTCTCATACAGCAATCAGGGCAGGGAATGGGTTATCACACCAAAATTCTATCAAGTTCTTATTAAAACAGAAATGGCAGCGCTGAGGGTAATAGAAGTGGGTAGCGATGCCGCCACTTTGTCACTGCTAAGGCGTGAGAACTTCACACCTTTTACCTTGGTACGTAATGCAACTAAACGAGTTACCATGGTAACAATTTAAAAGTGCTTCCTAGCATTACCCGGACACAAACGTTGTTAACCTTTGCTTTGCAGGGAAGGCAGTGATGCATTTCTGGGCACCGTGGGCATAATTTCAGGTCCCGACACATTAGTGGCACTCAGCAAAGTGCCCATGCTTGGTGCCAGTTGCCAGACCAGGACTGCGCATATGCAGCAGGAGTCCTGCGTCATTGCATACAGTACAGCAGTGGTGGCAAACTCATGGCCCTCCAGCTGTTGTGGAACTACACGTCCCAGCATGCCATGCCACAGATTTTATATAATGGATTGCTAAAACTATGGCAGGGCATGCTGGGACATGTAGTTCCACAACAGCTGGAGGGCCATGAGTTTGACACCATTGCAGTACGGGTTCCAACGTTAGTAGGTGTTGAAGGTGACCCAATTCAACATCCGGAGGTGCTGCAACAGATCATATTGTTTTTCCCAATTCTTTTTTTTTTTTTCAATTTTTTTTTTTCAATTTTTTTTTTCTCCATTACAGGTACATGCTGATTGGTGGATGGCGTGAGCTTTCTACCAATCAGAGTGCTGACAGCCAGCCACTGTATGGAAGCACGTGGGTACAGGAGGGGCATGTAAAGATTAATTTTTTTTTGCACCTTTCAAAACCCATGAAGCTCCGTTCTCCTGCCTGGAGTGTCACTCTCTGTTGTGGTGCTTCTAGCACAAGCTGATCTGTATTTTAGCAGAGAGATACAGATCAAAATGTGCTAGAAGCACAACAGCCAAGAATGACACCCCAGGCTTTGCACAGGCCTCACAATGCTCTGGAAGGCAGATGCCCCTCGAGGTTTAAAGGCCTCCCCCATACATTAATGTGACTTGTCTGAGGCATCTGATTTCCTTGATCTCCCCTGACAGCTCTCCCCTCCGATTTGGCACTTGATGTACCATTCTTAAATTGCATGCAAAAACAGACTCCCGGGGGGAAATCGGATGCGATGTGCACAGGCGGCTGCAATTCTTCTTATCTTATGTGCAGCAGTTTCAATCTCCAGATCCAATCACATTAGATTGGATGTCAAACACATGCGATTTTGCAACTTTTCACCCAATTTCTCGGTCTGATCTGTCGTAATTGGGTGAAATCAGCTAAAATCGCATAAGTGTATGGCCAGCTTTACTGTGCATGTGGTGAATATTCCCATTTTCCCATGCATGCAATGTGATGGATATAAAATGTACCAGTTTGTTAATTTTGTGGTGACTTGATTTAAAAATGAGGGGGTAGAGCACCGCACGTGCAATCCAATCACCCGCGCAGCATACCCATTCTAGGTTCCATGTGGATAAAGCTACCGTACCTGATATGTCTGTGTATTACATTCGCATGCAGATTTCATGCATCTGCCAGAGGTTACCATAGAAACAGCCTTAAAACTGTGTCAAGTGTTTTTTTTTTTTTGTACTGTAATTATAGGTTTAAAATACAGATAGTGATTCTTTACTCCCAATGTTATTTATATTGGCTCTTTAACATTGAATATTTTAGGTTTTGTCTCTGTTAGGAAAATGTACTAATACCCCATTCTCACTGCAGACAAATTTCCCGGGTCTAGCATGTCGAGAACTTCTTCACCCGGGAATTTGCCTTGCAGTGAGAACGGGGTCCGTCCGGGGAAAGCCGTGTAGTTCTCACTGCCGCAAAAACCCGGGTTTTTGCCAGGGCAAGCAGTAATTTCCCGTGTCCTGTCTCAGTGTGAACGGGTGTGAGTGGAATTCCCGGGTGATGTGCCCCAGGAATTACACACAGGTTTTTTGCAGGGTTATTCCTGGGTAATACACGGGTGTGTGGCAGTGTGAACAGGTTAGACCCGGGTTTTTCTCACAAGATGCAAGAAAGCAAGTTCATTGCATTGCTCAAAGATACTTTTTAAACAGCCAATCAAAGATGCTTTTTAAACATCCAATCAAAGCTGCTCATAGCTCTAACACACTTGTTGGCAGGCAGACCAGGGGAAGAGTGTGAATGGGGCAGACCCGGGAATTTCCCGGATCTAAAGTGCAGTATGAATGGGGTCTGTAGAGCTGAGATGCTCTGTGCCCCGCCAAAACACTGGAACAATAACCCGGGATTTTGCAGGGGCGGCAATGAGTATTAGATGGGAGTTCTATTTCACGCGGAGGTTGCTATGGGAAACCAATCTGAATCTACAATCTTATTTATTGAGCACCTTCTAGAAGATATTAGATATTAGGATCTGAATCAGATTCGATACTATCTAATATCTTGAAGAAGGTGGTCAATAAATAAGAAGTAGATTCTGATGGGTTTCCCATAGCAACATCCCATGTGAAATAGGCTGGTACTTGTTTTCTAGCACGGCGCCCATTGCATACCGTACTTAGTGGTGTGCAATGCATGCGATACGATATTCCCGTTAAATTAACAGGAGTGCTTGTACAATGAAATATCGCATAGCATCGCATGCCAGCAAATGGCATGGGATGCAATTTTTAATTGTACAAGCACAATGTTAAATGCACCCCCATTGTCAACGACACCCCCACTAGCAAAGCCAGCCCAAAGCGTGGCGAGCGCAGCGAGTCCACGAGGGGCGGCAGTCAGGGCCGGTGCACCCCAGGCGGGGGGGGGGGGGGGGGGGGGTCGCGCTGTTACCGGGGGGGGGGGGGGTGGAGGATGATGTGCCCGTTGTGGAAGGGGGGGTAGAGGATGCAATCGCTCCGGGGGGGGGGGGGGGCGCGGGAGCGGTGCAGCGGCAGCCGCCGAGTTTGCTGGGGGTAGGAGGGAACCCGCTCACCTGCCGGGTGCCGCGTCTCTCCACAGCAGCGTTGGGCGGGTGGGTTGAACTTGTCGGAAGTGAAGTGATAGGGGGAGCCGACGAGGTTGCTGGGGGTGGCGGGGGAGCCGCTTAGCCGCTCACCTACATCCAGGGGGGTTCCCAGCTCCGGGCTACCGCCCTCTAGTGGCCGGCGCCCAAGGCAAATGCCTAGAGCTGCCTAGTGGTGGGGTAGCGCCGGCCCTGGCGGCAGTACGCGTCCTCCAACCTTTTCATATCCCCACTATTCACGTCGGCGTGGAGTTGATTTTAGATAGTGTGACGAGCGCAGCGAGCCACCGAGCCCGAACCATGGCGAGCGGACGCAGAATACGAGTCCGATGTGTGGCGAGCGGACGCGGAATACATGTAAAGTAATCCGTGTCCCCTCGCAGGGCTCGCTGCGCTCGCCACACTATCTAAAATCAACTCCGCGCTGACGTGGATAGTGAGGGTATGAAAAGGTCCCCTCATGGGCTCACTGCGCTCGCCATGCTTTACGTTGGCGTTGATAGTGGGGGTGGCATTGACAATGGGGGTGCATTTAACATTGTAAGCACCCATTAGGGTGCTTGTACAATTAAAAATTGCACCACATCGCATGCCGCTATATTGCATGCGATGCGATGCGATCGCATAAGATGCAGTACAAGTACCAATAGAACTCCCATCAATTTCCCCGTGTATATTCATTGTGCGGAAATGTGTATATACCAGATGGATGCGCGCTTGGTAAATAATGTGAATGCAGCCAACATCTCCGCATAAATAATACATCAAAGCTAAAAATATTGCTGATGTTACAGAGAGAGACAAGCGATAGAATCCAAATGCGATATCTGACAATCGCCAATACCTGATGCATTGCAGCCAGACTATAACGTTGTGTGATGAATCCAGTACTACCATGGCTGACTAGACCACCGGTCAATACACGTTAACCCTTGCAGTTCGCCGAGGCCTTAGGGACTCACTATAAATGACTCTGTGAGCCCACCGTAGGGACTGAGTGAGTTAAGTCGAGGCTGAACGCTTCTATTCCTGTCTGAGTTGTGAATTTGCAGGGTCTCATTCATGCCAATGACATCAGCTGCCTTCCCCATGGCAACTGCAGACTGTAGTAAAATTCCCAGGCAACGCTTGAGTCAGACGGTGCCAAAAAAGAACAGGTTGGCGAAGTCATTAAAGGAGGGATTTTATATACACAGAAAGGGACGCACCGCTGGAGTGGACTGTTCTGATGAACCTTGCAGCATCCTTGTAGCTAGACATTGATATTCTATCTGATCAGGAGCTGCGTCTGCTTTGTATATCAGTACAGGGAAGGTGCTGACTCTGATTGTCCAGCGAGAAGTAACTCAGCAGGTGTTCTGGCTCAGAATGAGGAACCGTCTCCGCATCTCACCCCTGGGCTCTGTTTTGAGAGCATTTCCTTGTGTTCCGGGAATGGCGATTCTACATCGGCTATAGCGGATCCAGCACTTAATAGATTGCAGTCTGCTGGGACACAGGTACTGTGCACTGTATGTACTGCAGTAGGCAGCTTTTTATTACATTGCATTGAATGATTATATATTAAATAAAGAACACAGCCGTCAATCACACCTGGAAGAACGACCACCGCACACAGGTAGACAGCTACGAGAGAATGGACACAATGACAGCTTGAGATCGCTGACAGTTAGGGGCTTGTGTTCCCTGATTTGCAAATAGTTCTGTTTCTGTTGATATCACATTGTACGTTGCTGTGGTTTATGTTGGTGCTTTATAGATGGTAAGGGCCATATGCGTACAGTACAAGTGGAAACCTGCAGCGGGACCGCTAAGTTTTTGCAGCTGTGTCCAATATTACTGGGAACAACACAGGAACAGAACAGAGGCCCCCAAATTCAGCCCCCATGGCACCGCAAGGCTCCAGGTTTTTTTTATACGTCTGAGATTGGCCACAGGTGACTTAATTAGTATCTCAGTGATTTCGATTTAACCATCTATGCCCGGCATGTCCAAACTGTGGCCCACGAGCTGTTGTGAAACTTCACATCCCAGCATGCCTTGCCATAGTGTTAGCATTCCCTAGTAGCAGAACTGTGGCAAGGCATGATGGGGCTTGTAGTTTCACAACAGCTGGAGGGTCATAGTTTGGCCATTCCTGATCGATATTGAGCAACGGATATATTTTATACTGTACCTGGACTGTTAAGGTGCCTGGAGACGCTGGGCAGGCAGAGCAAAAGTTAGTAACAGCCAATGAGAGTTCTGGATGGACAGGAAGTGTTGTTTGCGACGTGTGAATTATAACGAGACCATTTTGATTTTTGGTACTTGTGTAGTTTAAAGGCCCCCATACACTATGAGATTTATCTGACCTGTAAAATTGCATCTGATTTCCCTTGAATTTTCCCTGGCAGCTTCCCAGGAGGCCTACATACAATTTGACACTTGATGTGCCATTTTTTACATCCAATTTGTGTCAGATAAATCACATGTGATTTATCACATGTGATTAATCACGTGATTTATCTGACACAAATTGGATGTGCCATGAGATTTATCTGATGGGATGGACCTAGGGAGTGGCCTGAACAGTGCTATACCTTGCAGGTATTACTGTTCTGAGGAAAGGAGAATGGCGGTATATTTATATGTAGTTCGGGGGGTGTCGTCACTCGTACAAAAAGAGCATAGAGCAACGTCCTGCACCGTCTGTACGCTGGTATCATCTGCTCCATGAAATGTTCTATATGTCCTTTTAGGATCGTCTTATATGAAACAAAGGTGTGCACCTCCAGTATTAGAACAGAACAGACAGCATAACCACTAGCAGCAGAGACCTGTGAATATCTAATGCACAGTCACTGACACATATACTGTACACTACAATACGTTCTATGGTGATCATATTCACCTTTTCCATAGCCCCGTCTCCTAGTACTAGATAACAGACACCACTGTCTGACACTTCTCACAAATCAAAGTTTATTTACTTTTACAAGAGCAGGGGAAAGGAGGAGGGGGGTCCGGGCTCTGCTCCGCTGCCTGTGGTGTCATTCATTCATTCAGCAGGGGAGACGGGGATCTGGGCTCTGCTCTGCTGCCCGTGGTATCATTCGTCCAGCAGCAGGGGAGAGGTCCGGGCTCTAAAGCCTGTGCAGAGTGCTGGCATTCAGGAGAGGGGAGGGGGGGCTCTACACCCCGTTCGTATATTCAGCAGCAAGGGAGAGAGAGAGTCCGGGCTCTGTTATTCCAGCTTGAAGCAGGGAAGAGTGTCACTGCCGCCCTCTGCCCTCTTCCCTCCAATCGCGCCTGCCCCTTCCTGTGACGCCAGCTGCTGCTACACTCACTGACACTGTTGGAGGATGGCCGCGCACCTAAAGGAGGTACCTAGAGTTCTACATATAGATATATCGCATCTGACACATCGTGGGTGCTAAAAAGCACCCACGATGGCTCAGATTCCGATATATCTTATGTTCTGCAGGTACGACCACCTGATCCAATCTGATGAGCACGGGAACGCGCATCAGATTGGATCAGATGTCACAAACATGCGATTTTGGGCCGATTTCACCCGATTTATCGGCCCAAAGTGCCGAAATCGGGTGAAATCGGCCGAAAATCGCATAATGTATGGGGGCCTTAAGGGCGGCAGGGAAATCACATTGCATGTGATCGCATGTAATCACGTGTAATGCGATGGTACTCGTGTAGTATCCAGTTTCCCCTGCCCACGGATCGCATCGCACCCAAATTACATGCAATGTGATAAGATGCAATGCGATTTAGCACACCCCCACTATCCACGTCACCCCGAAGTGCGGCGAACGCATCAAGCCCCGTGCGGGGATGTGTTACGCATCCTCCCGACCTGTTCATACCACCACTATCCACGTCAGCGCGGAATTGGACTTATAAAGTGTGGCGAGCGCAGCAGGCCACCGAGCCCGAAGCGTGGTGAGCGGACGCTGAAAACGAGCCGAAGCGTGGCGAGCGCACACGGAATACACAGCAAGTAATCCATCCTGAGTGTCATCTTTTTAAAAAAAAAGGGCAGTGTGCATGCTCAATATCGTTAACATCGATAAAAACTCAACCATCCAATTTTGTAGCCAACAACCTGCCTGTGCAGTGAGGTCCCGGTGAGGTCACTATATCATCCACCCGTATACTAGAAGCCTAGGGAACAGGCCAGCACCTCCACCCCCCCACACACACACACACAAAGATCCCCCTACCTATTCACTGACCTCTTCCCTTTTATTTCCGCTGCTGATCGGCGGATACGGGGCAGGCGCTGGCGTCATGTGGCCTGCGTTCCCAGGGGAGCACCCAGCGGAGGTCTGTACATGCGCATATCCGCACCATCGGAAACAGGGCCCCGGTTTCACCGAATCAGGCTGTACATATATATTCCACTTGTTACAAATTACAATCAAGGTATCAAGTCGTTTCCCTTGTTGTGAAAGGAGACTGTAATAAAATATTCTCAAGGAAACACTGTAGGAAGAACATAACACTGCTGAGTACAATAGATAATGATGCAGCCCACGGCCCCACGCTGATTCCAGTCGCATATTGTGTTTCAGTTCAGGCCTTGGACCTTATCCTATGGAGATAAGCGGCTGAAGACGTCTTATCTAGAACCCCATAAACACACACTGCTATTGTCTTCTGTTCACCATGATTCCCAGCACATTTCTGGGTACACATCTAATTGTCTGACCGTTCTATTGACCGCAGACAAACGGCCGTTGGGCTGTATAGGTGGACATCCTTTCCCTGTTACTATATAAATGTGTGTCCAGTGGTAGCACACCCTCCACTTGTTTCATATATATATAATAAAGAAATAAATATATGAGGGTAAATCCATGTACATCTGTCATACCTAATCCTGTGCGACTGTTCTAAACCCTTCCCCCGATCTCCCCCAAGCCTGTATAGGTGTGTACCCTGTCCCGGCTCAGGTGGTACCAACCGTACGATCAACAATGCTCTGCCTCGGTGGGTCAAACCTTGGTATAGGTCATTGGGTTGGCCCATATTAGGTAGACCACTGAAGGTCGACATGGCTAAGGTCGATAGTGTTGGACAGTCGACACAAACATTAGGTCGATAATGGGAAGGTCAGCAGTCAAAATGTCGACATGAAGTTTTCATGTTTTTTTGAGCCGACATGCCGGCAAGCAGTATTTCATGCCTTACACTTGGGTGTTGAGGGAGAATAAAATAGTTTGCCAAGCACAGCGAGAAGCACGGAGAGCGCAGCGAGAAGCACGGAGAGCGCAGCGAGAAGCACGGAGACCGCAGCGAGAAGCACGGAGAGCGCAGCGAGAAGCACGGAGAGCGCAGCGAGAAGCACGGAGAGCGCAGCGAGAAGCACGGAGAGCGCAGCGAGAAGCACGGAGAGCGCAGCGAGAAGCACGGAGAGCGCATCGAGAAGCACGGAGAGCGCAGCGAGAAGCACGGAGAGCACAGCGAGAAGCACGGAGAGCGCAGCGAAAAGCACGGAGAGCGCAGCGAGAAGCACGGAGAGCGCAGCGAGAAGCACGGAGAGCGCAGCGAGAAGCACGGAGAGCGCATCGAAAAGCACGGAGAGCGCAGCGAGAAGCACGGAGAGCGCAGCGAGAAGCATGGGGAGCGCAGCGAGAAGCATGGAGAGCGCAGCGAAAAGCATGGAGAGCGCAGCGAAAAGCACGGAGAGCGCAGCGAGAAGCACAGAGAGCGCAGCGAGAAGCACGGAGAGCGCAGCGAGAAGCACGGAGAGCGCAGAGAGAAGCACGGAGAGCGCAGTGAGAAGCACGGAGAGCGCAGTGAGAAGCACGGAGAGCGCAGCGAGAAGCACGGAGAGCAACCAAACAGATTCTAGCTATATACTTTATTGCACCACATGTCCATACCTCCCAACTGTCCCATTTTGTGCGGGAACATCCTGGTTTTTTTTTGGGACGTTCCCGCGTCCATCCCAGGGTCGGCAGTGTCCCGCTGCGGGGGGGAGCAGTTGGGTCGCCTGTCACTCGCGGGTTCTTCACATGCACAGACCCCCAACATTGGAACAAATTCATCCCCTTCCGAGCTGATGGGATACTTTGTGGGGTATTTAAACAGGGATTCCGAGTTTCGGAACGCCCCGACAGTCAGAATCCCGGGCCATTTTTGCTCATCTCAACTGTAACTCGACAACGGGAATTCAATTTTCCGGCTGTTGAGTGTTGGAAAGTTGGTGTGTCGGTGAAAACGGCCAGCCGTGAATTTGACAATCTGCGGCCGTTCCCGTCAAACCAGATGCGACTTGTTAAAAGTTGCATCTGTTTTGTCGGAATCCCCCTTCAATGCTGTCCAAAACAGTAGCATTGCATAGGCGGGGGGCAGGGCCGGTGCAAGGTTTTGTGGCACCCTAGGCTAAACTTCTACCAGCTGCGCCCCCCCATCCTTCACGGGCCCGATACACTGCTACACACCAACCCCCGCCCCCCCCCCCCCCCCCCCCCGACCCCTCCTACATGTCTCTCCCCGGTGTGAGCTGATACATGGGGTAGGAGAATGACCAGTATCAAGGGTAAAGGTAATACTTACTGCCCTAGACTGCCTGCCTGAACATGGGGACCCCATTGAGGCTTGGGCCCGAGTGTACCATTTTCACCATCCTGTCGCCGGGCCTACGGGAAGGCACTCGTCCTCGTTACTTCCATCAGCTCCATAGCACCGCTGCTGCTGGTAATGGATGGACGGGCGGGATTGATGACGGCGGTGCTGCTGCTGGTGCAGGGCGCGCGGGCGGGATTAAGGATGCTGCTGCAGCTAAGGGACGGATGGGAGGAATGACAACTGCGATGCTGCTGCTAAGGGGCGGGTAGGTGAACAGACGCAGATTGCTGCAGTCCAGTGTTCCTTTCCTCTCTCTCCTAGCCCAGACGCCTGCTGCCCCCTCCTCTCCCTCCCTCTGCCCCCACCCCTGGAAACCACGGATATGTTTTTGGGCGCTGGGTGAAATGTGGATGCCATCAAAATCAATATAAATAAATGTTGGGCCGAATTAAGGGGCGCCCTCCAGTGGCGTGCACCATAGGCAGCTTCCTAAAGCTGCCTAGTGGTAGCTCCGGCCCTGGTGGGAGGCATTATGCATTATTTCCCCTGTCAGAAAAAGCAGCCAAGATTGAATACCCATCTTTATCTCCCTCCAAAAACTTGTATAACCCCCCACCGCCCCCCCCCCCCCCCCCCCTCCTCTGTAAACTGGTTACGGTTGTATTTTTCTGCTGTGTCAGTGTCTTTTTTTGCCATTTTCACGGGATAGCCACAAATATTAAGTATCCCCCAAATGTATGTAGGAGGGACCGCAGCAGGAATCTCCAATCCCAGCTGTGATCCCTCCCGCTCCGCTGGACGCCCCCCCCCCCCCCACCACCACCACCACCACCTGCATCTCCCCTCCAGACTTCTCCCAGAGACAAATCTACAGAAGAAGCTAAGTATGGATAAAGTGAAGAGAGACAAAGCACCACTGCGCCGTTATGGGTTGAGTTATAAAAAACAGGAGCTGGTTGATTCATCGCCTACATTTCTCTCCGAAGCTTAGTACATCCTTAATGTCCTGTCACAGAGTACCTCTGACAATTTATTTGTATGGTGATAAACCTCTGATAATATAACATTTTGAGGAATGGTGAGATGGATATGTGTAACCTCGGTGAATGTGGCCCATGAGGTCAAAGTTGAGGGGACAGGACCAAAACCTGTAACGGGTGTGGTATGAGTGGCCAACGTTCGGAATTCCGACGGTGAGTATACGACATCAGAATGTCGGTATGCTGACCGCTGGGATTCTGACTGCAGGACAGTCACCCAGCACCCCCTGCATCAGAGAGCCAGCAGATCAATAGTAGCTCATAGCCCGCAGAGATGTAAATCCTTAAACCATGTCCAGCAGGTACATTGACATTCCTCTGCTAGTCTGAATAAGCAGAGAATATGCCTTTAGTTTCCCTCTAAGCCCTGTTCCCTCAGATTTACACTGTTGCCATTTGCAGCCTTGCACGGAATGTCCATCATTTCTCAGAAACTTCTGAACATTCTCATAACTCCTCCAGCTTGGTGCAGCTTTGGGATAGCTGTTATTATTATCGTTATCATTTCTCTAAGGTCAGTCATATCAGCAGTGTCAGACTTTGGGGTACAAAGAACCCACCGGAAGAATGCCGATGTAGGGGTACACCAGCTTCAGTTACACAATGGGTAACAATGGTCTCGCGCACATTCTCACGCAGCCGAGCGGACGGCACGCACACAAACCCATCCGTTGGGTAGATATTACGTTCAGGTGCTTGTATTTTAGCTATTGTGCGTGCTGATTGCTGCAGCGAATGGTTTTGCCAGCTAAGGTGTTGCCTTGCGAGACTTTTCAGAGCAAAATAATTTGTGTTCGAGTGGTGCCAGGCAGCACTCGCTCTCTGATGCAAAGCCACGGCCTCGTACTTGTAGTCACCACCCTTGTATATGCCCTGATTTCCGCCCAGTTTTGCCCACTTTTGTGGCCGCGCCCATCCATATCCCACATTACGCCTACTTTGCTAGAGTTCGCTAGCGTATTTCTGTTTGTAAAAATCTAATTGTAAAGCACCTGTTTTCGGTGGGCTATGAGCACATATAAAGTACCCCTTGTATGAAGTAAGGAGGGACCACAACAGATCCATCTGATACCTGCTGTGATCCCTCCATTCACACACGTAGCTGTATCCCCAATAGGTTGCTATGGGGGATGCAATACTAATATCTGGTACGTGAAGGATCCCCGATATTGGAACCTGAAGCTGCCGCCATCTTCAGAGGACTGTAGCCAGTGGCGGCTCCTACTTAATTGAAGAAGGATCAGCACCCGCCACCACCAAACACGGCCCCAGCACCTGTACAATGCAGATGACAGGCGACGGGACTGGCGCACGTGTGAATTTAGAGGACAGGCGCCGAAACCCACCCTGGAAGTGGCTGCTGCATGTGGGAATTTGGGGTCTGCCCCCAGTCAAGGACCTGCTCTGTCATAGGTGCCGATTCTGTGGGTGCTCAAGGGCCCAAACACCCATGGAAATTGATGAGCACCCACGGGCCTGAGTCCCGCTGCTGGGCCGCCATATTAACTTGCTAATTTGCGGCTGCAGCACCCACATCGCCGGACCCGCTACCTGGGAAACAGTACGCCGGGAAGTGTATTCGGTCTGCAGAGTACCAGCACTGTGGGGGCATTTATGTACCTGCACTGTGGGGGCATTTATGTACCTGCACTGTGGGGGCATTTATGTATCTGCACTGTGGGGGCATTTATGTACCTGCACTGTGGGGGCATTTATGTACCTGCACTGTGGGGGCATGTATGTACCTGCACTGTGGGGACATTTATGTACCTGCACTGTGGGGGCATTTATGTACCTGCACTGTGGGGGCATTTATGTACCTGCACTGTGGGGGCATTTATGTACCTGCACTGTGGGGGCATTTATGTACCTGCACTGTGGGGGCATGTATGTACCTGCACTGTGGGGACATTTATGTACCTGTACTGTGGGGGCATTTATGTATGTGGAACTCTGTTGCCGTAATTTGAATATTGGAGACAACTGTGCTCCATAATATAAATTGGTATTATTTTGTGGCCACACCCCTTCCCCATGAAGCCACTCCTTTATATTTTTGGCTTGAGCACCCACCAGAAAAAAACATAATTCGGCACCTATGTGCTCTGTTACAGCATTCTATAACTAGATAGATACAGTATATGGGGAATGGAGAACAATGACTGAGAGGTCAATTACTGTTTATGAAAGATCTATATCTAGGTGTGTTACTGTATCTAGTCTGCAGTAATGATACAATATAATATTAGGTAACAGTAACACATTGGCTGACATAACTGATACATGTGAAATCTGAAAATAAGTCTCTGCAGCTTGTTTGCTGTAATAGATATCAAAATCTCTCTTTTCTCATACTTTCATACATTGTATGTGGGAGAGGACAATCCACAGAGTGGGAGCAGCCCCCCCCCCCCCCCACCACAGTTCTGCGATTGTGAATGGGAGCGAGTAGTGAGTGTGGGTGAGAGGCGCAGATCTTGTGTAGACAGGTCAGTTGAGAGATACTTTCTGTCAGTAATGAGCGCACTTGTTGGGTGACCTGTATGGCTGGGGATGGCAATGTGTGGTTGGTCGTCTATCTCTGATGGCTAATTAAGTCTTGATTTTGACTAGGTTTATTAGTCTAAATCGCCATGCCTGTGGCAGTACCTGAGTGGAAGAAGTGTTATATGGGAGGAAATGATGTTCTACTTTGCATGAGAGTTTTTGTAGGTATCTTGATCATCATTTAGGACCCCCACACAACCTCCAGTAGCATTCATATCTAATTACATCCCATCGGGACCATCTAGTAATCTGGTGGGACCTCCATGCTTTGGAATTCTATCCTTATGTATACCTCCTATTACATACCTCCCAACAGTCCCGATTTTAGCGGGACAGTCTCGATTATCAGGGCCTGTCCCGCTGTCCCACCCGCGGGCGGCAGTGTCCCGCGGTGTGGGGGGGCTGTTGGGAGTCCCCCCTGTCAGCTGCTAAGCAGCGGGGAATAAATGCTGTGCGCATGCGCACAGAGTCTATTCCCGCAGCCAGGGGGCTGGGGCATGGCTAGAGGCTCACAGAGCCTCTGGGTCATGCCCCCATAGCGGCAAAATGGGGGCGTGGCCTCATGGGAGAGTGCGAGTATAGGCCACGCCCCCAAATTAGGCCACGCCCCTGAAAATTTCGCCGCGCCTGTGGCGCGCAGCAGCAGCGTCCCGCCTCCTCAGCTTCCAAAGTTGGGAGGTATGCATTATCCCTATAGATTGTAAGCTTACGAGCAAGGCCCTCCTACCACCGTGTTGGTTTGTATCTTCCCAGTTTGTTTAATGACTGTTGTCTCCAATTGTTAAGCGCTGTAACGGAATCTGCTGCGCTATATAAGACACTGTAACGGAATCTGCTGCGCTATATAAGACACTGTAACGGAATCTGCTGCGCTATATAAGACACTGTAACAGAATATGCTGCACTATATAAGACACTGTAACGGAATCTGCTGCGCTATATAAGACGCTGTAACGGAATCTGCTGCGCTATATAAGACGCTGTAACAGAATCTGCTGCGCTATATAAGACACTGTAACGGAATCTGCTGCGCTATATAAGACACTGTAACGGAATCTGCTGCGCTATATAAGACACTGTAACGGAATCTGCTGCGCTATATAAGACACTGTAACAGAATCTGCTGCGCTATATAAGACGCTGTAACAGAATCTGCTGCGCTATATAAGACGCTGTAACGGAATATGCTGCGATATATAAGACACTGTAACGGAATCTGCTGCGCTATACAAGACGCTGTAACAGAATCTGCTGCACTATATAAGACACTGTAACGGAATCTGCTGCGCTATATAAGACGCTGTAACGGAATCTGCTGCGCTATATAAGACACTGTAACAGAATCTGCTGCGCTATATAAGACGCTGTAACAGAATCTGCTGCGCTATATAAGACGCTGTAACGGAATATGCTGCGATATATAAGACACTGTAATGGAATCTGCTGCGCTATATAAGACATTGTAAATAAATAAATAATAAGTACATTTAGAATACCATGGTTAAAATCTACATGGATGCGTTGGGTAGACAAAGTCACTTTATCAAGGACTATTTTAGAATTTAATTACTCTCTATGGGATATAATTATGAAACCATTTTATCAGAATATTAACTATCCCAGAAATGTATTAAGATGATACCACAGTTTTTAATAAAGTATATTTATTGAATGTCAGAACAGAATACAATAGGAGAATGAAGATGCGGTACACAAGCATACTGTACATCAGTGATTCGAAAGCAACAAGGTTGGCTGAACAGTGACTTACTGTAGCTATGATCACATAAAAAACAATAAAAATAATAATACATCAATATTGTATATTGTCCAGTTAACAATGGGTTATATACTGGCTGTAGGTGTGAAATATATATATATGTAAAAACATTAACCATGAATCTGTGTAAAAAAAATGACTGGTATATACGCTGCCCTTTAATTACTCTACTTAAAACTTAATATGGAAAGTCAATGTGTATCCAGAGGGATTCAGTATGAATCGGGATCCCGGCGTTCAAAATCCCGACGCCGGAATCCCGACCGCCGAAATCCTGACAAGGGGGGACGTGGATCGCCCCCCCTTGCGGGCTCACTGCGCTCGCCACGCAGCGGGCCCGGTGCCTCGCTACGCTCGGCACGCTAATTTATTCTCCCTCCAGGGGTGTCGTGGACACCCACGGAGGGAGAAACTGTCGTGATTTCGGCGGTCGGGATTCCGGCGTCAGGATTCTGTACGCCGGGATCCCGACCGCCGGGATTTAAACTGCATCCCATCCAGAGTTTTAACGAGCTCAAAGGTAGCCTTCTAATTCCGGTATTAATTTGCAGATTGGTTAGTCATATATACAGTATAGTAATGCAAAGTGGTTTTAATCACCTGGCTGCTGCTCAAGCAATCCTGCTGTATATTATAGTCTATGTTGTGCCTGTATCGGAGACAGCTCGGCTGTGTCTCTCACTTGCAGCACATCGCCCTCGCCGACTGCAATGGACCCACACACAGGCCAACGAGCGTTTTGAGCTAAGCTACTTTACTCAGAATGCACGGTGTCTCTAAGCACACTGGGCCTTGTTCTGGTTCACTCTCAGAGGCATTGTATAGTATGTCCCCAAGCCTGACCCTCCTTCACTGTATGACTCCCAGTCACTGTATGACCCCCATTCACTGTATGTCCCCCAGCCTGACCCTCCTTCACTGTATGTCCCCCACTCTGCCCCCTCCCTTATCTGTATGTTTCCCAGCCCATTGTGTGAGCCAGAGGAAGGAGAGGCAAAGCAGGCACTGCAAGAACAGGAGATGCTTGGGCTCCCGCTGCTGCCCTCCTCCGCTCTGCATGTTACGGGAGCAAGCTTCCCCCTTGCTGCCCCCCTCCCCAAACACTGCTGTCACTGTGAATGTGGAGTAGGGTGATATACGATTGCAGGTAGGACGCCAAACACATCTGACTGTGGCGGCCGGCACCTCCACACTCCAGACAGCAAGGTAAAGGCGCTCGCCGGGTCCCCACCTTTAGTGTCCTGTGCTGTGCTTCCCACATCTGATGCTCTGCCCGCTTCCAGCTGGAGGCTGCGGGCCGCTTGAAATGACAGCACGGGCCGCAATTGGCCCCCGGGCTTGACTTTGGACATGCCTGTTCTAGATGATCTAATGGTGTGTCCTCAGATTCTGGCACTTAGTGTCTATTTACACGAGTCACCTCCTACGGCATTTTCACACAGCAGCAGCCTGTGTTACTACTTCCTTATCTGAATAAAGCCCTAATGCCAATGGCCAATTTATGTTTAACATTGCAATTGTGGTTACCAGACCCAGGGCCGGTGTAAGGCTTCTCAGCACCCTAGGCAAAACTTCAACCTACTGCCCCCCCCCCCCCATACTGCCACCAATAACCATATTCCAACATCAATATATACTTGCCTAACATTCTGGAATCTGGAGGCCCCCAGCACCCTCCCCTTTGCCACCCACAACAGAGTACAGGAAGAGAGGGCAGCAAAATAGGGAAGTATGCCTCAAGAGGAAGTATGGAGGTGAGGTCGTAGAGGTTCCACAGCATTAAGTACAACAAGGATCCTCACAGACATCCTTGATTTTTTGATAAGCAGACTTGGTGACGACCCCCTAGATCCCGGCGCCCTAGGCAGCTGCCTAAAGCTGCCTAGTGGTAGAGCCGGCCCTGGGACCAGACCGACCGTATAAACACAGATGCAGTTCTACAAAATCACACACATGCAACATGCTTCAGAACTCATTGCTGCGCAGTCTGTTGTGCAGATGTATATGGCTGACTGATACCAGAGGCGTACCTAGCTATTTGTGGTGGGCCCCATAGCAAAACTTTGTAAGGGCCCCCTATTTAGCATTTGATGGTGATAAATGTATGCAACATATTACTTGGGCCCCATAGCAGCTTCACCCCTTGCACCTATGGTAGTTACACCCTTGCATGATACCCATTTGTATATCCTAATTCATACTTTCCTACTTTTGAAAACTAGTTTCAGGGAGATTATAGTTGGTAATAGAATTTTGCAACGCGCCCCACTGAGGGGGCATGTCATGCTCCTCCCAAAGGGCGTGTCTAGTTCCATATATGGAGAGATTGTAAAAAGAGATTGTGAACGTGGCACCTAGAAGCGTGGCTGTGTACTGCTACATCTGAGGGGAATCTTTTAATATGAATTATATCCAAATGTAGATGAGCCCCAAAGCAGTTAGTAAGAGCCACTATACTTGGTAAAGTGCTGGGAAATGGCGCTGAGGATTCAATGTAAATGTATCTATTTCTCGTTCCTTTTTTCCCCCAAAATGTAACAGTGTAATGTGGGCTAGGGGACATGAGGGAGATTGCTAGACTAATCAGGGAGAGAGGGAGATTGCTGCTATGTCAGAGAGTCTCCTGCAGAATGCAGGAGGGGAGGCAACTATGGTGTAACAGTGTAATGTGGGCTAGGTGACATGAGGGAGATTGCTGAACTAATGAGGGAGAGAAGGAGATTGCTTTTATTTCAGGGAGTCTCCTGCAGAATGCAGGAGGGGAGGCAGCTATGTCCTAATTGTTGTCATCAGGTCTATTTTTATGAATTTTGTCAGATGGAAAACAGATAAGATTCCCTTTACCTTTAAGAAGACATGCTTAGCGATTTCTCACCTGGAGGGTATAAGGTTATGTCAGCCATCTCACATACTGTACAAGCTGCAGCTTGCAGACAAGTTCAGCAAACTACAGGCTACACTTCCTAACAGCCTGTGAACCAGCCGAGACCTTCTTTCCAGGTAAGGATAATTAGAGGGGCAATTGTCACCCAGGTAAAGGACACAGCTTGTGTATCTGTCTAAGATTAGGACAGGGAATTCTTAGCTAGTCCTCTGTGTGTCAAAGGCAAGAAAGGTTGTGGCTCAAAGTCCAACACTGTTTTATTTCCGGGAACTGTGATTGGTGTGTACCCAAAAATGCTCACATAACGATCCAGGTTGAATTAGCCCTTTCCTCTTTACCAACTGTGGATAAAGATCAACAAATTACAGAAGGTTGGGGACTTAAGTACATGGTTGTTTTTCCTCTTCTTGTTCAAATGTATTGTATTGTATTAATTTCAGTTGTCAGGACACTTTCTCTGACAAGACCCCTGTCCCTGTGATCAGCAGAAATAAAATGATTGCATTTGCCAGAGGTTCTTGAACTCGATCCTAAAAGCACAATAACAGTTTTTAAGGATATCCATGCTTGAGCACAGGTTTTAAAATTGACTGAAGAACTAATTTAGTTATCTGTGCTCTAGCATGGGTATTCTTAAAGCCTGGACTGTTAAGGTGCATCCACACTATACAATTTACTTGGTAATGATATTGGCGGCGGCACCCCCAGGCGAACGATATAATGTAGTGCATGCAACTGCTGTGCTAAAATATGCTAATTCAGTGACGTCACCCAGATCCCCGCTGAACATCTTATTTGGACTATTCAAAGTACTACGTTTTCTCTGAAACTAAAGGTCCAGCGCTGGGGTATATCTTCAGATTTTTTAAATACATTTTTGCTGTTTTAGATTTTAAGTTTAACTATTGTTTAATGTTTATATGATTCAGCAGCAGCAGGGCAGAGTTTAGCGCTCAAGTTTGCTTTGTTCGGGTCACCCTCCCGGCCCCCCGGGAAGGTCGGCATTCCCCCCCCCTTTTGCCTGCCAGCCCCTGCACCCCCCTTCCTTACCGCACTAATTACCGGTTTTCCACAGGTCCGTGTCAAGGGCATACTTGCCTACTTTTGAAAACTAGTTTCAGGGAGATTATAGTTGGTAGCAGAATTTTGCAAAGCACCCTATTGAGGGGGTGTGTCATGCTCCTCCCAAAGGGCGTGTCTAGTTCCATATATGGAGAGATTGTGAGAAGAGATTGTGAACGTTGCACCCAGTGGCGTAGCTACGTTTTGGGCGCCCGCCCCCCCCCCCCGCCCCGCCGAGCACCCCTACCCCGCCCCGCCGAGCACCCCTACCCCGCCGCCCATGCAAACCCCCCCTCAACCCCCCACAGCCTTACCTATCGCGCTGGTCCCGGCGGCTCCGTTCTTCTGCTGAGGACCACCAGAAAATGGCCGCCCCCATACAGCAGACAGTTTCAGAGAACTGTGTGCTATATGGGGGCGGCCATTTTGTGGTGGTCCTCAGCAGAAGAACGGAGCCACCGGGACCAGCGCGATAGGTAAGTCTGCGGGGGATTGAGGGGGGGTTTAACTATAGCACCGCAGCCCCCGGCGCCCCCACATGCACAGCACCCCCCCGCGGTGGCGGGGGCTGCGGTGCTATAGTTACGCCGCTGGTTGCACCTAGAAGCGTGGGTGTGTACTGCTACATCTGAGAGGAATCCTTTAAAATCAGTTAGATCCAAATGTAGATGAGCCGCAAAGCAGTTAGTAAGAGATACTATACTTGGTAAAGTGCTGGGAAATGGTGCTGATGATTCAATGTAAATGTATCTGTCTCTCATTCCTTTTTTTTCTCCAAATATGTAACAGTGTAATGTGGGCTAGGTGACATGAGGGAGATTGCTAGACTAATGAGGGAGGGAGGGAGATTGCTGCTATTTCAGGGAGTCTCCTGCAGAATGCAGGAGGGTAGGCAAGTATGGTCAAGGGGCGGGACTAAAATGACGCAAAGCGCGCCATTTTAGCCCCGCACCCTATTCGCTGACCCGTGAATTGCGGCGTTTGCCTGTATTGGGGGCAGGGCTTTCGGTCATCAGTCCCGTCCCCGCCCCCTGACCTGAAGATCCGGCTGCCCTCTCCGGACATCTCCCGGAGAGGCTATCCGAAAAGTCGGCAAGCGTGCTGCATTTTCCCTGACACTCCCAGAAAACTGCTGTTTACCACCCACAAACACCTGCTTTCTGTCAATCCCCTCGCGCACGGACAGCGATAAAAAGACGCCGGATGTTATTGCCTTGTGCATGCTCTCTATGATCCTTATGCAAGTGCAGTCTATCGATAATCGCCCGGCCTCAAATTCGCGGCATGTGATCAGGTCTGAATACCCCCCCTCCCCCAATCCTGAACGAATGATTTACAGGTTTATCACATGTTCATCTGCTATCTTACACAGAATGTCCAGACAGCAATGAAGTTCTCCTGATTTCCACAAAGATAATATATCCTTTGTGTACATATAGGAGATAAGAGTGTATACCTTGTACTTATATTCTATACAGTGTGTTCTATTCACTACAGCACATGACAATAATTATTATACCAGTCACTGTAAGCGATTAACACTTCGCATTTGTTATCATGGTGGTTTTATCAATCCGGACCTCTTATGTGCAGCTTTTCTCCCTCTCACCAGTAATATTTGAGGGGTGTGCAGGCAAAGAGTATAATGTAATGGGGCCTCCACACGTAGCGATTCCAGGCTATTTTCTGAGCTATTTTACTTAATTTAACTACATCGCTCCGAAAATGCCAATACATCGCTGTGTGTGCAGGGGCCATAGCAACAGTGATACGTGGCCCCGTATGTTGCTATCGCCCGGCAATTAATAGCGAGCATGCCGGATAAATCTATAAACACCGGTGTCGGGGCCGCTGTTCTCGTCGGAAAACACTGGCCCTGACAGATCGCTCAGCACACAGCGCTGCGCAGTATCGTTCATCTCCCCATGTGTAGGCCCCATAACAGCATCTCGTTAGTATTACTTACGTTTCTGCTGCTTTATAAATAGGGCCGATACAGACAGCAGGTTACAGGTGAGCAGTAACCAAGGAAAAGAGAAGGGCTGTAGGGAATAGGCGCTGTCAATTTAGCAATGCAGAGGGAGGAAACCGGGGGTGTGGCCTGATGACTCAACATCCTGTGAGGCCATGCCCCCTTTCCATAGACCACACCCCCTTTTTAGGTGCGCGGCACCCAATTACCGAGACACAGATGTTGGGAGGTATGAACATGGGATTATCATTACTTCATTATATGATAGACCCCTAAATCACCATAGTTATATACAGGCTGTAGTAATGTACTGGTTTAGCCTTAGAACTAAAATCCTATTTTTATAATATATATATATATATATATAATATTATTATAAATTATATTTTGAAATGAGTTGTACGATGACTCTTGTCCCAGAAATCCTTGTGCCAATGGCTGTGTCTGCGATTTGTGCTGAGTGCATACACATATTGTTCAAATGTGCGGTACGCCAATGTAAGTGACACAAGGTGGCCATACACTAGTGCAATCTGGGCCCTTCTCATCTGATTCCGACACATTGTGCTTAGAGATCGGATGAAAAGTGTCAAATCGCATCTGTTTTAACTTAGATTCTGATCAAATGCACATGTAGTGGATAACGGGTACAGTACGTGGTCACTGATCTCAAACATTGCTTTGCCAGTTGCACATGGCTTTGTAAACAGAACACATCACTAAAACCTAAAGTGAAATGTTAGGTTAAGCCCCATACACACTAGAGAATATTGTGCAAAATATCACTCAGACAGGTGCTTCTGCGGGATCTCTTTCACAATATTGTCTATTGCAGCCATGTCCAAACTGTGGCCCTCCAGCTGTTGTGAAACTACACATCCCAGCATGCCTTGCAGTAGTTTTAGCATTCCCTAATAGCAAAACTTGTAGTTTCACAACACCTGTAGCGCCATAGTTTGGACATGCCTGTGTGCAGGGGCGGATCCAGGATAAAATGACAGGGGGGGCACCATGATAAAAGAGGGTTTGGGTGGGGGAGGGGCGGTGTTAGTGGCGCCAGTGTACATGCTAAGAGAGAGCTGCAGGAGAGGGTGGGAATGGGATTAAAAATAGGCCCTGGCATTTAAAGTATGCAGGCCCACCATGGTGACAAAAGTGAAGGATGTAGTTGTGTGCACGCCAAAGGCACGCTCCGGAAAAGGCAGTGTGGCCACTCAACAGGGGGTGTGTCCTTGAGTGTAGTGTACCACACCATATACAACTTCTACACATTATGCAACAATATACTAGACCCCATTATACTTTCCCCTTACAGATGATGCCAAATGGATTGAGCCAAAATTCACATAATGCCAAATGGATTGAGCCAAAATTCACATAATACCACAGGGATTGAGCCAAATTCATAAAATGCCATACGGATTGAGCCAAAATTCACATAGTGCCACATGGATTGAGCCAAAATTCCCATAATGCCACACGGATTGAGCCAAAATTCACATAATACCACATGGATTGTGTCAAAAATTCACATAATGCCACATGGATTGAGCCAAATTCATAAAATGCCATACGGATTGAGCCAAAATTCACATAGTGCCACATGGATTGAGCCAAAATTCCCATAATGCCACACGGATTGAGCCAAAATTCACATAATACCACATGGATTGTGTCAAAAATTCACATAATGCCACATGGATTGAGCCAAATTCATAAAATGCCATACGGATTGAGCCAAAATTCACATAGTGCCACATGGATTGAGCCAAAATTCACATAGTGCCACATGGATTGAGCCAAAATTCCCATAATGCCACACGGATTGAGCCAAAATTCACATAATGCCACACGGATTGAGACAAAATTCACATAATGCCACATGGATTGAGACAGAATTCACATAATGCCACACAGATTAAGCCAAAATTCACAATACGCTTCATAAACAGGGACATTGTCCACCAAAGGCGCGCATTAAACATTTACACCATAATGTCTATTACACGTTACATGCCATTATGTCCATTATGTATTATGCCAAACACCATAATGCCTATTAAAAATTATGCTACATAAGTGCTGCTTATCTACATGCTCATTGCCAAGGGTTCCATGCTCATTGCCAGAGGTTCCATGCTCGTTGCCATGTGGGATTACATGCTCATTGCCAAGGGGAATACATGCTCGCGGTAAATGGGGGACAGCCGCTGCCAGGCAGAAGTGATAGCCACTGACAGTGGCAGAGCCTGGCTGTATTCAGAGCACTGCAGGTCCCAGCTATTTGAAATAATACCCCTTTCACACCAGAAAATGCATTCCCAGGTTGGCCCCTTTTACACCATCCTAGTCCCTGCATTTAACCGGCTATATATTCGGAACCAACTGGCCCATTTACATGAGACAAGTATCATATTGAAGAACTTTTGAGTGGGCTTTGAATGATTTTGGTCCAGTGAAACTGGAACGTTTGGCTCCAGAGTAATCTGCCCTCAAAGAACATGAACAGCCATGAAATTACATTTCAAAAATAAAAAAATCGGTTTACATGCAATATCTCTGGAACAGATTGACTGATTTAGACCAGCCTGGTATCATATTGAAGGCCCAGCGATTTGGAATTGAATGAAATCAACCACAAGCTTCTATGATGCCACTTGGGGAACTGGCAGCCATCGGAACGGGGTGGGGGTCGGAATTGACGGGTACCATATTATCCTATGGGGAAAAAATGTTACAGCTTTGCCAGGCGATATCTCTGGTTCCCGGGGGGCTAGAGACACGGGGGTGGGCTCGTTGGAAAGCCCGGGTCCTCAGCTACAAAATGAAATGACAGAGGGGGCACGTGCCCGGGTGCCCCCCCCCCCCTGAATCCGCCACTGCCTGTGTGTGACTCAATATCGTTAAAGATGTGTGTTTCAGCGCATCATTAACGATGATTGATGTCTGGTGAACACGCAGGTCAATTTGGCTATATAACCAAATGCCCTGCATGTTCAGCAGGTCCCGGTGACGTCACGGAACTATACAGTTTACCAACATGGTTCAGTGTGTGCTGCCCGGCCCAGGGGGTGAGCGTGGTGGTTTTTTTTTTTTAGGTAGCGCTCCCCCCAAAAAAACTCGGCCAGTGGAGAGCACTACCTTAAAAAACACCACTGAAGGGGTTAAGGTGCAATGCAGGTTTGAAAACAGAACATGTGTAATGCATAAGTGTCTGTCACTGTTTAAAAGGACAGAATGGTAAACCTACCTATAATACTGGTGTATGGCCTGGAAACCCAGGTGCACACCCCAAATACAAGGGAGAAATGAAAGTCTTAGGAGAGGAGAACAGCCACCGGAGTAATTTTGTGTCCACACAGGCCGATCCGGCGGCTGACAATATAGGGATGGCAGCATCAACTGGCAGGGAGTGAAAAAAGGAGGGGGGGGGGGGGGATTTTGCATTGAGCAGCATGGTCCTCGTTCCAATATAGTACAAATAGACTGTCTATTTCTACATTCAATTCTGATTCAGTGGGGTCATGCAATGGGATCGAATCGGGATTGGGTTCTGCAATTTTCACTATGTGCTATGTGATTTTGACTATATAGTTAATATCGATAGTGCAAATCGCACCGTGTGTACACAGCATAAGTAAAGTGTGTGTGTGTGGGGGGGGGGGGGGCAGGATGTAAAAATGGGGGTGGGGGCAAGCATTAGAGAGGGGGCGGGGCCAGCCTGAGAGGTCGCATGGCATACGCAAATACATGATACTAGTTTATATAATAATTGGCCAAGATGTGTCCCTTCTCCAACATAAACAGTGTTACAAATAGAGAGAATATAGAAAAAGGAATGCTGTTGTTTTATTCTATTCAAATAATTCAATTTAAAAAAAAATGATCAACAAAAGACAAGGAAATGATCAATAATCATCCAGCAACTGAAAATGCAATCTCAGCATAGTCATGAAGGTTGGATGGATCATTCATGCAATTTAAAGTACTTTGCTTTTTTCGATTATACGTTAGAAAGGGGGGATATATATATATCAATATATATATATATATATATATATATATACATACACACACACATACCGTATATATTTGTGTGTGTGTTGTCTTGTTCTATTGATACTCTGAAATATGATTACTGTGCAAAGTCTGTGAGTTATATTCTGTTTACCCTTGGGCAGGTGACAGTGTTGTGTGCAAACACCCGAACATACAGTCACTGAGATGCCAAAGCCTGTGAAAGTATGTAAATCAGACCACACCCGGGCTGTCTGCCACTTGCCCTTCAGTATCCAATATAGGGCCCTGATCGTACGACTGAGAATTTGCACTGCGGACAAATATCGATAGACTGCGCAGGCGTTCGGCCCGGATTTCGCATTTGCGAGGCTGTGTTGAAATCCTGATAATTGTTTCTATTCACATGCCGATAGCAAGGTAATTGACAGGAGCAGGGGTCTGGGGGTGGAAACCGGCTAAGAAAAACGCAGGCGTGCCTAGGAAAATGCTGGGAGTGTCTGGGAAACCGCTGGGAGTGTCTGGGAAATGTGTAAACGTACATATAAATTCTCACAGTGTGCACATTAATTCACAATTCAGGATTTCACTCTAGCGAGACGGCGTCTTAACTGAACGCTAAGTACTGAATCGGCCCCTTAGTCTCACACACACAGGTGGACCGATACAGGAGATATGAGCCTCTAGAATTCTTCCCGCATCCCTGAGATCTGCTATATAAGAGACCGTACTTTCATTTCAGTTGTGGTGGGATTCACATGATTACCCTACATGCATGGTAATAGCACAACTGATGTCACTTAAATCATTTTGAGGTAACATTTTTATAGGGGCTACAGTATACGACAGTGACATTGGCCATATTTCCAATATAGATGCATGTAATCAGCTAAATGTACATCTAGGGCCAAATTCAAGTAGCAATAAACTGTGGTAAAACCACTGGCCGCATATCTATAATGAATGCAAGGTGTCCGGAGCACATGGGTATCCAGGAGGGCTCCAGCCTACACAGCCTGCACCCATTTAACAATACTCATATCTCTCTCTCTTTCTCTGTCGGTCCTGGCTGCACAGCGAAAAAAAACACTGAAAACATGGCTGCTGCACCCATTTTCTGGTGGCTTGCACATGTGCAATAGAGGTGTCCTCGGGAACTGGGCACAGGTGCCATTTTCCTGGAGACCTGTGTATGGTCTATAAACTCCTGCACAAAGTTAGAGTTTACTGCACTGCTGCAGAGGGCTCAATCGGAACCTGTACACGGATCCCCCCCCCCCCCCCCCTCTTTTAATATAAAAGAAGATAGGACATTGATCTATGTTCTAGTTTTGGAGAGAGATAAAATGGAGAAAGGTTCAGGTGGGGGTTAGGGTTGGGCTGTGGGGACAGAGGGTTAGGGTTAGGCTGCTACAGGCTAGGGTACGGGGGCCAGTCATCCATACAGTATGTTTCCCTACTGATGTCCATGCAATTGATTGTTGCCAGGCAATACTGTGTTCACCTATTCCTAATTACTGAGGTAAACTTCCCTCAGAGCAGACAGATTTATCATACTGTAGTTTAGATTTCACGCTGAACGATTTCCTTTGGCTGCATGATGGAAATGGACATTTTCTCACAGATTTTCTGAGATTTTGGGATTAGTTACAAGATGGTGAGTCACGGAGAACGGGTAAAACGAGTCTACACAGAATCCAAGATCCTTCTTGTTTCATTTTTGATGCAAGCAGGCCCTTATTCTGATTCGCGCGGTACGGCCCGCGTGCGGCCGTACCGCCGATGTTTTCCGTCTGCACATGCGCAGAGGTCAATCTGCGCATGTGCAGGCGAATTCGCCGCACATAACGTTACTACGCCGCAAAGGGGGCGTATAGGGGAGTGAGGGGCTTCATGCCCTCATTTCCCTATGTATACGCCCCGCGTTTCATGGGCGTTCCCATGCAAACGCGGGGCGTACGCATGCTAATGAGGGCATGACGCAACTCATGGGGGCGGAAAGCTGACGTCGCCGGATGTCAGCTTTCAGCCCCCATACAAGCTACCACACGGACGATTGTCCGTGTGGTCTCAGCTTGCGGGAGCTGCCGCGGCGTGCGGACCTGCCTTCGATGGTCGACGACCATCGAATGCAGGGGGCAGCTCCCACCATGGTGGAGGCGTAGCCTCCACCATTTTTATGCGGATCGCCAGCCGTCCGTGTACGGACGGCCGTGGCGATCCGTAGGGTGGGCGGGGATTCGTCTGGTGCGGTCGGAGCCGCATATGCGGCTCGACCGCACCAACCAGAATAAGGGCCTGTATGAGGAGTCAGCAATTCATCCACCAGTCACCAAACTGGGTCATCCACATCTATTGTTATAACTGAATTCCATAGTGTTCGAGTGAGACACGGGATTTGATGACACAGCGCTAGAAGATCCTGCAGGATGTGTCACATGGGACCTGTAGTCTCAGGAGATTATTAATGTACTATATAAAGGTGCAAACGGATAGGCACCAGCAGAAGTCACGTTACTTGTGCGTTTTCATACCTGCTGCAAAGGAATGTGACCTTGTGATGGGACTGAAAATTCAAAGTGTCCCCATAAAACAACAGATTTCTTATCAGTTATTATATTAATCACAACTACTACATTTCTAGATATTATTATTACCATAGGAAGTTAGTAGTAAGTGACACAAGTCATCATTATACGGTTCACTAGTCTGAAATGTACCACAGAATTTACACAGAGGTCCATATGTAGGTAGAGGTGGTAAGTGCCAAATACTCTATAACCAGCGCTATACACTAACAACAAGCCTCTGTATTGGCCAGATGCGCTAAGCTTTGAAAACTGACAAAATGGAGAGCGATAAACTACCAACCAATCAGCTCCCGTCTGTCATTTTTGAAACACAGCCTACATGACAAGTATGGGTCATAAAGTCAACAAAAGGAAGGTCGACATGCATCAAGGATGACACCTCTGAAGGTTTACATGGGGTTACGTCAACAGGGTCGTACGGTCGACATAGGGTTTTTCACTTTTTTGTCCCGAATGTCGACACAGTTGACATGGACACTGTATCGTTGCGCCCGTGTCCCCTCGCATGGCTCACTGCGCTTGCCATGCTTCGGGCCATTTTCCCTCCATGCCACCTGTCGGCACATGTCGGCTGAAATGAAAGTGAAAAACCCCATGTCTACCTTTTCCCTGTAAACCTTCCCCATGTCGACCTAATGCATGTGTCGACTTAATGATGAAACCCCATGTTGACCTTCAAAGGTGTTGACCTTGGTGGATGTCGACCTCTAGTGGTCATCCCAATGTATGTCGACCTTCCTCTTGTCGACCTAATGACCGTATACCTACAAGACTGTTAGGAGCTGATTGGCTGTTACTTAATCACGCTCGTTTATCTATTTTCAAGGCTTAGTACACCTCGTTTTATGTATGAAAGCAGTTAACACAAAAATAATATTCCTCTACATTATCTGCAAACTTCTAATGATTTAATCATATTCTATATATATATATATATATATATATTCATCTTATTCTATAGACACAGAAAATCATCCAAATGTATATATTTTTTTTTTTTCACATATTATCGTTTGATTGGGGAGTGCCAGACCGTTCTAGGGAAATTACTAACGATATAGTGGATAGATGGACTATATTGTCTTCTAACAGTGTAATGTGGGCTAGGTGACATGAGGGAGATCGCTAGACTAATGAGGGAGAGAGGGAGATTGCTGCTATGTCAGGGAGTCTCCTGCAGAATGCAGGAGGGGAGGTAACTATGATGGAACAGTGTAATGTGGGCTAGGTGACATGAGGGAGATTGCTAGACTAATGAGGGAGAGAGGGAGATTGCTGCTATTTCAGGGAGTCTCCTGCAGAATGCAGGAGGGGAGGTAACTATGATGTAACAGTGTAATGTGGGCTAGGTGACATGAGGGAGATTGCTAGACTAATGAGGGAGAGAGGGAGATTGCTGCTATGTCAGTGAGTCTCCTGCAGAATGCAGGAGGGGAGGTAACTATGATGTAACAGTGTAATGTGGACTAGGTGACATGAGGGAGATCGCTAGACTAATGAGGGAGAGAGGGAGATTGCTGCTATGTCAGGGAGTCTCCTGCAGAATGCAGGAGGGGAGGTAACTATGATGGAACAGTGTAATGTGGGCTAGGTGACATGAGGGAGATTGCTAGACTAATGAGGGAGAGAGGGAGATTGCTGCTATTTCAGGGAGTCTCCTGCAGAATGCAGGAGGGGAGGTAACTATGATGTAACAGTGTAATGTGGGCTAGGTGACATGAGGGAGATTGCTAGACTAATGAGGGAGAGAGGGAGATTGCTGCTATGTCCGGGAGTCTCCTGCAGAATGCAGGAGGGGAGGTAACTATGATGTAACAGTGTAATGTGGGCTAGGTGACATGAGGGAGATCGCTAGACTAATGAGGGAGAGAGGGAGATTGCTGCTATGTCAGGGAGTCTCCTGCAGAATGCAGGAGGGGAGGTAACTATGCTTATATGTTCCCATCTTTAGAGAAGTTCATTGGCTTGCATGCATCCTCCTGCACCTTTTACTACCGTATATACAAATACCTTGCAAATTTGGCCCATAAGTAGCAAAGACAAGCAATGCTAGAGGCAAAAAGGGGGTGGGGCCTACCACAGCGACTCTCCTTTTTTGTCATTTTGGAGGTGTGTCCAGCACTCTCTGAGCAGCTGCACAGCACCCTTCTCCCCTCCCTGCACTGATAGATGCTGTTTGCAGGGGAGGAATGCATACAGTCCAGGTTTTAAGGCAAACCAAGGTTGAGCACCAATGGTTTAATCATATTGACTTGAGTACTGATTAATTCTGCTGTGGTCAAGCATGAATATCAGTAAAACCTGGACTGTTGGGGTGTCTTGAAGACCAAGTTTGGGAGCCTCTGCTTCATGCAGTGCTATATTACTTGTAAAGTTTTAAACAATCATGTATATTGTCATTACTTTGAGATGTGACATGTTCTATGCACTGGAAACAGTTATAACCAGTGAATAGACGTGTGCCTTATATTAAGGCAACAAAGACAAATTTCTGCTATAAAAAGTACAGAGGCAGTGGCAAAAACATATTAAAATTGAATAAGTGGTCAGGAAAAGGTTAAACATGTCATAATAAATAAATACACAAACCAGTACTGCACTTTCTAAGCTCACAATCTCCCACATCATGGTAAGGCTCCTGTCTCTTCCTCCTGGCAGCTGCTCTCTGGTCCATTGCAATGTTTGAATGTGGTAGAAGAAGCTGGTACACTGGGCATGTACAGCCGCTCCGCTCTGTCCCTTACACTGCATGATGTGGTGGCAGCTCTATTGATCATATTATATACCAGTGCTATTGTCATAATTTAAGGCACTTGCCAAGGGGAGGGGGGTTTCCGAGCAACCAGAACCCCCCCCCCTGCGTTTGCCTATGAGATGGAATCTCAATGTGTCCTAATGTTTGGATGTTAATGAATGGCACATAGATAGGGTTTTATTATTAAAGGCTAAAACCACATCTTCCTCAATTGTTTTGGGAATTTAAGACATTCCTAACCCTGGAGATCCAGAACTATCTCATCCATTAAGCAAACTAATGCTGTCTCCATTGTTCTCAATATTCACCTGAAGTAAAGGTGCATACACCCGGTGCAATTTGAGCTTTTGATTTTGAATGTATAGTGAAAATCAGAAGAAATAATAGCACAAAGCGCACAGCATGTGAGCTTGCGATGCCGATGCACGCCCCTATGGGATCAGCATCGCAATAATAAATAGACTGTGCAGGCAAGCCAATTTTGACTACATTGTATATAGTGTAGTGTTCTATGTAACATACCCTCCCAACCTTCTGGAAAACAGAAGCGTCTCAGCCTCGTGTGTCCACGAAAAGGGGCATGACCTCAGGGAAAGGGGTGTGGCTTTATAGAATGTCCAAGTGTGAAGCCACACCCCATTTTTGCCACTGTGGGAGTATGGGCAGCGCTGTGTGAGCGCTGTCCCCTCTGCTTAATAGATGCTGTGCTTATTTGCACAGCGCCTATTTACCCCTGCTCTGATGGGGGGGACTTTCTACTGCCCTACAACCACCACGGAACACTGCTAGCCGTGAGTGTGTTGTGGGAGCATCCCCAAATAATGGGACGGTCACACAAAATTCAGGACAGTTGGGACGTATGGTATAGTCAAAATCTTAAGTAAATAAGTCAATAATGTATGGTTTTATGCTATGGTGTCACATTTATACCCCGTTATCACTGCAGGCAAATTACCGGGTCTAGCATGCTGACCCGGTAATTTGCTCTTTAACACAGGTTTTTTTGCAGTGTGAACGGTCTGCATACCCGGATCTCATACACGGGTAAAACCCTTCTCTTTATCCGTGTTTGAGATCCGGGTATGCAGACACTGGTTGACCTGTTCACTTCACACTGCAAAAAAAACAGTGTTAAAAGGCAAATTACCGGGTAGAACTGCTTCAACCAGGAATTTGCCTTGCAGTGAGAACAGGGGTCCGTCGCTGCTGCTCCCGGCATTTAAATGCCCAGCAAATGCTGTGTTGTTCCTACACGCAGTGTGAACACGTCGTTTGAAGCTTAGTGCATCTGGCCCAAAATCTCTATATATAGGTACAATACTTGGGTACTTGTTTCCTATCTGGGCGCCCGCTACGTTAATTGTGCACCATGCTATTCTCCGTATAAAAATCGGATCGCATCGGATACCACAAATGCACATACACGATATTGAACGATGCGATGCGATCCGATTTCGTTCCCGCTTTTATGGTTGGCCCATAGGATATATAGGAAACCCCCCCTGATGGTTTAAAATGCGCCTCCATCAGTGGCGTAGCTACAGGGTTCGCAGCGGTCGCACCTGCGACCTGGCCCCTGAGCCAGGGGGGCCCAACCCCCGCCACTGTCCGGCAGAGGCGTAGGGCCCTGTGTGCCGTACGCCTTAACTCCGCTCTGAGCCTGGGGAGAGCAGCGGCAGAAGTTAGTGGACCTGCTGCCGCTCTGTGCACCTCATGTTCCTCCTGGCTCCCGGGCGCTCTGTGTGCTGTCTGGAGTGGAACAAGAACCAGGCAGGACCCCGGAGGCAGCTGATCCCCTGTCCCACTGTCACTGCCGCTCAGTATAGCATCGGAGCGGGTCCCGACAGGAGGCAGCCCCCCTATAGATGCACTGATCCCGGCAGGCTGATGATCCCCACTGCAGCGCTGAACAAGAACCAGGCAGGACCCCGGAGGCAGCTGATCCCCTGTCCCACTGTCACTGCCGCTCAGTATAGCATCGGAGCGGTCCCGACAGGAGGCAGCCCCCCTATAGATGCGCAGGGAGAAGCGGGCGCAGGACCCTGGAGGCAGCTGATCCGGCGGCCACCTACTCCCCAGGACCCCGGAGGCAGCTGGTCACATCCCCCTACAGCTACTCGGTGACCTGGCTGCCCTGTGAAGATCCAGGACCCCGGAGGCAGCTGGTATCTATCCCCCACAGCAGCGGTGATCTGGCTGCCAACAATCACCAGGAGCCAGACAGGAGACATCCTCTCCCTCCGTACAGGTTACTGACACTGCAGATTTGTTTTTTACATGTGTGTGTGTATGTATGTGTGTGTGTGTGTGTGTATGTATAGGTATATTTATGTATGTACATGGATGGTTATGTATGTATAGGGATATTTATGTATGTATAGTTATATGTATGTACATGGATGTATATGTATGTATAGGTATATTTATGTATGTATAGTTATATGTATGTACAATACATGGATGTATATGTATGTATAGGGATATTTATGTATGTATAGTTATATGTATGTACAGTACATGGATGTATATGTATGTATAGGGATATTTATGTATGTATAGTTATATGTATGTACATGGATGTATATATAGGGATATTTATGTATATGTATGTACATGGTATAGGTATGTATGTATTGTATATATATACAGTATATGTATTGTATATGTATTGTGTATATATATACAGAATTGATTTACAGGTATGAGGAATCAGCCATATTTTGAAGCGAAATACATATGGGAGATTACAAATAGAGTATTAAAATATAAACAGACAGAGATTTTAATTTTGTTGTATGTAGGGGGGCCCCAAGCTGACCTTTCGCACCAGGGCCCATGAACCCTTAGCTACGCCCCTGGCCTCCATTGTTAACGCCACCCCAGTATTGACGTCAACCCGAAGCGTGGCGAGCGGCGGCGGTACGCGTCCTCCGACTTTTTCATACCCCCACTATCCACGTCGGCGTGGAGTTGAGAATAGAAAGTGTGGCGAGCGCAGCGAGCCACCGAGCCCGAAGCGTGGCGAGCGCACGCGGATACTTCACAGGTATCCGTGTCCCCTCGCGGGCTTCACAGGTATCCGCGGGGCTCGCCACGCTTCGGGCTCGGTGGCTCGCTGCGCTCGCCACACTATTCTATTCTCAACTCCACGCCGACGTGGATAGTGGGGGTATGAAAAAGTCGGAGGACGCGTACCGCCGCCGCTCGCCACGCTTCGGGTTGACGTCAATACTGGGGTGGCGTTAACGCTGGAGGCGCATTTTAAACCATCAGGGGGGGGGGGGTTCCTATACAAATCGTGGGTTTGCGGGGTTATTACATTGAAATCAATGTAAAATCGGGTCTCAGGGACCATTTAACATTGATTCCAATGTAAAAATCAGGTTGATCGCGTCACCGCATGCGATACGATCCGATTTCAAATGAAATCGGATCGGATCGGATAGCATCGTATGCCATCGTACATCATCGAGTACCGAATCCGATGCGATGCGATCCGATTTCATTACGGTGCCGTACGTAGAAAACCTGGGCGCCCAGATAGGAAACAAGTACCAATACTTGATATAATAATCCAGTCAGGACCTGGCATTAGAAGGTAAGAGATTTTGCATACGGTGGGTGACATCATTCTCCAAGCCCGCCGGTTACTGGATAAATGTGATCAGACTGGTTGCACATAAAGCAAAATTCAATTTTTTTTCCTTTGTGTAATTGATCCAAAAATAAGGATCAGGGGTATTCGTACATTTTATTATCATTGATTCTCATATATTTTGGCCAGATATGAACATTTGCAAACGTCAGCTGAACATACAACTGTCATCAAATAAATCTTTTCTATTTTTACCTTGATCAAAGGAACCCGATAGCAAAGTCAAACCTGGATCCGCAGCTGATCTCTGCATTTTTCAGTTTTAAAACTAAAGATCTTAATCTGTGAGCCAACATTTTACTAATCCCATTACCCAGCAGGCTGCACAGTAAAGCAAGATCAGCCTTTTACACTGAGGAGTACAATGGTGCAGACTGCCTTGTAGCCAGTCACACTTCCTCCAAACCTCTCATACCTGTGTCAGATATGCCCCACCCTGTAATCAAACTCCCAGCAAGGTAAAAGTAAAAAAAACCACACACACACATTGTACAAACATGTCAGGTTCCCTCTCCCCTCCCAGCTCTCCCGCGCTCTCTCTCCCTCCTCTCTCCTTGCTTGTCCCAACTTTCCCTCACACTGAGTGGATTATTTCATGCCAGTGATCAGGTGCTTCTTACAGTCTCCAAGTAAGTGACCTGTTCCGTTTATAACCTGGCGGTCCTGGTATGTAGCAGGGGGGGGGGGTATTACTGAACTGTGTTTCTTGCTGAGGCTGTTATTACTGTATAGGAATCTTTGTTGGAATCATTTATGTGGTTCTTTGCAGGTCTGCACTCCTGGGATTAGAGGCAGGTAGAGGCTAGTGGGGGCATTTACTATCTGTGTCACAGGCGAGATCTTCCCTGCAGCCTTTCTGCCCTGCACAGGTGGGAGATGTGACGCAAAGACAGTTACTTGGTTGTTGAATGCTTCTGAGATTCATATACCTGAATGTTCATAAGATCGAATACAGGTTGGGTTTCCAATATCCGAAATGATTGGGACCTTTGGGATTTTTTGGTAATTTGGAATATTTGCATTCCATAATGAGAGATTGTGGGGATGGGACTGTTTTCATATACGCTTTATAAACAAAGGGGGTGGAAATTCATTTGACCCCCTAAATTAATTTAGAACCAAAGTAGACTTTATCTGCAGATCCAAGAGTGAGAACACGTAGTTCCGTGATATTTTTGCAGACACAAAAAAAAAAATCACAGAATATTTTGGAATTGCAGATATGGGAAACTCTGACTGTATTTAAAAAAAAAAAAAAAAAGTTCAATAAATGGGATATGGTCGCTAGGTCGACATTTATTAGGTTGACTGAAGGTCTACATGGCTAAGGTCGACACAAGCATTAGGGTGACAATTTGAAGGTCAACAATCAAAAAGTCTACATGTGTTTTTCACTTTTTTTTTTTAAGCCGACTTGTGCCGACATGCGGTATTTCATACCCTACCATCCACTATGGTGTGGAGGGAGAATATATATAGTGCGCCTGAAGATTGGCGAGCGCAGCGGTACACCGATACGGTGTCCATATCCACTTATGTCAAAATATGTGACAATTTAAAAAAAAAATGTAAAAATCGCGTTGCCCCTTTGACTGTCGACCTAATGCTTGTGTCAGCATTCTGGCGCTGTTTACCTTAGCCACATCAACCTATTTTGTGTGTTAACATAAGCCCTGTCAACCTTTAGTGGTTGACAGATTGTATGTCGACATTCACAGCGTCGACACTATTACCCATACCCCTATAAATCTATACAATTCAAAAAGAATCTAGCTCTCTTGAAGTGATAATTAATGCTATTGTTTAACGATAAAATCTAATTGCAGTCACTTTAGGGCATTTGTACAAGAAACCGTTGATTATTATGGTGATGACTGTGCGGGACCTGATCCATAACCACAACAGCCGCAATGTAGATATACCTGATAATGTAGGCACATTCCCTAAAACTGGTCAGTGGACTTATACCTGTATTTAAGGCAGGTAAATGTGAGATATACTCATTTGTATACTTGAGTTGCGGTCGCAATGTGTCCATCCACTAATATTAACTTGACAGTAGCGGTACCCGGCCTTCCTTTCTGGTTAGCAGAGGGCAGCATACTGGGTGATGTAGGGAAGTTGGCAGAAATGAGTGGCATGAAATAGAAGGTTGGTGATGTCCGGTCTACATGACATTTGCTTCCCTGGCATCACCTGTCTGAGTACCAAGATTGTAATGCGGTGACCAAATCCTTAGCTGTCCTTGTATAAATGCTAATTATCTACGTAGTTTATGTCTCACGCTTGTGGTTGGGTTGAGTTGCATTGAAAAATATTTTTAAATATGCACTATTACTATAGTCCAGAGATTGTATAGTGCAGAGGGGAGGGGTTAAAGTGTGTGTTTGTGTGTTGGGGGGAATATGTGGTGGAACGGAGTACCACCACCTGTAATGGTTTCACCTCTACATCCCTGCACAGTAACCTCCTCTACCATCACCTCTACATCCCTGCACAGTAACCACCTCTACATCTCTGCACAGTAACCTCCTCTACCATCACCTCTACATCCTCTACAACCCTGCACAGTAACCTCCTCTACCATCAACTCTACCACCTCTACCATCAACTCTACCACCTCTACATCCCTGCACAGTAACCTCTACCATCACCTCTACCACCTCTACATCCCTGCACAGTAACCTCCTCTACCATCACCTCTACCACCTCTACATCCCTGCACAGTAACCTCCTCTACCATCAACTCTACCACCTCTACATCCCTGCACCGTAACCTCCTCTACCATCACCTCTACATCCCTGCACAGTAACCTCCTCTACCATCACATCTACCACCTCTACATCCCTGCACAGTAACCTCCTCTACCATCAACTCTACCACCTCTACATCCCTGCACAGTAACCTCCTCTACCATCAACTCTACCACCTCTACATCCCTGCACAGTAACCTCTACCACCTCTACATCCCTGCATAGTAACCACCTCTACATCCTCTACATCTCTGCACAGTAACCTACTCTACCATCAACTCTACATCCCTGCACAGTAACCACCTCTACATCTCTGCACAGTAACCTCCTCTACCATCAACTCTACATCCCTGCACAGTAACCACCTCTACATCTCTGTACAGTAACCTCCTCTACCATCAACTCTACCACCTCTACATCCCTGCACAGTAACCTCTATATCCCTGCACAGTAACCTCTATCACCTCTACATCCCTGCACAGTAACCACCTCTACATCTCTGTACAGTAACCTCCTCTACCATCACCTCTACCACCTCTACAACCCTGCACAGTAACCTCCTCTACCATCACCTCTACCACCTCTACAACCCTGCACAGTAACCTCCTCTACCATCAACTCTACCACCTCTACATCCCTGCACCGTAACCTCCTCTACCATCACCTCTACATCCCTGCACAGTAACCTCCTCTACCATCACATCTACCACCTCTACATCCCTGCACAGTAACCTCCTCTACCATCAACTCTACCACCTCTACATCCCTGCACAGTAACCTCCTCTACCATCAACTCTACCACCTCTACATCCCTGCACAGTAACCTCTACCACCTCTACATCCCTGCATAGTAACCACCTCTACATCCTCTACATCTCTGCACAGTAACCTACTCTACCATCAACTCTACATCCCTGCACAGTAACCACCTCTACATCTCTGCACAGTAACCTCCTCTACCATCAACTCTACATCCCTGCACAGTAACCACCTCTACATCTCTGTACAGTAACCTCCTCTACCATCAACTCTACCACCTCTACATCCCTGCACAGTAACCTCTATATCCCTGCACAGTAACCTCTATCACCTCTACATCCCTGCACAGTAACCACCTCTACATCTCTGTACAGTAACCTCCTCTACCATCACCTCTACCACCTCTACAACCCTGCACAGTAACCTCCTCTACCATCAACTCTACCACCTCTACATCCCTGCACAGTAACCTCTACCATCACCTCTACCACCTCTACATCCCTGCACAGTAACCTCCTCTACCATCACCTCTACCACCTCTACATCCTTCACAGTAACCTCCTCTACCATCACCTCTACCACCTCTACATCCCTGCACAGTAACCTCCTCTACCATCACCTCTACCACCTCTACATCCCTGCACAGTAACCTCCTCTACCATCACCTCTACCACCTCTACATCCCTGCACAGTAACCTCCTCTACCATCACCTCTACCACCTCTACATCCCTGCACAGTAACCTCCTCTACCATCAACTCTACCACCTCTACATCCCTGCACAGTAACCTCCTCTAACATCACCTCTACCACCTCTACATCCCTGCACAGTAACCTCCTCTACCATCACCTCTACCACCTCTACATCCCTGCACAGTAACCTCCTCTACCATCACCTCTACCACCTCTACATCCCTGCACAGTAACCTCCTCTACCATCAACTCTACCACCTCTACATCCCTGCACAGTAACCTCTACCACCTCTACATCCCTGCATAGTAACCACCTCTACATCCTCTACATCTCTGCACAGTAACCTCCTCTACCATCAACTCTACATCCCTGCACAGTAACCACCTCTACATCTCTGCACAGTAACCTCCTTTACCATCAACTCTACATCCCTGCACAGTAACCACCTCTACATCTCTGTACAGTAACCTCCTCTACCATCAACTCTACCACCTCTACATCCCTGCACAGTAACCTCTACATCCCTGCACAGTAACCTCTACCACCTCTACATCCCTGCACATTAACCTCTACCACCTCTGCATCCCTGCACAGTAACCTCCTCTGCCATCACCTCTACCACCTCTGCATCTCTGCACAGTAACCTCTACCATCACCTCTACCACCTCTGCATCTCTGCACAGTAACCTCTACCATCACCTCTACCACCTCTGCATCCCTGCACAGTAACCTCTACCATCACCTCTACCACCTCTGCATCCCTGCACAGTAACCTCTACCATCACCTCTACCACCTCTGCATCTCTGCACAGTAACCTCTACCATCACCTCTACCACCTCTGCATCCCTGCACAGTAACCTCTACCATCACCTCTACCACCTCTGCATCCCTGCACAGTAACCTCTACCATCACCTCTACCACCTCTGCACAGTAACCTCTACCATCACCTCTACCACATCTACATCCCTGCACAGTTACCTCTACCATCTCTGCATCCCTGCAGAGTAACCTCTGCCATCAACTCTACCACCTCTACATCCCTGCACAGTAACCTCTACCACCCTGCACAGTAACCTCTACCACTTCTGCATCCCTGCACAGTAACCTCCTCTACCATCACCTCTACATCCATGCACAGTAACCTCTACCACCTCTACATCCATGCACAGTAACCTCCTCTACCATCACCTCTGCATCCATGCACAGTAATTCTTACAGATAAGCATTATAGTTTACAAGGGGGAAGGGGAGGGGGAAAATAAGTGGCTGAGGGAAATTAGTTCCATCACCTCTCCAGGACCACTTTAAGCTCTGACAGAGGGTATCCAGGAAATAGATTGATAATATATTGATGGACAGGTAATTGTCGAAACATTTTCTATTTTGCATTTGCAGGCCTTCCCAACCCTCCTTTAGTAATAGTAACATGTGGTGATTGAAGTGGAAGCCCAAAGTGTGGTGATGAACTTCTGTACTGATGGTGGTTACATACAAGATTTGGTCCAAAAGTGTGGACCATTTAGTGTCGACGTTTTTTTCCCCAGCCAACCTTTAATATGTCAATCTTCCACACCCAGCACAGAGGGCATTTAATAAACAGTTGTTTTTACTTTTTACCTAGAAAGTGGGTTATGAACTAAAACCATCTCTTTATAATCCAAAAAATGGTCTACACAGTGCCATCACCTTAACGACATTAGCCGACACACATAAAACATACATTACTGTATTCACTTCAGGTAAAATATGGATTGTAAGTAAAATATTCTGAAATGCGTGACATATTATACGATAACACCGTGTACGGCTGTGTAAGAGGATACAGCAGAACATAAATACAATATGTCCTCTGTAGTCAAAGGAATGTTCCAGACCATCACATTCGCTCCTATTATGCGTGAAGCTGCTTTGTCCATATATTGCAATTAATGACTCCATTGGTCATTATCGCGGTATCCAATTAGCCGTATTTATCAGACAAAAACTGATCCCCAATCAGGGAAAAACACATGGGATTAGGGATAACTTCCTGCATGTAACATGCGCAGTTAGATTTGGGTGAGTTATTTTGTTTCTGTGCAGGTTAAATACTGGCTGCTTTATTCTTACACTGCAATATAGATATCCATTTGAACAAATGCCACCCAAATGTAACTCTCTGCACATGTTACATCTGCCCCACCTGCAGCGCACATGGTTTTGTCCATTTAAGAAGGAGTTTCCTTTTGCAAACCAACCAAAAGGGGAAATTCTGGTTTGCTCTGCAAAGGAGTATTGTCCTGCCTGTTAATAACCGCTCTCCCCCTGTTATACACATTCCCTGACACAGAGTATACTATCTACACTACATGCATATTCATAAAGCTGCTATACTTTGCAAATACTGAGTCCACCTTTATATTGTAACTGCACCAATGACCTATGTTCAGATATACTGTTCCAATATTTGACTAATCGTATCAGTGTGATGATAACGCCTCCTTATCTGCCATTTATACTTCCCAGTTACATATTGTCTGGCGTAGACCTAGTGTACTTCATTACATTCTATGGATCTTTAACAGAGCCAAATAGTCACTTTGAAATACAGTATGAGGCCTATACATTTATATTCTCACTTATGTGGTCTCACTGGTGATCATACTAGTAATCGTTCACAATGATAATCTCATCCACTTCCCACTGATAATGGAAGTATGAGAAAGGGCGAAATGTCTTTATTTCCCTGACAAGTGTGTACAGAAGCTAATACTGTACACTCCTGTACTGTACACACTTGGTGTTTTATGTATGAGTGTCACCTGAAAGTAATGTGGAGGATCCAGACTGGGTTTTGGCAGCAGAATCCCAGGTGTGTAATCAGCAGCAACTGGGATTTACTGATATAAGGGTTTCCAGGGCAGAGTCACATTGCTCTTGATGGTGGATTAGCTGCCCAGGTGATAGGCCGTGGAGCCTTTCCAGAGTTTGCTATGCTACTGCCTGCTATAGAGACTGCATATGGGCTTAACCTGCTATGCTGCTGCCTGCTATAGGGACTGCATATGGTCATAACCTGCTATGCTGCTGCCTGCTATAGGGACTGCATATGGTCATAACCTGCTATGCTGCTGCCTGCTATAGGGACTGCATATGGTCATAACCTGCTATGCTGCTGCCTGCTATAGGGACTGCATATGGTCATAACCTGCTATGCTACTGCCTGCTATAGAGACTGCATATGGGCTTAACCTGCTATGCTGTGACCTGCTGTTAAAAATAAACAACAAAGTCTTATATACAGTATTATACTGTGCTCGAAGTTAAGCGGAATACAACGGTAAATGAGCTCAACGCTTGTGAAAACAAAACTCCTAACATTCTAGTTTATTTGCTGTAGTGTCCTAGTATTTCTACCTATGCTGTAACCGAAGTATAATGATAACAAGCTAGTAACCTCTGAATACTGCCAGAAGTCATTTTATACTTCTCTAATCCTGGAACGTGTAAATGGCGCACAGACTGATTGATGGGGAACCAGTGATTCTGTAAAGCATGTAGAGTGCTTTGTGAAATGTCACTGAATACAGTAACACATATATCTTCTGGGCAAAGTCGTATCTTCTGAGACCGTTGCAGGGCAGAGAGAACATTTGCTGGAGGCCGCCGGCTTAAGGAATGCCTCATTGGACACCAATGTGCATTGTGCTTCCAGTGCCTATATCATACAGTTATAATTGTGCTGAGATTTCTGTCATAATAGGCACGTTTTATTGTCCTCTCTCCCTAATATAATGAAAAATGTCAATGCTCAGTCAAAGAATATTGATAAAGTTTTATAAATTCCCTAATAGAATGCCAATCGTAGGTGCATGTTCAATTTGCATCTACGTCTCTCTCACACACCTATACCCCAGCCACCTACCTTTCACACATACAGTATATGCTACTGCCCCATTCACCTCTCTTGCACACATATACCCAAGCCACCTATCTCTCACACCAGGGGCGTAACTACAACTTTGTGGGCCCCATACCAAAATCCTGGGTGAGACTGTGGGGGAAGTGTGGGGAAAGAGGTGAATAGAGGGGTCAAGGGGCAGAGATAGAGATATGAGAGGGGGATGAGAGCAGGGGGTGGGGGAGAGAGAACATGGAGGGGAAAAAAAGAGTCGGACCTTTCCTGAATGCTTAGAATTACATTATAGGGAGACTGCACAGACCTTTACCCACACTAATTCCTGAATAAGTGTTTGGTGCGGCCCCTTTATGTGATTTACTATTAGCAGAACTGCTGTCAGATATTGCATACATGATTAAACACAGTTGGTAATTCATCAGACAAGCTCAGATATTACAAGTGCACTACAGTATAACAATTATTGCAACATAGTATATGTTTTGAAAGCCACCTAATATCAGTGATCTGATTGTTCTTTGAATATGTCACGGAAGGTGGATTAGATGGAGTCGTGTGGGTCACAGGAGTAGCAGACGAGTCGGAGGAGGTAGGGTTAAAACGAGCTGGTTTAATGATGGATCTTTTCATTAATAGAAACACAACATAGACACTCAAATACTTCTTTGAGGATGCCGAGGGTTAAATTAAAAGTAAGCAATAAGTTCTTGCTGAATTGGAGAACAACTGGAGATGACTGGAACTGGAAGAATTGTAACTGATGGAAGGGAGGATTGGATCCAATAGATGCACGGAGAAGACTGAAGTGGAATGGAAGCCGGAGATGCTGGGAACCGGAACAGATCCCGAGAGGAATGGGAAGGACTGGAAGAAACCAGAGCGGGCCGGATCGGGCTGTATCGGCTGCACGGAGGACCAGACGGCTACAGAGCACTGGAGGTAGGGCAGAGGTTCCAACAGGCACCAGGATGGTCAGGAGAGCTCCCAGAGATGCAGCATGCACTGGAGACTCTTTGTACTGACAGGGAATCAGCCTAGACAGCCCTCCTATATACCTAGGAGGAAGCTGCCATTGGCCAGACTGTCAGGAAGGGGAAGAACTCCTAACCTGGCCTAAGATCCCCTCTTGCCCAAAACAAAGATGGCGGCGCCGGCCTCCCAGCGCCGCCAGACACAGACCCGGCTCCTGAGCGCACGCCCTGCTCCCCCAGCTGCCAGACACTGCTGACACCGCCTCCACTGCTGCCAGACCCCCGGAGCAACTGCACACAGGCCAGGCGCCGGTAGACACGGGTGGGTGAGTATACAGCCCGCCGTGTCCTGCCGCGGTGGCCTGTGACAGTACCCTCCCCTTTTCGGGTGACCTCAGGGCACAGATGTAACTTGTGGGGATTTCTGCGGAAAAACTGCTTGACGAGGCGAGGAGCATGAAGATCATTCATGTTAACCCAAGAGTTCTCCTCAGGGCCATATCCAGACCATTCTACCAAGAATTGCAGGCGAGAATTTTGACGGCGGCAGTCCAGAACTCTTTTTACTTCAAATTCGGCGTCTCTTTCAGTATTGACCGGAGGTGGTTTAGGGACTTTGCTTTGGAAAAGGTTCAGTCTCAAAGGCTTTAGAAGTGAAACATGAAATGAATTTGCAATCTTCATTGAGGAGGGTAGACGAAGTCTATAGGCCACAGGATTAATTACTTGAGTAATAGGGTAAGGACCAATAAAACGAGGGGCCAGTTTCATAGATGGTAAGCGTAGACGTAAATTTCGAGTTGACAGCCAGACTCTATCCCCCACTTTGAGTGGAGGGGCAGCTCTCCTTCTTTTATCGGCAGATCTCTTATAACGGGCAGAGGTTTTCACAAGAGAGCCATGAACATTAGACCAAATTTTGGAGAAATGACGTAGAGTTGACGTTACAGCTGGTACGTCTGGTGTTGGTAAACTGGAGAAGTCAGGGGAACGAGGATGCTTGCCAAAGACTGTAAAGAATGGAGTGGATCCGGAAGAAGAATGATAAGAATTGTTATGGGCATATTCTGCCCAGGGCAGTAGGTCTACCCAGTCGTCTTGCGAGGATGATATGAAGAGTCTTAAAAAGGCTTCTAGATCTTGGTTGACCCGTTCGGTCTGGCCATTTGTCTGGGGATGGTAGGCAGTAGAGAACTTGAGTTTTACTTTTACCGCAGAACATAAGGATCTCCAGAATCTGGCCACAAATTGCACTCCCCGATCAGACACAATTTCGGTAGGAAGTCCATGTAACTTGAAGATTGTCGAGATGAACAGTTGTGCCAAGACGGGTGCTGAAGGAAGGGACTTTAGTGGGAAGAAGTGTGCCATCTTGGAGAATCTGTCCACTACGACCCAGATGACGGTATGACCCTTAGATGGTGGTAATTCAGAAATGAAGTCCATGGACAGGTGGGTCCATGGCTGAGTTGGAATGGGAAGTGGCCGAAGGGGACCAGCGGGAGCAGTTCGTGATGTCTTGTGCTGAGCGCATTTAACACATGATGACACGAAATTGTTTACATCCTTGCGCATAGAAGGCCACCAGTAGGATCTTTGTAAGAACATGAGAGTCTTTTGTGTCCCCATATGTCCTGCAAACCGGGTGGAATGGGCCCACAGCAGAAGCTTCTTACGTAACTCAAGGGGAACAAATGTCTTCCCAGGGGGAGGTACCGGCAGAGTAGTAACTTGGGCGAAAACTAGAGGATTCAGAATGGGTTGCGACTGTGACGGTTCTTCAGTGGAGGGATCAAAGGAACGGGACAGTGCATCCGCCTTGCAATTTTGAGACCCAGGACGATACATGATCTGAAAGTCGAAGCGTTCAAAGAACATTGTCCATCTAGCTTGACGGGAAGAGAGACACGGAATATTACGGAGAAAGGAGAGATTTTTGTGATCGGAGTAGACTGTGATTTTGTGAAGGGCCCCCTCCAGGAGGTAGCGCCACTCTTCAAAAGCTAGCTTAACCGCCAATAGTTCTTGCTCTCCTATGGGATAATTTTTTTCAGCCGGAAGGAATTTTTTTGAAAAATAGGCGCAGGGCAGAAGACACTGATTCTCGTCTTTCTGGGAGAGGATGGCTCCTACACCTACTGAAGATGCATCTACTTCCAGAAAAAAAGGTTTATTGATGTCTGGTTGGCGGAGAATGGGTGCTGATGCAAAGGCTTGTTTTAACTGCTGGAAGGCGGTTACTGCTGCTGGCGGCCAATGAGAAGGATCAGCCCCTTTTCGCGTGAGTGCTGTAAGCGGAGCGGCTATGGTGGAGAAATTGTGGATAAAGCGTCGATAGTAATTGGAGAACCCCAAGAACCTCTGGATACCTTTTAGGGTACTTGGCATAGTCCAGTCTTGGATGGCCTTCACTTTGTCAGGATCCATTTCAAACCCTGAGCTGGAAAGAATGTGTCCTAAGAATGGAATTGTGGGAACTTCAAAGACACACTTCTCCAATTTGCAGAAAAGGTTGTTCTGGCGAAGACGAATAAGCACCTCCTTCACCGTTCGTCGATGATCTTGAAGGCTAGATGAGAAGATTAGTATATCATCTAAGTATACTACGAGAGATTTATACAGCATATCTCTGAATATATCATTGACGAATTGTTGAAATACTGCAGGGGCGTTACATAGCCCGAAGGGCATCACAAGATATTCATAGTGTCCGTCCCGGGTGTTGAAGGCCGTTTTCCATTCGTCACCCGGACGGATACGAATCAGATTGTAAGCGCCCCGCAAGTCCAGCTTAGTAAAGATTGTCGCCCCTTTTACTTTATGGAAGAGTTCAGTAATTAATGGAAGTGGGTACCGGTTTTTTATGGTGATGTCATTTAAACCACGATAATCGATGCATGGCCTGAGAGATCCATCTTTCTTTTTAACAAAGAAAAATCCTGCTCCAGCAGGAGAGGTTGAAGGTCTAATAAAGCCCTTTTGCAGATTTTCCTGTATATAGTTTGTCATGGCCTCTGTCTCAGGTATGGAGAGGGGATATGTGCGACCCCTGGGTGGCATCTTTCCGGGAATTAGCTCAATGGGGCAGTCCCAGTCTCGATGGGGTGGAAGGTTGTCAGCTCCCCCTTTACTGAAGACATCCGAGAAAGAAGAATATTGCGTGGGAAGACCAGAAGATGAATTTGAAGAAAGCGTTTGCTGTACTGGCAACACTTGCGATAAACAGGACGAAGAACAGTTCGATCCCCATGCCTTAATGTCCATCGTGACCCAGTCGATCTGGGGGTTATGTTTAATAAGCCAAGGAATCCCTAGGACGATGTTGTGCGATGTTTGAGGAATGACCAGGAATTCTATGGACTCTTGATGTAATACCCCGACTTGTAGTAGTAAGGCATGAGTCTGGGAAGAAATTTGTCCATTAGGGATACGGCTCCCATCAACCGCTGTCAGGAATAGGGGTTGGTCTAGGATCCGCGTTGGTAAGGAATACTGACAAACGAGATCAGATGAAAGGAAGTTACCAGCTGCACCAGAGTCCAAGAGGGCTTTAACTTTGATCCTCGTTTGAGGAAGTATGAGGGTGACCTGAATAGTTGAGTCTGAAGATATGGGAGAAGTAACACGAACCCCTAATCTGGCCTCTCCCCTGGCGATTAGGAGAGATCGTTTCCCGGACGACGGGGACAGGCGGAAACCAGGTGCGAGGAGGATCCACAATACATGCATAGGTTTTCCTTTCTACGCCGAGCCTTCTCCTCCTGCGAGAGGTGGAACCGGTTAACTTGCATTGGTTCTTCAAGTGGTAGGACAGGAGAAGGACTTGGCTTAGGCATGGCACTCGGGCTGGAAGGAGGGCGAAACTTAAAACGATCGGCTCTGTTCCGCTCCAGTTGTCGTTCCTGAAACCGGAGATCCACCTTATTGCACAAAGATATCAGTTCATCTAAGGTGGAAGGCATGTCTCGTGTGGCCAGTTCATCTTTTAGGCGACTGGATAAGCCGTTCCAGAAGGCTGACAAGAGGGCCTCTTCATTCCATGCAAGTTCGGAGGCTAGGGTCTGGAATTGGACTACATATTGGCCCACCGGCCGAGCCCCCTGACGAATTCTCAGAATCTCAGAAGCCGCAGAAGAGACTCTTCCTGGTTCATCGAAGATTCGTCGGAAGGTAGCTATGAAAGCGGGGTAGTCAGAAAGCAGGGGATCGGAGCGTTCCCATAATGGGGACACCCAGTCCAGGGCTGCTCCAGTAAGCAAAGAGACGATGTATGCTACCTGCGACTTGGGTGTAGGAAAATTGGATGGCTGAAGCGTGAAATGTACATCACATTGATTCAGGAAACCCCGGCAGGCTTTAGGGGTTCCATCATATTTGCTTGGTGGAGGTAAGTGAAGATGACCTGGTACAACTGGTGCTGGGGTTGGGGCTGTTGCACCAGTGGCCGGAGTTCCTGTAGATGTTGAAGCGGCAGCAGTAGAAGTGGGTTGAGGTGAAGTGAGCGTTTGGAGAAACTGGGCCACTTGCCGCTGTGAGGCCTCTAACTGTTCCAGGCGGGTCATGATGCCTTGGAGAAGATCTGTAGGAACTCCCTGATTCCCACTCGAATCCATTGGGTCAGTACAAACTGTCACGGAAGGTGGATTAGATGGAGTCGTGTGGGTCACAGGAGTAGCAGACGAGTCGGAGGAGGTAGGGTTAAAACGAGCTGGTTTAATGATGGATCTTTTCATTAATAGAAACACAACATAGACACTCAAATACTTCTTTGAGGATGCCGAGGGTTAAATTAAAAGTAAGCAATAAGTTCTTGCTGAATTGGAGAACAACTGGAGATGACTGGAACTGGAAGAATTGTAACTGATGGAAGGGAGGATTGGATCCAATAGATGCACGGAGAAGACTGAAGTGGAATGGAAGCCGGAGATGCTGGGAACCGGAACAGATCCCGAGAGGAATGGGAAGGACTGGAAGAAACCAGAGCGGGCCGGATCGGGCTGTATCGGCTGCACGGAGGACCAGACGGCTACAGAGCACTGGAGGTAGGGCAGAGGTTCCAACAGGCACCAGGATGGTCAGGAGAGCTCCCAGAGATGCAGCATGCACTGGAGACTCTTTGTACTGACAGGGAATCAGCCTAGACAGCCCTCCTATATACCTAGGAGGAAGCTGCCATTGGCCAGACTGTCAGGAAGGGGAAGAACTCCTAACCTGGCCTAAGATCCCCTCTTGCCCAAAACAAAGATGGCGGCGCCGGCCTCCCAGCGCCGCCAGACACAGACCCGGCTCCTGAGCGCACGCCCTGCTCCCCCAGCTGCCAGACACTGCTGACACCGCCTCCACTGCTGCCAGACCCCCGGAGCAACTGCACACAGGCCAGGCGCCGGTAGACACGGGTGGGTGAGTATACAGCCCGCCGTGTCCTGCCGCGGCGGCCTGTGACAGAATAACTGTCTGCTCTTTCAGACTAGTTCTTCTCTATGGCTACCAACCTCCTCATGGTGTAGTGGAGTAGAGGAGAAACTCGGGTACGAACCCTGCACTGCTAATTAAGCATCAGAGTTGACCTGGGAGGTAACCAGTACTACACACTTACCTTCTAACACTCTACCTTCAGCCAATACCTTGGGGGACCTAGTCTCTCATTCTCCGTCCACGTTTGATAAGACTGGTGAACAGCAGAAGTGGTGGTTACCAGTTAGGACTAAATCTATTTTCCTTCTTTCACCAATGACCTATCTCTTGACTATATGCAAATAAAGATATTCAAGTACTGTAATTAACCTCTCTATATGTGTATTGGCATTTGAATGATATTACTATTCCATGTGACATTTCATTTTACAGCTGTAGTGAGTGTGGATAGTGTATGAATAGGCTTACATCGCAAATAATATCACTCTGTCTGGTTCAGAATGTGATATTAAAGGCACACGGGGTACAGCATAATAGAGAACAAAGAGTGGTGGTGAATGGTGCCGTATCAGATACAATACCAGTACTAAGTGGAGTGCCCCAGGGTTCGGTTTTAGGGCGCATTTTTATAAACGATATTGGGATGGGGTTACTCAGCAATGTATCTATCTTTTCAGATGATACAAAACTAAGCAAAGTTATTAAAACATCAGAAATGTCACCACGCTTCGAAAGGATCTTGCAAAACTAGAGGAAAGGTCTAAAAAGTGGAAGATGAAGTTCAATGTAGATAAATGTAAGGTTATGCACCTTGGGAGACACAACCAGTGTGCAAGTTATAACCTTAGCGGAGAGGAACTGGGTAATTCAATACTAGAAAAGGATCTAGGAGTCCAAATAGACAGCAAACTGGGGTGTAGTGCCCAATGTAATGTAGCAACAAAAAAGGCCAACAAAATTTTAGCATGCATTAAAAGGGGCATGGAAACTAGGGACTCAAGGGTAATTATGCCACTGTATAAAGCATTGGTAAGACCGCACCTCGAATACGGTGTACAATTCTTGGCCCCGCACTATAAAAAGGACATCATTGAATTAGAAAAAATCCAGAGACGAGCAACAAAGCTTATTAGGGGAATGGAGAATTTAAGCTACGAGGAGAGATTAAGCAAATTGGGACTATTTACATTAGAAAAGAGACGCTTAAGGGGGGACATGCTCAACATGTACAAATACATCAGGGGCCAATATAAGGAACTGTCAAACACCCTTTTCTCTACTAGAAAGGAGTCTAGGACGCGAGGGCATGAGTATAGATTAAAAGAACAAAGATTTTGTTCAGCTAGAAGAAAAAATGTATTTACAGTCAGAGCAGTCAAACTTTGGAACTCTCTTCCTGGAGAGGTGGTGTCGGCAGACACATTAAATACGTTCAGAATAAGGTTGGACAAGCACTTATTGGTTAAAAACATCCATGGGTACATATGAGAAATTTAGGGTGAGATTTAATAGGATGAGATATTCAGAAAGTGAGAGATTTGGGAAGAAATCTCCAGTTTTTTTAAAGCGGCAATCATCTACACTTCAAAATCAAACTGGTTTTGCCGTGTAAATGATTGCTGCTTTAAAAAAACTGGAGATTTCTTCCCAAATCTCTCACTTTCTGAATATCTCATCCTATTAAATCTCACCCATAATCTGTCAATCTTTTATAAACATCCTAGGTTGAACTAGATGGACGCAAGTCTTTTTTCAGCCTTACCTACTATGTAACTATGTAACTGCAGTCATACAGATACAATGCACATTTAAGAGGTATCCACCCCCTGTTGAACGGTTTGACAATTTTTTACGTTTAGTAAATTTATTATTGGACTATCCAATGGGACTGCCTGGTTAAAAAAATAAAAAATAAATTCTCCGCAAAAACACAGATGAAAACTGGGGCTGCATCAGGCGGAAACACACAGCTGTTTTACCACGAATTAGCCTTGAACAAGTCTATTACCCACTATCAGCAGGTACAATTCTTGTCTACTGTACCCAGATTTTGATTTGATCTGCTGCTGTCTTTATTGAAGCTTTACATCCTTGACCCAAGTCATGATCTGTCCTGTACACACAGAAACAATGATACACAGAGGCACATGATGTGCCCAGATTCCATATCTGTAATTACTGGATGTAGTCACATTACCATGGCCAATAAGTCATCCCTATTTAAATTAGGCCATTGATCCTAATCAATGGTGATCAAGATTTTCCAGTGGTTGGACAAGAAAATCCAGTAGAACAATGAGTGTATGGGACATTGAGTGTTTACAAACCTCTGACCACAGCAGAATATTCCTGTCCCTTTATTGACACTTCTGTGTGCATCCTAGGTAAGATATAATGTTGGGGCGCCTCTTCTTTGATCCATTGTTATCCTACATAGTGTACATTAGGGAAGTGCAATACATAAAATAAACACAAGATATATATGGCAGTAGCCAGAAATTGCACCAATTTCAAAAACAAAAATTCAATAACCAGTCTAGTAAGGTTATAGGAGTACTTGTACCCACTTTTTACTACTTCTGTTCAGAATAAGGGTGGGAAGGCCCAGGGGCAGCTGGGGACAGTGCTATAAAATCACTTCATGTGCCATTTGGGGTGGGTACTCTCCAAGGGATCTAGAGAACACAACTATGGGAGTCTCCCGAAAATTCCAGAGTTGGCACATGAATGGTTCATTGTATTTATCCATGATATTGATTCTGTTTTTTTTTTAAGTATTGCATTTTTGTTGTTGCGGTGAGTGCCCAGGGGAACGATCTGATAACCAAGACACCAGTAATTGGGAGTACCTGGGAAGTGTCTCTGTTGGTTTGCTCTATGGAAATGATTTCAGTAAATACAATTTTTGAAGAAAGAGGTTTTAAGCAAACATAATGATGGTTCATTGTATAGTAAAGCCAATAAAGATATAAATCTAGAGATATGAGTTGGTTCTTGGTAATTCCCATTGTTCTATCTAAATGCTCCATTCATTATGGTCACCACTCACAAGGTGTTAATGCTTGGAGGGAGGGGGGGGGGGGGGGGAGGTTCTGCAGCACATTTCAAAATTCAAATAGGGGGAGAAATGTCAATGCCAGGGAGTCAGTTTGGAATGGCAGTTGGTAGTAGTGGGTGTGGCTCTCTTCTTTGAATTTTGAACTTTGCTGCAGCCCCGTCCCCTGGTAAAAACCAATAAAAAAGTGGATGCTACAGTAAAGGAATTTTGTGGAATTTCCTAAGGAACCAATCTTTCCGCTGCCTAGGTTCAGGGCTACCTCCCAAATTTTGGTCCTCTTGGATTGGGGCACACGCACAGCAAAAATAGGGCATGGCCTCGTGGGTTGATGCATCCTAAGGCCACGGCCACGTTTTCCGTCGCTGTATAGATGCTGTGTGCATATCTTCTCTTCAGGCTGGGGGGGCTCCCAACGCCCCCCACCGTGGGACAATGGTGGCCAAAAACCGGGACGTTCCCACAGTAAGCAGGACAGTTAGGAAGTATGACTTGGTTTGTTCCAGGCCTTACCCACTTTTTCACAGTATGGTGGACCTCTAATGACCTATCCTGGGTTTACCATCTTCTTGATCTGGATTTCATTTGTTCCATTGAAACGGTAAATATCAAGATTGTCTGCTAGTGGTACTCTCAAAAGAGGAAACACAACCTTTTTTAGGGCAATAATGATACATTACACAAAACCTGAAACAAGTGCTTAAAAGTAGGACATATGGGATAAAACAAGGCAACCATGGACGAACCCCATCTGACGATGGCATTAGTCGCCTGGGCCAATCTCTGGAATTGCATTCCAGAGCTTAATACTGTAAATCTGGCATAGGTGTTGCTTTTGCAATTGGAGGGGCTGGCAACAGAAATTGAATAAATCTGTTGTAGTCCTTAAATTCCAGGGATACTTGCCTACTAGGCAAATCCCCTGAAAACAGCGGCTTTGGGGAATATACTGCTAAAAAGAAATTCTAAAATATTCCCCTATATCTCCAGGAAATGACCTGTAAGGTGGAGTTATCCTTTTACCAACTTTGACCAAATTCTTATTTTATTACTTTTCAAAATTTTAAATAAAGTGCATTACAACTAGTCCCTGTATCCAGTCAGCTCGTTAAACACATAAAGGTAGACAATTGTTATACAAGACACAATTCTGCTGTGTGTTGCTGATTATCTTCAGCCTCCGGGCATGTCCTCAGCTGTATTACACGGTAATGACACAATTTGCTGTCACTCTTCACATTGACGGCAAAATAATTGTTAGAGTTTGCTGTCATCAATATTAACATTTTAGGGCTTGTCAACACCCTTATATTCAAGGCTCAAACTGGTTGTGGTTAGGTTTTTCTTGTTTTATACGAGCTTGCTCACAACATCTGTGTCATATTTCTTTCTGATTTCAAATAAAAAACAATGTATTCTATTAGACAATTATGTATTTTACAAAACTCAACTTCCGCTGGTATCTATGGGGTCTATGCCTAGAGGAGAAAGAAAGTACCAGCCAGCTCCTAACTGCCCGGTTACATGGCTGTGTGTGAATAAGGACAGTTAGTTGCTGATTGACGGGTATCTATCTCTGTCGAATATATCTAACTATAGAGCTTAGTACATACACTTCATATGTCTGGGGGACAGATTCAGATAATTCAAAATGAAGGCCCTTATTCTGATCGGTGCGGCTGGATCCGATTATGCGGCCAGGACCGTGCGTGCGAAACCCCGCCTTCCATACGGATCGCCAACTCCGTCCGTACGCGGTAATAAGCTGGCCGAACGGACCGCACGTGTATTTTTTACGGAATACGCCTCCTCCATCTCAGGGAACCTCCCCCATCATTAGATGGTCGCAGACCATCGAATGCAGGACGAGTGCTCCACCAGCTCCCGCAACCTCAGACCACACGGACATTTTTCTGTGCAAAAACAGGGATCTGGGCGGGCAGCTGACATCCGGCGATGTCATATGTCCGCCCGATACACGTGCGTCACGGCCGCATTACCATACGTACGCCCAGCGTTTGCATGGGAACGCCCATGAAACGCGGGGCGTATGCATATCGTAATGAGCCCAAATAGCCCTTCACGCCCCTCTCCACCCCCTGTTCGGAGTGTTCACATTTCATGCGGGTTTGGCCGTACGCCCCACTCGCACATGCGCAGAGACGCCTCTGCACATGCGCAGACACAAAACATCGGCGGCACGAACGCACGCGGATATTACCGCACCGACCAGAATAAGGGCCGAAGTTATGTATAATAAGCAAAATTATTTTACATAAACATCCATTGGCATGCCAGTGGGAACCTCCCCATCTTTCGATGGTAGCCGAGCATCGAAACATCGAATGATGGTGAAAGTGTACGCATATGTAAGGGTGGTCCAGGCCACTCATAACCGGATGTAAGCTGGCCACCTATGTATGTCTGCTGTCGTCCCCGTCCCCCCACACACACACTCACACACCACGAACACATTAGCATATGTACATATGTAGCTACAAACGGCATGTACTGTATGTGCCTCTACGGTAGTCATCTGGCTGCAGTACTGTAGCTACAAACGGCATGTACTGTATGTGCCTCTACAGTAGTCATCGGGCTGCAGTACTGTAGCTACAAATGGCATGTACTGTATGTGCCTCTACAGTAGTCATCAGGCTGCAGTACTGTAGCTACAAGCGGCATGTACTGTATGTGCCTCTACGGTAGTCATCAGGCTGCAGTACTGTAGCTACAAACGGCATGTACTGTATGTGCCTCTACGGTAGTCATCAGGCTGCAGTACTGTAGCTACAAACGGCATGTACTGTATGTGACTCTACGGTAATCATTGGGCTGCAGTAATGTAGCTAAAACCGCATGTACTGTATGTGCGGATCCGATACGATTTGCCGGCGGTCGGGATCCCGGCGTTCAGAATCCCGACACTGGAATCCCGACCGCCGAAATCCCGACGAGGGGGGGACATGGATCGCCCCCCCTTGCGGGCTCGCTGCGCTCGCCACGCAGCGGGCCCGGTGCCTCGCTACGCTCGGCACGCTATTTTATTCTCCCTCTATGGGTGTAGTGGACACCCACAGAGGGAGAAAGTTTCGGGATTTCGGCGGTCGGGATTCCAGTGTCGGGATTCCGACCGCCGGCAAATTAACTGCATCCCGTATGTGCCTCTACAGTAGTCATCGGGCTGCAGTACTGTAGCTACAAACGGCATGTACTGTATGTGACTCTACAGTAATCATTAAGCTGCAGTACTGTAGCTAAAACCGCATGTACTGTATGTGCCTCTACAGTAGTCATCGGGCTGCAGTACTGTAGCTACAAATGGCATGTACTGTATGATTCACCAAGGAACGAGGAAGTTCCAGCCTGAGACTCATTAAATAATTACATTCACTTTCTATTGTGCTTTTGGCCTGTAGCATCTGCTATTTGTGTGACTTATCCATTCTCTTAATCCTCAATCAGTGCCTGACATACTAAATGTAACCAATTATCCCCTACATTATAAAAACCACAATTTTCTCATCAATATTGTTTCATGGATGCACTTGCGTGGGTAAAAAATCAGTCATCGTATTACCTGTGCAACTGTGTGTGCATGCGTGAGATATAGAATATATATAATATATATATATATATATATATATATATATATATATATATATATATATATATATTTGTATAAGGATACACCATGGTAATCCAATAAATGTCCAAGTTCCTGGTTAAATACCAGAGAGGGTAACCTCGCTAATTTTGAATAGATAAAACTGCTTTAATTATAATATTAGGACCCATGGCTGATATTTTGGCTTTGCCTAATCTTAAACTAATGTTAAACAATGGGGGGGGGGGGGGGGGTGTATTATATAAGGTGTTTACTGTTGTCCCTCTGTAAACACAACCTCCTTATTATGGGAATGGGTGCCGGATGACGACAGTCGGGATTCTGAGGGTCATTTCCCCGACATCAGAATCTCAACTGTCAAATGCCTGACTGTCGGGATCCCGGCTGATGGGGGCTATTCTCCGTCATGGGGGTCCACGTCCCCCATAGTGGGAGAATAGAACCTGTGGGGAGTGCAGCAAGCCACCAAGTCCACAGCGTGCTGAGCGCAGTAAACACACAAGGGGCTTTGTAGCGCTCGCCCCGGCAGTCGGTATTCCGATATCGGACTAATGGCCGTCAGAAACCCTGACGGTCAGAGCGTCATACCACACCTTATAGGAATATTCACAAGAAAGAGGAGGTTGGGGAATGAAGCATCCTAATATTACTGTGACCGTCACTCATTGCGCTTCATAAATCACCATTATTCTACCCCCTTGGACGACTCTGACCTCTTTATAGCTGTTCATCTCATTGCTTCCCTCTGTATTCTATTCTCCATTCATCATCTTTGTCTCATTCATCGCCTTCTTACACTTGGCTGGAATCATTGTTATCATGGCTTTCTGTCATCCTTGAATAACCTCCTCACTTATCATTGTCATATATAAAGCATTGCCTTTTGTCAATACCTCATCCCTTATGACTCATTATAAACAGCCACAACTGTTAACCTTTAAGCTGCTCCGTTAGTTATTCGTTATGTAAAACCCGATCACTGGTAAATTTCAGATCTAGACTTAAATCCTGCCCTTTATAACCTGTATCACTGCTGCAATGTGTCATATATAACAATGGCCGCATTTGTGTTCCAGACTTACGCACTTGTTACCTTAGCACTTGTTGCTATATACTGTATGTCTGCCAGTCACTGGCACACATTGTAATGCTCTTGTATATGATTGTATTGTCATGGAACTTGTTGGCAATACTGTGGTGTCTCCGTTCCCCCACACCCCCTACATAGATATTTAAGGTGCCGCATGCTGGAAATCTTCCAACTAGTTTCCTCTGTACTTCTTCAAGGGATTATATCTTTTTATATATATATATACATATATATATATATATATATATATATATATATATATATATATATATATATATATATATCCATAATTGTATTATCATTTTAAACATAGCAACTTTATTTTAATAACAAAGCCTTATATGGCTTCACCTGCGATTTAAGTTGTTTCTGTCATCCTTTTTTTTTTTGTGTGTGTTTTTTTTTCTTTTTTGAGTGTATTAAGAAATCCCTAAGCATATATTTTATTGCAGTTCCAATATTAAAAACAAATAATGTACATTTCTACATATTACTTAAAACATATGAATTAATTAGATCTTTAGTACAGGTACGAGAAGGTTATTTGTTTTATTGCTTCTGTGTAAACTTTTGTCCACACAGATTGCTGCCCAAATTGCCATTGCTAACGGGATGCAGTTAAAATCCCGGCGGTCGGGATCCCGGCGGTCGGGATCCCGACGCCGAAATCCCGACACATTCTCCCTCCTGGGGTGTCCACGACACCCCTGGAGGGAGAATAAATTAGTGTGCCGAGCGTAGCGAGGCACCGGGCCCGCTGCGTGGCGAGCGCAGCGAGCCCGCAAGGGGGGGCGATCCACGTCCCCCCCTTGTCGGGATTTTGGCTGTCGGGATTCTGAACGCCGGGATCCCGACCGCCGGGATTAAATACTGAATCCTTGCTAACATCTGAGTTGTAGTAGTAGTGGTGGTGGTGGTAGTAGGAGGTCCCTGGAACCGTCATTTCTGCCAGGAATAGCCCCTGGGTGTTTGGTTGTGTCTGGTGCTGACCAGTGATTGGGCCTAATATAGACCTGATCACAGGTGAGCTTTATTTATCAGTAGATAAAGACTGCAATTTAGATTTCCGTTTAAACACACCTCATCCACATCTAATTTTCTCTGCACGTGTTACATCTGCCCCACCTGCAGCGCATCATGGTTTTGCCCATTTTGAGAACACATTTGCTGAATTAGGCCCATTGCACGGTAGTTCTGCATTGTAGCAATATGAAGCCACGAATGTTAAAGTATTTGTGTTGCTTATCTATTCAGCTTTTGCATTTCTCTTCCACTCCAGTTTGACATCATGTTCCGCAAAAAGAAAAAGAAACGACCGGAGATCTCCGCCCCCCTGAACTTCCAGCATCGGGTGCACACCTCCTTTGATGCCAAGGAGGGCAGATTTGTGGGCCTTCCTCCACAATGGCAAAATGTACTGGACACCCTGCGACGTCCAAAACCTGTAGTGGACCCTTCCAGGATCACTCAGGTGCAGCTGAAGCCCATGAAAGTGAGTAACGACAATGCAAGCCTGTAGCATTATTTCTATTGGCCAGAATACAGTATGTGTCCGTAGCCACTTATTCCACACAAGCCACTAGTGCACCGCGGGCCATATCAGTTCTTGTACCAACAGGCCATGTTTTCCAGACCACCTACTGTAGGTGGGACAGGTGCAGTCATTACTAGTGTCACATGTCCAAACAACCACTGGCATTTATTCCTAAGTGACACATTCTACAGATCCACAGGTGGCCTGGAAAACATGGACTGCTGGTAGATCTCATGGACTGGATTGGCCGCGCCTGCACTAGTTCATCAACATAGAATCTACTGTATTTCTTGTTTATTTAGCACCTTCTAAAATATAAAAGCAGCATCCCATCTTGGTAAATTCCCACCAAAGAATCATCTGGAGTTGAGCTAAAAAATATTTAATCAGTGAGCTACACACTATTTGATGTATATACCTTTATTGCAAGGGCTGTGTTATTCATCAAATACCATAATGGGGGAACCAATTTATTAATATACTGTATTAGGATAAGGATAAGATTTTGTGTGTTGTTAAATAATGTTGTTGGTGAGTGGCCAATATTCAGATAGTTCCCATTTATCATTAATAAAGGTTTTCTATTTCCCTTTATCGGAAAGACAGAAAATCTTTTATTGCCACAATCTACTAATAAAATATAATTTAAGCAGCTGAGTGATAATTGGCTTCCTGGCAATACTCTCTGGCAGCGATGAGAAGTCTTGCCACTTTGCCCGTCAGGTTTGGTTCCTACGACCGCCATGCGGGAGGTGAGTCAGGCTTCCGGTTCCACTTGTTTAACAAAATTAAGAAAGGGAAAGAAAAATAAACTCTAAAAAATATTTTTTCAATAACGAATAAATGTGCTGGCATTCCATTTAGATAAAAATTTTATATTTAAATAAATAAATAAAGCATTGTGTTTCATTAGCGGTTCTCAAACTGTGGGTCCCGACCTTCTCAGTATGGGGTCGCGACTCCATGTTACTGACCATCAGGCTGATTACTTATCTAATCTCAGTCAGTGATTCAGAGTCTGAAAAATCTGTTGGATTGTCTGTTATTTTAGACTCCTCCCATCAGTCTGTGCCTCCACATTGCTGCCATGTATGTGCTGTCTGCTGACTACAGGTGTTATGTGATGGGTTATGGTATATCAGACTCCTCCCATCACTCTGTGCCCCCACAATGCTGCCATGTATGTGCTGTCTGCTGACTACACGTGTGATGTGATGGGTTATGGTATATTAGACTCCTCCCATCACTCTGTGCCTCCACGATGCTGCCATGTATGTACTGTCCACTGACTACACGTGTGATGTGATGGGTTATGGTATATTAGACTCCTCCCATCACTCTGTGCCCCCACAATGCTGCCATGTATGTGCTGTCTGCTGACTACCAGGGCCGGCGCCACCACTAGGCAGCTATAGGCATTTGCCTAGGGCGCTGGCCACTGGAGGGCGGTAGTTGGGAGGCGGGACCCTGCTGGATGGAGGTGAGTAGCTGTCACTCCTCTCCCCCCCCCCCCCCCCGCTCCCAGTGACATGGCGGCTGCCGCTGTAGCACCCCCGCCCGTCTAGCCGGCCATCCCACATCCCCCCCACCCGTGGTGCCTTACGGTGGTGCATCGCGCCGATTCGCATCGCATCACGTGCGTCGGCCCCGGGGGGGGGGGGGGTGTGATGCTATGCGGCCACAGCATGGAGCGAGTGAGCGGCCAGCATCGTGGCGAGTGAGCGCCGGGGTGCCCCCTCCCCGCCTGGGGCGGTCCGGTGCATTGCACTGGCCCTGCTAACTACACGTGTGATGTGATGGGTTATGGTATATCAGACTCCTCCCATCGCTCTGTGCCCCCACAATGCTGCCATGTATGGGCTGCCTGCTGACTACACGTGTGATGTGATGGGTTATGGTATATCAGACTCCTCCCATCACTCTGTGCCTCCACAATGCTGCCATGTACGTGCTGCCTGCTGACTACACGTGTGATGTGATGGGTTATGGTATATCAGACTCCTCCCATCATGTTGTGCCCCCACAATGCTGCCATGTATGTGCTGTCTGCTGACTTCACATATGATGTGATGGGTTATGGTATATTAGACTCCTCCCATCACTCTGTGCCTCCACAATGCTGCCATGTATGTGCTGTCTGCTGACTACACGTGTGATGTGATGGGTTATGGTATATTAGACTCCTCCCATCACTCTGTGCCTCCACAATGCTGCAATGTATGTGCTGCCTGCTGACTACACGTGTGATGTGATGGGCTATGGTATATTAGGCTCCTCCCATCACTCTGTGCCTCCACAATGCTGCCGTGTATGTGCTGTCTGCTGACTACACATGTGATGTGATGGGTTATGGTATATTAGACTCCTCCCATCACTCTGTGCCTCCACAATGCTGCTATGTATGTGCTGTCTGCTGACAGATTTGACCAATTCAGCAGAAACATTATTTATAAGTTATAAGTGTTGTTTTGTTGGGTACCTAAAACCTATTTTGTCTCTAAAGTAGTTTTTGTTTCTATTCACTGCAGACTTTTGTTCGTGGAAGCACCATTGGATTGGAAGGTTACATATCGGGGATACTACTTGACATTCAGAAACTTTCTGTGACCAGTTCCAACACTCTGAGAGGACGGAGCCCTTTAACACGAAGGAGAGCTCAATCTTTGGGGGTTCTTGGAGAAGAGAAGTCAAACAATGGACAATTTATCATTCCAGAGCAGAACATTTCCGACAAGTATATCAACTGTAATGGCAGCTCTAAGGCCAGCAGAAGGCAGACCATGTGGCCGGACTATAAGCCTACAGAAGACAGCCCATCTAAACCCAATGGTTCTTTTTGTAAAGCAAAGTCTTTGGATCCTGGGGATTTTCAGGATACGGTGGACCGCGTTTCTCAGACAAAAACATCGCCTGGCAGCTTGCATAAGAACATTGGTGGTGGGCATAGCTTTGAGCTGGGTACACATACGACAAGAAGACAATTATCTCACGAGACGCTGCTAGAAGAAGGCTCTCTGCCAAAGTCTGCAGAAAGCGTTACAAAACACGGACAGTTACGGAGCGCCTTTGTGCCCTCTGGCAATGGAAGGAGTACAGAAGTCCCCGCCTCAGCAGTACAGATAAAGGTATGATTGTTTTGCTTAATGTTTATTTTTGCTGGCTTTCCCAGGTTACGTTCTAGTCTTTGTGGCAATCTCAGAATATACAGCATTGTTTGTTATCTTCAGTGAAAGGCGATCTATGTCAATGTATATGTCACCAAGTCCCAGTGATGTGAGTGTGCAAGGGTTAAACGCCAAGCCACATATTATATAATAATCATTCAAATCTCCTTTAATATCATACACCCACCTTTAAGTACTGCCGCCTCTTCTTCCATCACTTATAGATGACCTTCCCCCAAATCCAATGTTTGTCTGGACATCTTCAGTACATCGACACTTCTTTTTTTTTCAATAAGGCGTTCCATTTCAGTAATGCCCCCATTACCAGGGCCGCCATCAGAAATTTTGGATCCCGGGGCTTACAACATAGGGAAGGCCTCCTGTTCTCAAATCTGTGGCATGCTTTGTAAGACCTCCGGTGCCTACACCACTGGTCGTTCTACTCTAGGTCTTCATTGCTTCAAGGGAAATGTGAACCTTTGTTTATGACAATTTATACTTGGGAGACTCCTACCCTGGCCCGCTCTCTGCTTGGGGCCCCTTTCTGGAGTCCTGGCAGTTTCTCCCTGATGATGGCCCTGCCCATTACAAAAGCAGACACCATAGTTTCTGCATGTTTTACGTACCAGGCCTATTTATTACTGAGGTCTCAATAAGGCCACCTAGTATTCAAAAAAACTCCACAAGCTTTTAACCATCTCCATCCTCCAATAGCAATAGCTTCCAGAGCCTGGCTCCTTCCTATGGAATTGAGGCCCAGGGTGCCGAAGAGGGTTGTGAACACCTACCCACCAACTGTACCTTTTTTGCAGGTACAGTACCCTTTTTTATGGCTTGTACCTTTTTTGGGTCGCCAATTGTAAGTATAGGAAAGGAGTGGTGGCCATGCCCCCTTTATCCGTGGCTACGCTCCCTTTTGTACCGATTTCTGAAGATGTTAGAGGGTATGTAAACAGATCCCTCCACACTGCATGACCTGTTCATGTTGTCTCTGGTAAGTATCTCTATTACTTCTGTAGAAGTTTTAAGGGATTGCGAGGACAGCTGCTTTTTTGGTAATTAACCACTCTAGGGTTTAGCAGGTCCTGGGCTACTCAGCCATACTATGCAGGGGTGGATTGGCAAAAGAAGCCACAGGGATGATTTCCGGTGGACCAATGCACCTATGGAAGCACCTGTGACTTGAAGACGGTAGACCAGTGGTAGCCAACCCTAGCCCTCGAGAGCTACCAACTGTTCACATTTTCCAGACAACCTAGCTGCTGCACAGCTGCACTCATTAATCACTGACACATTTTAAAAGATACACAGATGGAGCTAATTAGCTCACTTGTGATTCTGTGAGGAGACCTGCAAAACATGCACTGTTGGTAGCTCTAGAGGACTAGGGTTGGCTACCCCAGCGGTAGAGTGTGACAGACTGGATAGAGGGGATAGAAAGTGGCAGGCTGCAACTGTGTCCAACTCAGGACAGGGATCCCGTCCCTTCAACAGACTCCACCCCCACAACAGACCCCCGTCTCCAAAAGGGCTGCTTCCAAAAATTACCCGGACTGGTTTTTCATCCCAATCCGCCCCTGGTGCTATGCATCATTATTTGGAAAACATGTGAGATTTGGTTTGCATAAGTAAAACAAGTGACAAGACTTCTTTGCTAGAATACACTGATCAATATAAATCAGGGGAACAATTGTAATAACTAAATATAATGATATCTAGGGTGAATTAGCTTAATTAGGTTGAACTTGATGGACGAAAGTCTTTATTCAGCCTTAACTGGCATGTGCCGCTTGTAGGGATGAGTCTGAATCTGAGTAAGTGCTATTATGCAGCAGCTGAGCCTTTATCTCACACCAAGTTCCGTTGTGCTTCATCTGTGACTTTGTAAGTTGTGATCTTCCCAGTGCTCTGCGGGGAAACAAAGTATTGTCAGACACAGGCCCTGATTAAAAGTTACAGGTTTCCTAGGCTAATACACATGTATCTCCCCTTGTAATTCTGCTAAACACACATGTATGGGCGCTCAGGGACTCGCCAATCTACCACCCATGTGCATGTAACGAAGGTTATCCAACTGGCATGTAGGATCTAATGCTTGTGGCGTGTGAAGGAGACTTTGGTGTCAGGCTGCCCAGCTGGAGCTGTAGCACAATGTACATAAAGTAATAGTTGCATCAGTAAGTTACATTGGGGCAGACATCCGGCAGTCACCTTTACCCCCCACAGTACATTGGGATGGTGATAGCTAGCATGGATAAATTAGGTCTTCATTTTATAAGCAGCAGCTTATCCGGGATTTAGTTTCACCTGCCTCAGGCAGGCAAAAGCAAATCCCCCGAAAGCAGCCCTGTTTCTGCCCATAAAAGACTATGCTCATACCCCAAACCATCGGAACGGATGGGATTAGAATCACCCCCATTGTCAGATTTGACTGCATTTTCAGAAGACGGGGGAATCCGTCACAACCTGCGGGAGTGTACATTGTTAATGTTAACATTGTATATCTATATCGTTATCCTGCATATGGTTTAGTAAAATCACATGGTGTGTACCCAGCTTAAGTACATCTAAAGGGGTGTTCACACGGTGCGATTTTGTTTGCAATTCGAATTCGGGATCGAATAGAACGGCAAGCAAAACGCATTCGATTTGGACTACATAGTACAGATATGTACAGTCTATTTTACTGTTCAATGTAGCGCGCATCAGGATGGAATCGGCATCGAATGAGTCTGAAAACCGTTCGATGTCCATTCGATATCATTTTGATTATAAGCTATGAGCGTGTTTTCTCCTGTTCATTGGCTGTATATTTTCTAGAATTTGTATTTGCAGTAAAATTAGAAACAGTTATGACTGAGAGGCCTCGAACTTTATTATTATTATTAATAATAAATCATCCATAACTAGGGTTACCACTTCATTTAATTTCTTGTATATACTTATTACAGAATCGGGTTTCGCTTTTTCCAGTCTGCTGATAAACTGTCATTTGGCGCCCAGTGTGAATGGTGTCATTGAGGAATGATATAACTGTGACAACATGAATCCTGTTCTAGCGATGTCTGTTTTCATTCACACAACGTTTGTCATTCTGTGCAAACAAAAGGTGATACATAACAGGACGTTCCATCTCAAATCCGCTTGTGGGATTCACCTCATGCATGCACGTCACAGACGAGTGGAAGAATGCACTGTTGTTATTGCCCTGTATATAGATATATCCTAAGGGAAGACATCTGTGTTGGGCTTCGCGCCTTCCAGTACAGACAGGCCGGCAGGTGTCTTGTCAGCCTGCCTCAACTGGAAAGACATAGCAGAGTCTCCATGTGCACCAACTATTCCTCCGCAGGAGGCCTCAAGAGTGAAGTTAGTTGGATAAGTGCACATGACCTTGAATTGTTCGAATTCAGTCATTTCTGAGGCATAACTCATCCTGTACGGGCTTGACAGGGTATTATCTAATCGCTGTGACCTATATTTTCTTGACCCCGCTTACCCAATAATGCCACAAACACTTCTTGTTGGATAAAATTGGCCACAGCGGCCATCTTTATTAAAACAATAAACAAGTTTAACAATAACCAAAAACATTCCCAACGGAGGTGGTCCCCGAGGCCCCAAATAAACCGATCCACCCATTCAAGCACTTCCAGGAGTTCTTACCCCCAGCCGATAGCAATTGGCTCGGGGGCACCAAATGTCAACACCCAGTGCTCATTACTTAACCTCACCCAGGGGAGTCCAGCCCCCTCATGGGGCCCTCCCCGCCACATAAATAAGCCTCAATGCCACCAACCTCGAGGACCCCCCTCCGCACAGGCCACTGTGACAAAAAGGACATAATATTACAATCATCTACCTAAACCCTATAAAACAGGGAGGGTGGGTGGGAGCTGCTGTAGAAAACTCCCAGTGTCCCCTTTTCCCGCCTGGACCCTGCTTATAAACCCCTCCAACACCCTGTTAAGCCCCTCCCACTATGACCCTTTCCTTTGGAACCCCTTTTATAACTTCCCCACTAATCAGCTCCCTACAAACCCTGTCAGGGAAGGCCTACCTCTAGGCTTTGCCTCAAGTCCGGCCCCTACATGACAGGGTATTGTCTAATCGCTGTGACCTATATTTCCTTGACCCCGCTTACCCAATAATGCCACAAACACTTCTTGTTGGATAAAATTGGCCACAGCGGCCATCTTTATTAAAACAATAAACAAGTTTAACAATAACCAAAAACATTCCCAACGGAGGTGGTCCCCGAGGCCCCAAATAAACCGATCCACCCATTCAAGCACTTCCAGGAGTTCTTACCCCCAGCCGATAGCAATTGGCTCGGGGGCACCAAATGTCAACACCCAGTGCTCATTACTTAACCTCACCCAGGGGAGTCCAGCCCCCTCATGGGGCCCTCCCCGCCACATAAATAAGCCTCAATGCCACCAACCTCGAGGACCCCCCTCCGCCACCAAGCACGGGATTAATCCCTTAAACCCGTGCGCCCCCCCCACATCCGGACTGCTGTTTCCACTCCCTCTTGGAGCCCCAAAGACCAAATATCTATTCCTACAGCATTCAGATGTACACCATCCCCTCTCCAAAACGCACCAGCACCGGATTCAAGCTCCCTGTGCCTCACCACCACTGCCCCATTCCTGGCCATAAAACGCCCAACCGCCCTGTTGACCTTAATCCTCGCCTTATTGATCTTGTCAGCCGACCTCGCATCCCTCCAAAATTGACGTGGCACAATATCCGACCATACCGTGATCACATCAGGAAACATAGCCCACAAACGCAGGAGATCAAACTTGATATCCCGTATCAGTTCCCTAAATGGTCTGCCCCCAAGGTCATTTCCCCCAACGTGTAAGACCAATATATCGGGTGCCCTATCGAGCCGAACAAAGCGGTGGAACTCCCGCAATACTCCGCTCCATACCATACCGCGCTTCCCCAGCCAGCGGACCAACGCCTCCTCTCTAGCCAAACCCAGCTGGCGGCCATTCGGTCTCACATCAGCCCGTAACGCTCCCCAAAAGACATACGAGTGGCCTAAAATCCAAATTAGGCACGGAGGCTGTCCTAAAACAGAAAAAACACGAATTCAAACATTAACAATCCCCTAAGCGAACATAAGAACGAAAACGAGACGATTCCCAACGCCCAATACGCTTGATCAACTCATCACCAAACCCCATCCTAGCAGCCTCAGTTGCGGCCCCAATCCGGAAAGAGTGACCAGCATATTCCTCCCCCTTGAGGCCCAACGCCCGAAGCACTGCCCTGAACACACTTATGAACTGGAATCGCGACAGAAAAGACCCATTTGCATGCAACAACAAAGGATCACTTCCCCTGCCAACTCTAATTTCCTTAAACTTCCCGAGTCGTGCCACTGGGCACATATCCGACCCTGGTACAGAGAAGAGGACCACCCGCTTCCCCCTCCCCAACTGATCCGTCTTTGACCTCCTAACCAACAACTCCAACCTATCCGAGTATAAATCCACATCCTCTTCCAACAAGCCCCCCGGCCTGGACACACTTGGACTCACAAGCTCCCCTATCCGCAATGCCCCGAAAAAAGCAAGCGAAAAGGCTACCCCGAACAACCTTTCCTCAAAACTGGAACTACAAACCGCCCCTAACTTCTTGCCCATATTCTGCAACAACTGAAAAGAAACCGGCCTTCTCTGATCCCTGACCACATGACCTCTCCTCCACCCCTTCAATGCTTGCGAAATCAGAAAATTCTTTGTGACATCAGACCTACCACATGAACGGAACCCAAAAGTCAAACCCGCCATGCAACGAGTAATTTTTGCAACTGACCAACCAACCTCCTTACAATGGCCAATATATAACAGGACAGCCAACTCATCATCATCCTCCGGCAAACCAACTACCTCACGCCATTCCATCCAATTCCGCCAGTCCTGATTATACGCCGACCACGTGTTCGGGGCCAAAGATTCCCTGATGAGCTGGTCAACTACCTGTCCAGCAGAGCCCAGAGCCGGCTCGGGCACACGGTCCCCTCCCTGTCCGCATCTGCCGCCAAATCCCGAAAACGCTCCCACTGTGAACGAGACAAAGAATCCGCAACACCGTTAGAGACACCAGGGACATGCCTCGCCACCACCCACAAATTCAACGCCAAACATTCCAACACTAACTGCTGCAAAATCGTGACCACCGGCGGGGAAGATGCCGACAATTGGTTGATGGCCATGACGACCCCTAAGTTATCACAATGAAAACATATCTTCCTGTTGCGGAACAACTCCCCCCAAATCACCACTGCAACTAGAATAGGAAACAACTCCAACAGTGCCAGGTTTTTTACCATGCCTCTCTGTACCCAAGACTCCGGCCACCGGCCCGCGCACCAATGTCCTTGGCAATAGGCCCCAAAACCGACACTCCCGGCCGCGTCCGTGAAGAGGTCTAAATCCGTGGCCACACATGCATCTGACATCCACAACGCTCTGCCATTAAAAGCCTCCAAAAATGCTGCCCAGACTCGCAAGTCCCCTTTCAATTCACTACCCAGTCTGACAAAATGATGAGGGAGAACCACCCCCGCTGTCGCTGCCGCCAGCCTCCTGCTGAATATGCGGCCCATAGGCATAATGCGACACGCGAAATTCAATTTACCCAGCAAGGACTGCAACTCCCGTAATCTAAGTTTCTTCAAAAGCAATGCCCTCCCCACCTCAGCCTTCAGCCCCAGCAATTTATCCTCGGGCAGACGGCACTCCGTTTTCTCAGTGTCAATGACAATACCCAAAAAACTGATCACTGTAGCAGGGCCCTCTGTTTTACCAGGCGCCAGCGGAACCCCAAAGTCCGCCGCCACCCTTTCAACAGTCCTTAACAACAAGTCACAGACCCCGGACCCCCCCGGTCCAATACATAAGAAATCATCCAGGTAATAAATAACTGAACTGCACCCGGAAACATCCTTAACCACCCACTCCAAAAAGGAACTAAAGGCCTCAAAGTAAGCGCACGACAAGGAGCAACCCATCGGCAAACACCTATCAACGAAAAACTCCCCGTTCCAACAACAACCTAACAAACGCGAACTGGTTGGGTGAACAGGCAGCAAACGAAAAGCCGATTCAATATCCGTTTTTGCCAACCGGGCCCCTTTCCCAAACCGCTTCACCCACTGAACAGCCGCGTCAAAAGATGTATAAACCACCGAACAAATGTCAGGGTCAATGCCATCATTGACCGACGCCCCCTTCGGAAAAGACAGATGGTGTATAAGGCGAAACTTGTTCGCCTCCTTTTTAGGCACCACCCCCAACGGTGAAACTATCAAGTCCGGCCATGGTGGCGACCCTAAAGGCCCAGCCATACGACCGAGCTGCACCTCCTTAAACAGTTTGTCCTGAACCACCTCAGGGTGATCCCTTGCGGACTTCAAATTCCCCTTAAAAACACCTGAAACCCGCACCTCGGAAGGTATCTTGAAACCTTCCCTAAAACCCTCTTCCAACAACGCGGCTGTCCGCTGATCAGGGTATCTACGCAGATACCCCAGCATCCTTTCCAGCCGCACCGGCGTCTCCCCCTTTTGAAGTAGCATCCCGTGACTTCCCCCTAAAGCATTTATTTGCACAATGGGTACCCCCACACGAGGAACATTCATGCTTAAATTTACATTTTGCCCCAAACCGGCATGACCCGTCGTTGAAGGCAAAACACAGGCCCTTCTGTACGGCCGTACCATTCGTAGCCTCTCTCGGCCCCCCCCCATCAACACGAAAGGGCTGCCCCATCTTAATGGGCGCCGTAACCTTTAACCACAAAGCAATGTCCTTATGGTCCCAGCGCAAATTAGGACGCACCGCCTTCCTCTGCCTAAACTGCTCATCATACCGCAGCCAGGCCAGGCCCCCATAAACCCGGTACGCCTCCCCTACCGCATCCATGTAACAAAACAAAGCTGAGCAATTTTCAGGTGCTTTTTCCCCAATCACACTAGCCAAAATAGCAAATGCTTGCAACCAGTTCGTGAATGACCGTGGTATCAACCGATACCGCCGCCGTTCCTCCTCCTCCTCCTTCTTCTCCTCCTTACGGGGCCTATCCAGATTAAAACGCTCCAAGGGGAGCAATGAAAATATATCAACATACTCCCCTTTCCAAATCCTCTCCTTCACTTCCTGCTTTAAGTGGGCCCCCAAAGGCCCCTCAAAACAGACATACACCTCCCCTTTTGCCGTGTCACTGAGCCTCCCTAACTCCTCCTGTGTCTCCCCACTGCTCCCCTGAGCCACCACACTACTGCTAACTGGCACACTACTGCCCACCGGCACACCACTGCTAACTGGCACACTACTGCTAACCGGCGTGCCCGCATTCTGCGGAACCCACGCCGCCGCCGGGGACGGCCCCGCCCCCTGCCGCAAACCAGCCAACCAATCAGCAAAACCACTCAATAGATCAGCAAAACCCCTGCTCATCTCCCCCTGGAGGGCTAACCCCCCCCCCCCCCCCCTGACTCTGCGACAAGGTATTAACAGACATAGAGACAGACTCACCAGGCTGCCTGGGGGCTGTGGACCCAGCAGCCGCAGTTCCAGCGTCCCGACGAGCCACGGCGTCAGTGGAAGGACCAGATACCTCACCATCACCCGCTGCAGACGGCATCCCGCTTCCCCTGGCATCTCGACCATCAGGGACAGCGCCAGCCGGCGTGACATCATCAGAGGCCGAGCCAGCCGGGCGCTGCTCGATCCCGACACCAGGCCTGCTCCCATCCGCACGCTCTTCTGCCCCCCTGGCACAGCCCACCGCGCGCCGGGCAGCAGCATGCTCCGCATGCCCCACCGCTCCAGGCCCCGCACCCCGCACCGCCGGATCTTCTTGCACGGGGGGGATCCCCCCCGCGCAGCGAGTTCCGCCTCCTGGCCGGATTCCTCCCAGACCGGGTCCTGCGGGAGGAAGGTGCCCGTCCCGCAGCCCGGCCTGGAGGGTCCCTGACGGGGCTCCGTGAACGGCGCTGAACCCTGGAGGACACAGATGGGCTGAAGCGCTCCGGAGGCCGGGACCTCCGAGGCCGTGCGCCCGCTGGAGCAGCCTCCTGTGCAGCTGCTCCCAGTCCCCCTAGCAGACCGGACATCTGCTGCTGCAGCCATTCCGCACCTCTGGTGCCCGCTGCATCCCTCAGCGCAGCAAGCGCAGCGGATACCTCCAAGTCAGCAGCGCCTGGGGAAGCCATGGAAGCTGCAAGCTGCTGTAGAAAACTCCCAGTGTCCCCTTTTCCCGCCTGGACCCTGCTTATAAACCCCTCCAACACCCTGTTAAGCCCCTCCCACTATGACCCTTTCCTTTGGAACCCCTTCTATAACTTCCCCACTAATCAGCTCCCTACAAACCCTGTCAGGGAAGGCCTACCTCTAGGCTTTGCCTCAAGTCCGGCCCCTACATTCTAGGGGCATCTGCAGCTGTGTTGTTAATTAACACTCTAGGGGCATCTGCAGCTGTGTTGTTAATTAACACTCCACAGAACCTAACGCAGCCGGACAGATAAGACCTCAAGGCCTTATAGTCTCATTAATGGCAGATATTCACGTAATCTTCAAACTGGCACAGAATGTACCTTGTTCGACTGGACACGAAGCCTTGCTGCTGGAGTCCTAGACATAGATCAAGGTTAATGTAATTACCGTTATTAGTAGATCAGTCATTATCAACATATTCAGTCATTGCATTGTTCCTCAAATGGAGCTTAATTACTCGTTATGAATTTTTTGCAAGGTTAATGGGTCTTGCAACTGTCTAAGCTATGATTACATTCATTATATTCCAAGGCTAATTAAAAGTTATTCACTATCTTGCCCTAGATTAATACAGGGTTTGAAGCTGGAAAGCTAGGCCAGTCTCTGTGTCCTTATCAGTCTATGGCAGTGAGGCCGTAGCTGGCTGCAGCCTGGTGCTGGAAACGTTGTTACTGTACTGGGCCGTGTCCAGAGTAGAACCGATTCCATTTCTCCAGTACTGTATGTTCCCCCATACACTGACCACAGCGGCCTCACCTAGCATGGTATAATGTCTTTAGGTGGAAACATGTAAGTTCGACCACTGAAGGTCAACATAGGCTTAGGTCGACATGGGGAAGACCACAGTGAAAAGGTAAATGTGCGTTTTTTCACTTAAAAAAACAAAAAAAAAAACGATGTACCGACGGGTGGTATTTCATGCCCTACTATCTGCTAGGGCATGGAGGTAGAATGGAATAGTGTGCAGAGCGCAGCATGGCGACAGCAGAGAGCCACGTGTGGGGACGTGGTGCAACAATAATGACAAATTTTGGGGGACGTGTCATTAGATCACTTCATCATTCATTTGAGGCCACACTCCTTTATCAGCTGCACCCCTGCCTATGATGTGTAAGGGTCCAGCATTCTTGCCCTTTTTACTTTGTTCCCAAATCAAAATCAATCCGCCCCCTGTGTGAGGATTGGCGGGCGGTGTCCGACCCCACTTGGATACGCTGCTAAAGAAATGTGGCAACGTGACACTAAACAGTAGATCAAATGGATCATATTTGAAATGTCAAATCCCCAATTTAGTCGCCCTGAGGTTTTGACAGCTTTAATACACCTCTATTTTTTATAAATCGTACCTAAAATGAAATTCCGTTGGGCTGAAGTCCACTGACCACTTTGTTTTTGTGTCTCCTTGTAGACTGAAGGACCCCAGCGCCGCATGATGTCTACACGGGGAGTTTTGACCAAAGCAGCCTCTCTGCCACCTGATCACTTATCTCCAGACTTTAACAGGGTAATATTAGACAATCCGTCAGAGCGTTCATCTCCACTCCGGCCCCCCAGGCCTTCTCCAGCAGGTTCACCTCGCAGCTGTCATATCCAGACCAGCTCCACCAATCTCCATTTGTGTCAGGACTCCTTCAACAAAACCCAACTGGGCAATCAGGGTGCCACAGTGGTGACTCATGAGCAGTTCAAGACGGCCCTTCGGATGGTGGTAGACAAGGGAGATCCACGCCTTCTATTAGAGGATTATCTCAAGATAGGAGAAGGCTCTACTGGAGTGGTTTGCATCGCTAGGGAGAAACACAGCGGGCGTCAGGTGGCAGTAAAAATGATGGACCTCAGAAAGCAGCAGCGGAGGGAACTTCTGTTTAATGAGGTGAGTTCTGTACATCCATAATATTAACATATAATGCAGGACTAGTAAAACCTTGGTAACCATGAGCTAACTGTTTTTTATTTTTTTACCAAATAGCTCAGGAATGATATAATGTGCATAATTTATTATTTATTTTTATTTTTTTCTTCTTGACTTAGGGTCTAAACAGTTTATTATATTTACCTATAATCTCCTTCATGTCCACAAATTTTGTTTATCCAATGAGGATCAGAACTTACCTGCTAGAATGGCCCATGTACAGTGCTGTAGTTGGGTTCAAAAGTGCACTAGCTAGCCCCGCCCCCTGACCACCTAACCTCATGATGTCATTCTCATGACATCAATACATCACAAAAATTCTCATGTTAACTAAAGAACTATAGGGTATATGTTTTATATGTATCTACACTCCCTTAATGCGTATAATGTGCTATATTTCAAAATAAAACATAGTACTAGATTTTATTATGTGTGTTATCAAATGTAGCACATACCAGCGTGTTCGAGACAGAGGAGGTGCAACTACAGATCCATCAGCTACTGTGCAGATCGGGGTCAGTCTGCGGGGTGCTGTACTGCTTGTATAACACTTAGTGCTGGATTCGCAACCAATGCTAAAAATTGGTTTAAAAAAATTACCATTTTCACTGACGTTTTGTAGATATTAAATATTGGAGTCATTAACTACAAAGGTAAAACAGGAGATATCACAGATGGGCCTATACAGCCTTGTCCATAATCTGGCCTTGGGTGCGCAAGGACCCTCTGCTCTCTGCCCAACATCTCCTTACTCCTCAGACTAGGATGCAACATACTGCACTGGCCAACTTCCCTAGTGTGAATGTGGAATGTGGCAATGTGGGAATGTATGAGGAGTGTTGTACTAAATAAATCCAAGCCGCTTTACTGCAGAGGTTGGATGGATCTGACACTCTTGGAAGTATAGGTGAGCTCACCGACTTCCGAGTCTCTCTGATATTATGCTCCTTGATATCTAGGAACCACCATTTAGTTATTGCCGATACTTATCATCATCCTTGCATTATATCAGCCACAGTTGTATATTACACCACATGTGACGGCGACTATTCACACAAGCTTTTTCTCTATCTATGACGCAGGTTGTGATCATGAGGGATTACCAGCACACCAATGTGGTGGAGATGTACAAGAGCTACCTGGTAGGGGAAGAACTGTGGGTTATGATGGAGTACGTACAAGGAGGTGCTCTGACTGATATTGTATCGCAAATCAGGTATGTGGAACGTCCTATATGGGGAATACCAAGGTTATAAGTCCTCCGACAAATTAATAACAGGAATATTGTCACCGCAAGCACAGGCCTGCTTTCAGGGACGGATATACCACATAAATAAGGCTGTGTTTGTACCTCTGTACCGTACTCTGATTAAAAACCCTCCCATGACAAGGCCGCTGCTGCTGCTATCCTCCATGGGCCTGAGAAGCATATGATGAGCTCAACCAAGCAGAGCTCAGCACAAGCCTCTCAGCCTCTGAGCTCTTGTGCAAAGTCGCATGGGACTTAGTCACAGAACCACAAGTGGGCACAACGGGAATAGTTATCTATATGCTACACCTCTACAATAGCTTGTGTACTATCTACAGGGGGTATGGGCCACTGGGTCAACCAAATTTGGATCAATTTGCATTGAGTCGACCACTGAAGGTCGATAGGCCTTAGGTCCAAACCTGAAATTGGTTAACATGGGTAAGGTCGACAGGGCCGGAAGGTCGACACAAGCATTCGGTTTACGATGGGAAGGTCAATGGTCAAAAGGTTGACATGAGTTTTTCATGGTTTTTTTTTGTCCCGAATGTCAACACAGTCACCATCTAAGTGAACCGCGTCCCCTCGCATGGTTCGCTGCACTCGCCAGGGTTCCGGCACACTGTTATTCTCTCACCACGCTGTAGTGGATGAAAGGGCATTAAATACCGCCTGTCGGCACATGTCGGTTCGAAAGAAAAGGTAGACATCCTTGTTGTACTTAATGTAGGTGGTATTTGTGGAACTTTAATGACGCCACCTCCCCACTTGAGGGACTAGGTAGAGGGTGTTGGTGTCAATGTGGGGTGGGGGGCATTAGGTTGACGTTTTGCCTAGGGTGCCAAGAAGCCTTACAACGGCCATGACTGTGCCTATAGGTGTGACATGGGCAAATGATTGTGTGCAGCTTATCAGTAATGTACAGTAGGTTACTGGAATAGGATTCGCCTCCTGCCACTGGGATCCTGCAATGCAGAATAATATAAACCTTCACCACTAGAATGGCGTTCCACCAGGTGTAACCTTAGGCCTCTGTTTTGTATTTCAGACTGAACGAGGAGCAAATTGCTACCGTATGTAAGTCTGTGCTCCAGGCACTGGAGTACCTGCACTCCCAGGGCGTGATTCACCGAGACATCAAGAGTGACTCAATCCTACTCACACTGGACGGACGGGTGAGTGTCCAGCAGATACGCCAGCTTTGGGATTGTGATCACCATCCATTTATAGTTTGCATAAATCTATATATATATTAGGATATATGGAATCTGGATAGTCAACGGCTGCTTAGGTTGCTTTGCCGGGCACCTGTTAACTAGAAGATCGTCTACAAAAAACATAGAATATACTAAAAAACATAACTGCACCCTAGCCTGCCAATGGTCGGTAAATGTATCATTAGTCTCTGGGCATGAATGGTGCGGTCCCAAATGGGAAAATGAATGGAAAGATTGAAGTTAGTGGGAACTTAGACATATGTCCGGCTTTAAGGTATCTGACAGTCCCATAGTACAAGGCAGCACTAGAGTCCAGCCAGGGTCAGAGTAATGATGGGGCAGGTGGAGCTGCAGCTCCAGGCCTCCACATAAAATAGGCCCGTCACCATGACAGCACGATGATCACCAGACAGACACCAGCTGGCTGCATGGTTGTCCATAAATCTTAAGGGTTCAAATGATTGCATTTTGTACAACATTTATGCAATTTTTGTACTTTTTGATATTTCGGGAGGCACTGGGGACCTAATGTAATAGGGTGTGCGCATCAGAAAGTGAGAGATTTAGGGAGAGTCTTTCTTTAGGGGGGACGGTGGACGGTGTCAATGCTCAGACATGGGAACACCCAGCGTTTCACAGGCCCTGTTTTTGTCCGGAAGCCCACAATTCAGGGGTTAATTTTTTTGAAAGGCGCATTAAGGTCGATTAAAAACATAAGTATCGGTCCTTCAAAGGAGTGGATCAGCCAATCAGCTACTCAGCAGCATTTATCATGTACATTCTATATAATGGCATCTAGAAGCTGACCGTTCACTTTTCCCCTATGTAGAAGACTCGATACATCTCCCCCACAGCAGACAGTAGGTGCCGATTCTGTGGGTGCTCAAGGGCCCGAGCACCAATGGGAATTGATGAGCACCCATGGGCCCGAGTCCCGCTGCTGGGCCGCCATATTAACTTGCTAATTTGCGACTGCAGCACCCACATCGCCGGACCCACTACCTGGGAAACAGTATGCCGGGAAGAGTGTATTCTGTCTGCGGACCTGCATTGTGGGGGCATTTATGTACCTGCACTGTGGGGGCATTTATGTACCTGCACTGTGGGGGCATTTATGTACCTGCACTGTGGGGACATTTATGTACCTGCACTGTGGGGGGCATTTATGTACCTGCACTGTGGGGGGCATTTAGGTACCTGCACTGTGTGGGGCATTTATGTACCTGCACTGTGTGGGGCATTTATGTACCTGCACTGTGGGGGGCATTTATGTATCTGCACTGTGTGGGGCATTTATGTACCTGCACTGTGTGGGGCATTTATGTACCTGCACTGTGGGGGGCATTTATGTACCTGCACTGTGGGGGGCATTTATGTACCTGCACTGTGGGGGGCATTTATGTACCTGCACTGTGGGGGGCATTTATGTACCTGCACTGTGGGGGGCATTTATGTACCTGCACTGTGGGGGGCATTTATGTACCTGCACTGTGGGGGGCATTTATGTACCTGCACTGTGGGGGGCATTTATGTACCTGCACTGTGGGGGCATTTATGTACCTGCACTGTGGGGGCATTTATGTATGTGGAACTCTGTTGCCGTAATTTGAATATTGGAGACAACTGTGCTCCGTAATATAAATTGGTATTATTTTGTGGCCACACCCCTTCCCCATGAAGCCACTCCTCTATATTTTTGGCTTGAGCACCCACCAGCAAAAACATAAATCGGCACCTATGCCCCACAGTATGCCTTGATACTACATAGTTTAGTCTATGTTCTATCTTGTTCTGTGTGATCTGCAATGTAATAGTGAATGAAACATCTATTCATACAGACAAATGTTCAGAACTCTCCAGTTACCAAACAAAATATTTGAACAGATAACAGAAAGGTTCCAGAGCACAGCATGCACTGGGTTACATTCGGACAAGCCCCCTCCATAGACTCCGACTTGCATGCCACATAGGCACAGTCAGTACCAGAAAGACTCCTGTTATGTGACGCTGAGAGCCATGAGCGTTTACAGACCGAGCCGGATCCAAGGGGGGCGACGGGTGGTCATCCGGGGGCACCCCTACACTCTCCCCCTGAATCACGCAAGACGCTGGTACTGAAGTTGGAGCACAGTATGGTTCAGCTGTGTCCCTGATTTTGCCACTACACAGCCACTGCCAGCGCCGCCTGCCGCGGTGCTGCTGAAGTCAGTGCAAGACTCTTGAATGATTTCACCGCCACGGTCGCTGAGGTTTCTGTGACATCCAGGTGCTGAGAGTGAGGCGGCATTATTTCATCTCAGCTCCTTCCTCAGAGGCGACGGCAGTGTGTGACTGGCTGGCAGCGGGCTGTGAGCTGTGCGGTGCCGGCAGTGTGTGACTGGCTGGCAGCGGGCTGTGTGGTGCTGGCAGTGTGTGACTGGCTGGCAGCAGGCTGTGTGGTGCTGGCAGTGTGGTGTGTGACTGGCTGGCAGTGGGCTGTGTTGTGCCGGCAGTGTGTGACTGGCTGGCTGTGAGCTGTGTGGTGCCAGTAGTGTGTGACTGGCTGGCAGCAGGCTGTGTGGTGCTGGCAGTGTGGTGTGTGACTGGCTGGCAGTGGGCTGTGTTGTGCCGGCAGTGTGTGACTGGCTGGCAGCGGGCTGTGTGGTGCCAGCAGTGTGTGACTGGCTGGCAGCGTGCTGTGAGCTTTGTGGTGCTGGCAGGGTGTGACTGGCTGGCAGTGGGCTGTGTGGCGCCGGCAGTGTGTGACTGGCTGGCAGCGGGCTGTGTGGTTCCGGCAATGCGTGACTGGCTGGCAGCGGGCTGTGAGCTGTGTGGTGCCAGCAGTGTGTGACTGGCTGGCAGCGTGCTGTGAGCTTTGTGGTGCTGGCAGGGTGTGACTGGCTGGCAGTGGGCTGTGTGGCGCCGGCAGTGTGTGACTGGCTGGCAGCGGGCTGTGTGGTCTCGGCAATGTGTGACTGGCTGGCAGCGGGCTGTAAACTGTGTGGTGCCAGACATATAAGTAATTGTAAATTATTCATAAACAGCACTATATATTATTTTCCATTATGTAACTGACTTTAACTGATAATATTTTGTGAGTTTCCTTTCATATTATTATGATGTCTTGACCATTTTTATGTATATGTCCTTTAATTTGAACAAATGGATAAAAAGTCCCATTTTCTTTCTTAAGGAATTGAACAAGATCGCAATGTTGTCAGATAAATTATACTTTATTTGGTACTTGTGTAGTTTGGCGGCGCACATCGCATACCATAAGGCATACGATGGTATGCGATGCGATATCGCGCGATATTGTACAATGCCATACAATTTTAAAATTGTATGACCTGTATATGGCATACAATGCCATACAATGCGATGCGATTAAACATTGTATAAGCACCCTAATGGGTGCTTACAATGTTAAATGCACCCCCCCGCCACCCCCCCCACTATAAACGTGAACCCGAAGCGTGGCGAGCGCAGCGAGCCCGCGAGGGGCGGTGGTACGCGTCCTCCGACCTTTTCATACCCCCACTATCCACGTCGGCGTGGAGTTGAGAATAGAAAGTGTGGCGAGCGCACCGAGCCCGAAGCGTGGCGAGCGCACGCGGATACCTGTGAAGGCTGCGAGGGGACTCCGATACCTGTGAAGGTATCCGCGTCCCCTCGCCACGCTTCAGGCTCGGTGGCTCGCTGCGCTCGTCACACTTTCTATTCTCAACTCCACGCCGACGTGGATAGTGGGGGTATGAAAAGGTCGGAGGACACGTACCGCCGCCCCTCGCGGGCTCGCGCTTGCCACGCTCCGGGTTCACGTTTATAGTGGGGGGGGGGGTGGGGTGGCGTGGGGGTGCATTTAACATTGTAAGCACCCATTACGGTGCTTAAAAGCACCCATAGGGGGCAAAAATCGTGTCGCATCGCATGGCATGCCATCGGGTGCATGGCATGCGATGCGATTAAAACATCGCGCGATGGAGATCTGGGGCGCCGCTAAAATACACAAGTACCCTTTATTTTTATATCCGCCATTACAGCACTTTTATTGATAGGGGCCCCAAGAGTTTGTTGATCGGGGCCACCCACAGACCGGCCCTGTTTGCAGATCACAACCCATTCTGACACTATGGATCTATACAGAAGATAACTGGTCATATTGAGTCTGTCGGCAAGGATTGACAAAACCACCCCAGCTAAGGTCCCTGTGGGGAACAAACCGTATCCGGATGGCGGATCGATGGGGTGTAGGTCAACTAAAAAAAGCCGAAAAAAACAGCGTTAATGCTTACCTTCTGTCAATCTCCCGTCACTGTCTATCTAAACACTTACTTCCAAGTATAGGCGTCTAAGTAGACGTTGTCGACCTCTAGTGGTTGACTATGGTATTTTAGACCAAAACATGGTTGATTTCCATAACAAACTACCCCCATATTTACTACAGAGGCAAATGCTTTATAAACAATATGCTACATAGGCCAGCCAGGAATATACTATAAAATCACCAAATACCTTGATCTGTTCCATTTGGTCCATAATATAGACTTACTGCATACTTGCCTACTTTTGAAAAATAGTTTCAGGGAGATTACAGTTGGTAAAATAATTTTATGCAGCACCCCGTTGAGGGGGCGTGTCATGCTCCACCCAAAGGGGCGTGTCTAGTTCCATTTATGGAGAGATTGTGAAAAGAGATTGTGAACGTGGCACCTAGAAGTGTGGGTGTGTACTGCTACATCTGAGAGGAATCTTTTACAATTATTTATATCCAAATGTAGATGAGCCCCAAAGCAGTTAGTAAGAGATACTATAGTTGGTAAAGTGCTGGGAAATGGTGCTGATAATTCAATGTAAATGTATCTGTCTCTCATTCCTTTTTTTCCCCAAAAATGTAACAGTGTAATGTGGGCTAGGAGAAATGAGGGAGATTGCTAGACTAATGAGGGAGAGAGGGAGATTGTTGCTATTTCAGGGAGTCTCCTGCAGAATGCAGGAGGGGAGGCAACTATGATGTAACAGTGTAATGTGGGCTAGGTGACCTGAGGGAGATTGCTAGACTAATCAGGGAGAGAGGGAGATTGCTGCTATGTCAGGGAGTCTCCTGCAGAATGCAGGAGGGTAGGCAACTATGATGTAACAGTGTAATGTGGGCTAGGTGAAATGAGGGAGATTGCTAGACTAATCAGGGAGAGAGGGAGATTGTTGCTATTTCAGGGAGTCTCCTGCAGAATGCAGGAGGGGAGGCAACTATGATGTAACAGTGTAATGTGGGCTAGGTGAAATGAGGGAGATTGCTAGACTAATGAGGGAGAGAGGGAGATTGTTGCTATTTCAGGGAGTCTCCTGCAGAATGCAGGAGGGTAGGCAACTATGACTTACTGTGTGACAACCAGGCCAGGTATCAATGTGTTGTCAGATACACCAATATAAGACATGGTCCTGTTCACTTTATATATGTTTGAACCTTCTTTATTTTACAGGTAAAGCTTTCGGACTTTGGATTTTGTGCTCAAATTAGCAAAGATGTCCCAAAGAGGAAGTCATTAGTAGGCACCCCCTACTGGATGGCACCGGAGGTCATTATAAGATCTGCGTATGGCACTGAGGTAAGCGGTTAATATGATTGGACAATGGTTTCAGCGCTTAGTGACATTTCTAGAGACAAATAATCCCCATCACTGTGACTGTCTGGTTCCATTCTGAAAGCTGATAAAATACATTTTAAGGGCCACAAAGTGTCTGATCTCTGCTCACTGTAATGATCCACAGCTTCCTCCTTCCTATAAATACTACTGTATGTCAGTGATTCCCAAACGCGGTCCATAGCAGTGCAGGTTTTATCCCTTTGATGTGCAAAATATCCTCTAAAAATGCCAGGACCGTATTCGAGGAATATAAATCACTTTAGTTATTGCCGACAAAAGATCTGAAGTCCATTAATCAAAGTTTAGTTAAACATTGCGTCCCCCAAAAAAGCTGTGAGCGAGGGTGGCATTTTTAACGAATATTTTGCACATGTCTCACAGCAACGTTGGCACTCAAAGAGTTAAGGATATCCATGCTTGAACAAAGATTGTTAAATGTCAATGAAAATTCTTAAAACCTGGACCATTGGGGTGCCTTGAAGTCCGAGTTTGGGAAACATTAACTACATATACAGCGCCCCCCCTGCCGGGAATTTTGGGCGCCCCCCCCATAAGTTAACACACACACCACCACCCCACCCCTCTGAAAAGGTAACACCCTACTTTCCCCGTTGCTTCCGCCTTCAAACCGGACACGCAGATCCATTGGGTCGCCGGCTCTGGCTGCTAATAAAAAGTGACACTCGGAAAATGGCTGCCCCCATAATGCATACAGTTTTTGAGGATGCTAGAGGAGGCGGCGGCCTCCTCTAGCAACCTTAAAAACAGTCTGCTGTATGGGGGCAGCCATTTTCAAAGTGTCACTTTTTATTACCAGCTGTAGCCGGGAGAGCCGGGGACCCGACAGATCTGCATGTCTGGGTTAGAGGCGGCGGCAACGTGGTAAGGAGGGGGGGAGGCAGGAGCCGGGACCCGACAGAAGCGATGGCGGGCGGACGGCAGCAGGTAACTATAGCCCCGCAGACCCCCCGGCACCCACACTTTCTTAGCGCCTCCCTGCCACCGCGGTTGAACGGTGGAACACATACATTATTGAATATATCACACTCCAGAGGCCTCAATGTTTGATATTCTTAGTTTGCTGCTTTATAACGGTTTAGTGAGCCTTTATTTCGGGGGTAGCCAATGCCTCGATGCAAGCACTATGGGCCTGATTCATGTTTGTAAATAAGCGAAAAAGCAAGAAACTGGACAAAATCATGCTACACTGCAGATGGGGCAGATGTAATGTGCAGAGAGATTTAGATTTGGGTGGGTACATTTTTTTCTGTGCAGTAAAAACACTGACTGCTTTTGCATGTAGCCCAACAACTTTATCTTTACGCTGCAATTTAAATTTCAGTTTGAACACACCCCAGCCAAATGTAAATCTTCCAGCACGTTTCGACGGAGCGAACCGCTGCCATCCGCTGTCTCCCCATCTGCAGCATACACGGAGCAAAGCACAGCTGATGTATCAGGAGTTTTACGTTCATGCTGCCTGCTGTGTACAGGAATATACCGCTCCGAATCCTCCGGGACAATACATGTAGGCACACAGAGCGCACGTAGAGTATGCTGCTAGTCTTAGGGGGTCTGTCTCTCACTGACACCCTTATGCTTCCAGCCCCCATAGCAGCTGAATTAAGATGTGGAGATCGTTACGTTCCTGTCAGGGCTCTTACTAAACATAGGAACAAGTCAGGTATAATTAGATCAAATTAATTGCTGGGATCTTTTGTTTAATTACAAAAAGAAGGAGATAATTAAGGCCTCGTTACGAGCAGAAGCTGGAGTTTGGATAATAACATGGTTTAGAACCGTGACATAATTGTTACCGTCACAAACAGAAATATTTTTAAAGCTGTATAGAAATAGCAGAGGGGGGGGGGGGGGGGGGGGGGCGCTATTATAGCCGACACGATGACCTGATAATCTCACAAAATATTATCGGAATAGAACAACTATTAATGGAAATGTATCAAATTCGGTTCAAATATTAAGATCAATAAAAATTTAAAAGCCAAAGAGATACTGAGTACCCAACGGTGTTCCAATATTACTCCTAAACTAGTTAAAAGATAATTAAAATGGCTGCTTTCACTTTGAGCTGTGACAGTTTTTAGTCCTCAAACTCTTCACCCCATCCCCAGTCCCTATCTGCTCCTACCCCCCACTATGACCCACACCCCCTCCAATATCTGTCACAGGGAATGGGAATGGTCAACACCACTAGGCCGACATGACTGAAGGTTGACATGGGGTTTTTCACTTTTTTTGTCCCGATTTTTGTCACAGTAGACATGGACACTGAACTTTAGCACCGCGTCCACTCGCACGGCTTGCTGCACTCGTACACTTTTTTAATTCTCCCACCACACCCTAGTGGATGGTAGGGCATGAAATACTGCCTGTCGGCACATGTCGGCTCAAAAAACAGTGAAAAACCCCATGATTGTTGACCTTTCCCATGTCGATCTAATGACCTGTAGACCTAGCCCATGCATGTCGACCTAGTGGTGTCAACCTAATGCTTGTCGATCTAGTTATTGAAGATCTAGTAACCGTATCCCACAGCTCCCTCTCTCCATATCCACCATGTTTGAAACCAATCCGTGTCTGTGCAGAAATTGCTTTCACTTTCTCTCATGACATCTTTTAGCACACAAAGGAGTAATTTCGTCCATCGAGTGGCCTCTAGTAGTCACTGGTGGTACTTCACCTCGTAGAGTGTGTGTATGTATATAGACAGACAGACAGACAGATGAATTGTTATAACAATCAGGTTCCAGACCATGCACTCTGCAATGGTTAACTACGCCTGTGTGGTGGATGGCCACACCCACTCGAGTTAAGCCACACCCACCAAGCATTGGTGCCTATCACTGACACTGATCTAATATAACAACTAGGACATTGTCTATTTGGTAACCGCCCTAAAGGCTGCTCCGCTGCTGTAGCAGCAGGTATGAGTCAGAGCCCCGCCTACTGAATACGGGGTGCTTTGGGGAGTTGCTTTACCCTTCTTCATAGGCTATTGGCTATTTTCAAACTGTGACCTTGTTTTCTCGGCCAATGAGTTTAGCTGTGACTTGTGATGTATTCATGTATCAGAATTATTACCAAGCATTACTCCGCCATTTATCTTTGTCATAATGGTGGTATCTTCTTCTCCTCTTCGTGTTCCCTCAGGTGGATATCTGGTCTTTGGGGATCATGGTGATTGAGATGGTGGACGGTGAACCTCCATATTTCAGTGACTCTCCTGTAGAGGCCATGAAGAGGTTACGTGACAGCCCACCTCCCAAAATGAGGAACGCTCACAAAGTAAGTGACACACACTAATGAGCATCCATGGCTGCTATCGGCCCCTGTGTAGGACTCATAAGCTCTGTGTTTGTCCCGGGTGAGTTTCACTCATTTTCTGAACAAAGGGATTTACAAAAGGCAAACCAGGGAGTGAAAACACGGGTGATAAATCAATTATGATCCATTGCACCTTTGGCCAAACCCGCAAGTACTTTTGACTAAATATATCCAACTCCGGAATTTACCTGGAATCACTGGTGTAAAATCACTACAGATGGGAAAAACTCACATTTCAATCTGTAAGGCAGATGTATTAAGCTTGGTGAGGAGATAAAATGGAGATACAGACATTCCTCACTTAACGACCTACCTGTTTAGCGACCACCCGGACTTATGACCCAGGCCTTCGTTTAGCGTCCGTGCTGTGACTCCTCGGTCTTACGTCCTCGCCTGCTCTGATTTATGACCTGCCCGCCTACCCTCTCGCAGTTATGACCTGCCCGCCTACCCTCTCGCAGTTATGACCTGCCCGCCTACCCTCTCGCAGTTATGACCTGCCCGCCTACCCTCTCGCAGTTACCACCTGCCCGCCTACCCTCTCACAGTTACAACCTGCCCGCCTACCCTCTCGCAGTTACGACCTGCCCGCCTACCCTCTCGCAGTTACCACCTGCCCGCCTACCCTCTCGCAGTTACCACCTGCCCACCTACCCTCTCGCAGTTACCACCTGCCCGCCTACCCTCTCGCAGTTACCACCTGCCCTGCCTGTTTAGCGACCCACGTCTCAGAAATCTTAAGGGGTTTTATATAGGTTCGTTTAACAACCAATTCGCTTAACGACCGGGTCGTAGGAACGGTGAGGAATGTCTGTACTGTAAAATGAAAGGCGATAACGCAGCAGCCAATCAACACCCAAATGTCATTTTTCAAACACAGCTGATTGGATGGTGTGTTATCTCCTTTCATTTTGTCTCCACTTTGGGTCTGATTCTTGTTCCCTCGCAAATTCTCTCTCTAATGAACAAAACCATGTGCACTGCAGGTGGGGCAGATGTAACATGTGCAGAGAGAATTAGATTTGGGTGGGGTTTTACTTCAAAGTGAAATCTATGTTGCAGTGTAAATAATAAAGCAGCTAGTGTTTACCCTGCACAGAAACAAAATAGCTCACCCAAATCTAATTCTCTCTGCACACGTTACATCTTCCCCCCCTGCAGTGCACATGGTTTTGTCCAATTGAGAAGGAATTTGCCTTTGCGAGTGAACCAGAATAAGGGCCATAATGTAAACTGATGCATTAGCGTGTTACATTTGTGGTATTGGGTTTGTTTCTAATAACATCGCCAGTAATAGATATCCGTTTTATCATTTTATCGGTAAAAGGTCCCCACAAGTGTTAATTTGCCTAAATAACTCTTTGATTGCAAGCAGTGATCCCGCTGCTGCGTTGTTGCTGATTGCTCTCACTTCTTTCCCAGGCCTCCCCGATCCTGCGAGATTTCTTGGAGCGAATGTTGATACGGGAAGCATCCGAACGAGCCACAGCCCAGGAACTCCTCGACCACTTTTTCTTACTCCAGTCTGGCCTCCCAGAATGCTTGGTGCCTCTGATCCAGCAATATCACAAGCGGAACTCTACCTGCTGACCTCGGGATGTGCGTGTATACCAGATACTTGTTCATAAAGCCGCTCCATCTCTCTACGTAGCGCAAAAGGCGGCGCCTGAGTATGGGTTAGTTGGCGGATGTGCAGGTGCAATGGGCGCCACATCCAGAGTCTGGCTACAGTGCTGCCGATATCATTACAAAATACTGTATTGGTTGCGGTAGAAGAAATAATCTATGTGGCCTCCACAGAGCGGCATCTTACGGGGCCTCCACAGAGCGGCATCTTACAGGGCCTCCACAGAGCGGCATCTTACGTGGCCTCCACAGAGCGGCATCTTGCGGGGCCTCCACAGAGCGGCATCTTGCGGGGCCTCCGCAGAGCGGCATCTTACGTGGCCTCCACAGAGCGGCATCTTACGTGGCCTCCACAGAGCGGCATCTTACGGGGCCTCCACAGAGCGGCATCTTGCGGGGCCTCCACAGAGCGGCATCTTACGTGGCCTCTCCACCTATCAACAGGGTTAAATGTGATTGTTTACAACAGTTTTAAACCATTTCGGTGCATGGAAGTCTGGCAAACTCAATGGTTGCTGTACCGGCATCAGAATGGTAAATTATCTATTTTTTACACTGGAATATAAAGATATACTTTGGACCACTACAAAGGCACCTTATTTTATTTTCCCCAAGTACAGCATCTGGCTGGTATTGTTCCCCTGCACTTCATCAGATAGCCAGCAGGGGGCTGGTTACACCAAATATATAATATACTGTAGTAGATGGTTTCTATAGTGTGCTGATGGTTATGTTTGGAATTCAAATGGTTAAAAGGGCAGTACAATGTAAGATCGAACCTAACAGCCTCCAAATGGGACATTTCTAGAAGTAACTAATGTTGTCGGTTGCAAACGATGTGGCACAAAGGATGCAACAATCTGGCTAGAGAGTTACTCGGACGTTACTTTGGCGAGCTGCAGTATGAAGTGTCACATACTGGCCGGCTGCCAATGACCGTTCTCTAACTTGTGGCATTTGTGTCGAGAATTCTAGGATAAAACATTTGTGTAATATGAATTTGTTGCACTTCTGTGTGTCAGAATGTCTGCTCGCATAGCGTAGCTGGTTCATGTGTGTGATTTTAGTAAATGTTTTATAACGTGTGAAGTTTCAGAGCAGTGTTTCCCAACCCCGGCCCTCAAGGCTCACACCGTCCAAGTGCTGGTGATATCCATGGTTAAATTCAAATAACCGGGGTACGAGCTAATCCCTGGGTGAAATGTAATAGGATGAGAGATTCAGAAAGTGAGAGATTTGGTGTGAAATCTCCAGTTTTTTTAAAGCGGCAATCATTTACACTGCAAAATCAATCTGTGTAAATGATTGCCGCTTTAAAAAACTGGAGATTTCTTACCAAATATCTCGCTTTCGGAATTTCTCATCCTATTACTTTTCACCCCATCTATGTTCAAGTATGGCTATTCTTAAAACCTGGACTGTTAAGATGCGTACACACTGGCCGAAATATCGGCCGTTCGATTGATGTTCACAGATACACTGCTTCGGCTGTGCACCACAGCTAATGACCATATGTATGTATGTGTATGTGAGTATATATATGTGTGTGTGTGTGTGTATATATATATATATATATATATACCCATACAGCAGCCCCCAGGAGTGGGCGGGCGCATACACCCGCCCATTTATGATGTCAGTCCCGATGGATCGGGCAGCAGGTATGGAGAACAAGATTCCCAATCCGTTGCTGTTCCCGTCCAGTTGCACTGTCACCGCTGGCGTTGTGCAGCAGGTTTACAGGCTGTTGGCGGATTGACAGCACAATGCAGCGATATATCAGCCATGTGCTACACAGCCGATATCTGTGAACGACGTTATTCAGAGACATATCGCTGGTACACACTGGCGGATGGACCGGCCGAATGTCACCCGTTCAATGGAAGGGCCGATGTATGGGCCAGTGTGCACCTTGTATAATACCCCTTTCACACAGAAAATGAAATACCCGGGTGAAGCAGTTCCACCCGGGAATTTCATTAAATACACGGGTCCTTTTTCTGTGTGAAAGGGCACACCCGTGTCGTAAATCCCGTGTCTCCGACCCGGGAAATGACCAGGGTCGAGGACACGGGATTTATGACCCGTGTTGACCCTTTCACACAGAAAAAATACCCGTGTTATTCAGCAAATTACCAGGTAGAAATTTTCAACCCGGTAATTTTGTTCTTCTGTGTGAAGGGGGGTCAGGCTGCTCCCGGCAAATTGACACGGCATTTGAAATGCCGTGTATTTGCCGGGATTTTCAGACTTTTCTGGCTGAAAGGGGTATTAGTGTGCCATGAGAGCCAGGGCTGGGAACGCCTGATTTACAGTAGTAGAACATGCCACGTACTATGTAACTATAATGCAGATTCTATGTTTACTTGATTGGAGCAATGTTTAAAAACAGAAGTGGGCAGAAAGAATTCATATTAATATTACAAATGTTTGTGACATATATCAATGTCTTATACGTATTGGAAAATAGTAAATGACCAGGCCAATAGAATACCAGTTATACCCTAAATTCTTATACAAATCATTTAAAAAAAAACTAACCTGTTTACTCAACATGAACACTATGTCGGCACACTACGTCTATGTCGGCACACTACTATAATCTTACTCTATGCCCACTCGGAGGGTGAAGTAAGAAGTCAGGTTTAAAAAAAAATATATGAAAAAGCTTGTGTCAACATTTTCCTGTGTCAATCATTGACATGTCGACCTTTTGCACTTCTATCTTTTTCTCCATGTGTTGACCTATTTCCTATCAACCAACAGTGGTCGACCGAATCCCAAACAGAGGTTCCCAAATGCGGTCCTCAAGACACCCTAACGGTCAAGGTTTTAAGTATTTCCGTGGCTCAGCGCAGATGGTTAAAGTATATCCGTGGCTCAGCGCAGATGGTTAAATCACATTTACTAAGTTACTAATTAAGGGACAGATTTATTTAGCCTAAGTGATAAATTGGCTGGCACTTTTATCACGAGTCATTCAGCTCCTAACTGTCAAGTTACAGGCTGGGTTTGAAAAATATCAGGTTGATTGGCTGGTGCGTTATCACCTCACCAGGCTTAATAAATCAGCCCCTATGTTATCTGTGTTCAAACATGGGTATACTTAAAGCCTGAACTTTTAGGGTGCCCTGAGAGCTGCATTTGGGAACCTCTGGGATTGGGTATTACGTAGACCTCTGCCCCAACTAATTTTGTTTAAAATGACCATAAGGAGCAGATTCAATTCAACACATTTGGGAAATTCAATTGTGCTGCTTTCTGACTGCAAAACTGGCTTTGACCAGGTATTTTAAAACGTTTCTAAAAACGGGTCTGCCAGCTAAAACCCCTTTCACACCGCATATATATAAACAGTATTTCAGTGCAGTTTTTGTTTCTTCACAACACTGAACCCGTTTTAACCCATAGAAAACAGTGGATGAAAAAAAAAACGGGTCTGAAACGGATTGGACCCTGCTTTATTACCGTTTAGAAATACCAGTTCAATAGAACCGGTAAATTCACTCTGCACCTTTCAGACTGCACAAATTACCGTTTTAAAACTGTAAAAAAAAACAGCAAAATAACAGGTAAAAAGTGCGGTCTGAAAGGGGTATTAGTTATCCCCATGCTTGCCATTAGATGGCGCCCAACAGAGTTAACCCACGGAAGTTGATGAATCGGTTTCCTGTGGATTGATTCGGTGCTTCCGTGACCCTACCAATAAATAATGGATTGCACACTTTTTGGATCACTTGAGAATTGAGACCATTATAGTGAAGAGTTTTAAAATATACAGTAGATTGTAGCGTCACTTTGTGCCAACTTATCCCCTTCCTCTAAAAAGAGGATTTAAATCATCAAAGGGTTAAATCCGCCATGTCTGTCCAGTACTATACTCCCTGGACCATGTTGGTGAATGTAAAGTAGGTGTATATTGTACTGCTGCTGTCCAGTGTAACCCATTTATGTACAACCACCAAGCACTTTGAACAGAAATGTTTTAATAAAACACTTTGAAAGCCTGTGCTAGCTTATGGCTGATTACAATTGCTCCGCCTCCAGTTCTTCACCGCACTCTGCCAGAAATCTGCTCGGAGTGAGATATTCACCAGAAAGAATTTGTCTTTAGAGATTATTTGTCTTTTATAAACAAGTTGTAACCTTCATTCACAGACAGGAAGTCAGAGGACGATTAGGTTATTTATCTGTAGTTCACTGATGTTTGAAAAGCTTCAGCTGGGACCAAAAGGGCCGTATTCAATGCGGCCGGCGAGGGGGTTAGACGGTGAGGATTACCGAAAACAAGCGACCTTCGCCGTTAAACTCCCGCGTCGGCCGCTCACCATAATTAATGTTTTGGGGAATCCTCTCTGTCAGAGGATGGCGAGGATTCCCCCAAACGGCAAGGTTTGTGGCTAATGCAGGGAGCCCGCTGCATTTAGCCGCGAGCCTCGCTGTTTTGGAGGCCGCACACGCTGTCTCCACATCTCTGTAAAAACCCAGCGAGGTGGAAACGGCGTGTGCAGGGGGTCAGTTGAATACTGATCTTAGTCATACATTGGGTTGACGTATGAAATCTGTCAACATGGCTTACATCAACACAATAAATAGGTGGACCTAGCTAAGGTCAACAAGGTTGGAAAGTGGACACAAGCATTAGTTGGACAATACCTAGGTCAACAGTCAAAAGGGTGACATGAGTTTTTTTTTTTGAGCCGACATGTGCCGACAGGCAGTATTTCATGCCCTACCATCCAATAAGGTGTGGAAGAATAGCATAGTGCCCAAAGCATGGCAAGTGTAGCGGTATACACGGTGTCCATGTCGACATTCGGGACAAAAACTGTGAAAAACTCATGTTGACCGTTTCAGTATGGACATTCCCATTGTCGACTTAATGCTTGTGTCAAACCTCCAACCCTGTGGGCGTTCCTAATGGGGTTTATGTATTATTTTTGTGACACCGCTACCAAGTACATTGTTGGTTACGAATTTAAAATAACTAGTAAAAAATTCATCAAATAGGAATATAGTACATCTTTTCTATTTTGGTTGTAGGTCACATTTAATACATGAAAGTCATTTACTAGATTAATATGGTGACACGAAAATGGGCCACAACACACCAGGGGGTCCACACACAGCAGGTGAAAATTAACATGTCATCTACTTTTGTATATATTAAGTGTCCGGTCCATTCATTATAAAGGGAGTGAAGTAAATATTACAGGTTAGCTTTCAGTCCCGATTTACCTCGCTGTCCCATTACACTACTATGGTGACCTAAATTCATCCAGGTCTGAGAATATAATTTGGAGGTTGACAGCAGCATTCATAAGAAATAGTCCCGGCTGCAAAGGTTTGGATCCCTCCGTCGCCGCTCAGTAGTACACACACCAAACATGATGTTACAAAGACCCGCCCTCTGACGGCAATTTGCAGTGATTTGTAAATCAATGGGGAGGAGCCGGAGACTAGATTCCATTAGAATTGTGTCCAGGCATGTCCAAACTATGGCCCTCCAGCTGTTGTGAATCTACAAGTCCCATCATGCTTTGCCACAGTTTTGCTATAAGGGAATGCTAAAACTACTGCAAGGCATGCTGGGATGTGTAGTTTCCCAACAGCTGGAGGGCCACAGTTTGGACATGCCTGCTTTAGTCCCTTCTCGCTAGACCCACAAATCGTGGCATTCTATCATTAGGGGGCCTAGTAATATCAGATTTTTGAGGGGACCCCCTCCTCCCCAAAAAAACCTGCGTCTGCTCCTGACTGCTCGGTTCCTTCCACCAGGAGGAGGACGTGTGTAAACCCAAGTTCACATATGCACAGAAGAACTGCAGACTCGGCAATGCCAAGTTTCAGCACTACACGTGAAAGGATTCGATTGGTCTCCACGCCAGTGCAATGCTGAATTGCTCACAGCGAGTTACTATAGTTAATTATTGGGGAGATACGGCCCCCGATGTTATAAGAAATATTGGTACTTATGTAGTATCTGGGCTGCCGATTTCTAAATCGGGTACATCGCATCGCATCGCATGCGACCATCGGATGCGATGCGATGCGATGCGATGACCCGATTTTTCCATAGGAATCAATGTTAAAATGGACTGAGTCCATTTTAACATGGAATTCAATGGGAAAAAGGGGTCCTTTTCATACCCCTACTATCCAAGTGGGCATGGAGTTGGATATAAACCTGTGGCGAGCGTAGCGAGCCACCGAGCCCGAAGCGTGGCGAGCGTAGCGAGCCCCGCGAGGGGACACAGAATACCGTCCCCTCGCGGGGCTCGCTTCGCTCGCCACGCTTCGGGCTCGGTGGCTCGCTGCGCTCGCCACAGGTTTATATCCAACTCCATGCCCACTTGGATAGTAGGGGTATGAAAAGGACCCCTTTTTCCCATTGAATTCCATGTTAAAATGGACTCAGTCCATTTTAACATTGATTCCTATGGAAAAATCGGGTCATCGCATCCGATGGTCGCATGCGATGCGATGCGATATCGCATCGCATCGCATCTGATTGTATGCCTTAACTTAAGGCATACAATCAAAAAATCGGCAGCCCAGATACTACATAAGTACCGAAATATTTATTCATCTAAATAACTTTACAATTTCTTACAACAATGTATTAACAGCAGATGGGGCACAAACAAGACCAAGACACAAGGCAAAGTAAAGCAGTCTGTATTATACATGTATTTACAAGTGCAAAAAGTTATTTACAAGAACAGAAACAAAATACCAATTACTATTTACTGGCCAAAGAAATGTTTTCCACCAATGGGATATAGCTTCACGTATAGATCAGACAAATCAGAAAGTTTTCCATTTGTGTCCAGGTAGCATAGACTTAGGTTTTAATGGCGGAGCTACAAGATAAAAAAAAACCCTACAAAAAACATCTACAGTATGGGGGAAATTTAAGAAGATGGGAGTTCTAATGAAGATGAGGTGTTTCCCATGGCAACCAACTACTGAGATTCTACATCCTTTTTAATTACCACCTATCTAGAAGATCATATATTGACTTTGGTTGGTTGCCAAGGGCAACACTCCATCTTCAATAGAACTCCTATCTTAGTTATTTTACCCTATATTTCTGTCGATTGCAAAGACACATAATATACCTGAACAGTAACAAGGCACAAATGCTCTAATAAAGAATCACAACTGATGATATGCGTTAATGTCTTTTATAAACATTATTTTACTTGTTGAAAAATGTACGGGATATGGGATAATGGGGATGAGACTGAACCGTCCATTTACCCTTTATTTACATACACTGTTTTATATTATAGTTTTGTGTAGGTTTCGATTTAATGGAATTGACTGTGTTCCACAATACAGATGAATGTACACATTTACTATACTCTAATGCAAGCCGTAGATCCCTGATTGACAATCCCCCAGGAAATTGGGAGAATTCTTAATATTGAAAATCCCCGATGTGCTGATCCCAAAATTTTATTAGTCGGGAATTGCACTTCGGGAAATAACAAAAAAAAAATTTTTCTTGGGGGGGGTACTTGTTTCCTAGGACGGCACCCATTGTATGCCATCGCATACCACTAATTAAGGTATGCGAGGAGACCCGATTTCAGGGTCTAAACACCCGCACTGTACAGTAATCGCATTGACCCGATTTTTAATTGTACAACCACCCTGATGGGTGATTACTATGTTAAATGCCCCCCCATTGTTAATGCCATCCCCACTATCAACGCCAACCCGAAGCATGGCGAGCGGCGGCGGTACGAGTCATTTCATACCTCTACTATCCACGTCGGCGTGGAGTTGATTTTAGGTAGTGTGGCGAGCGCAGCGAGCCCGAAGCGTGGCGAGCGGACGCGGATACATGTGAAGTAATCTGCGTCCCCTCGTGGGGCACGATACGCTCGCCATGTTTCGGGCTCGGTGCGCTCGCCACACTATCTAAAATCAACTCCACGCCGACGTGGATAGTGGGGGTATGAAAAAGGTCAGAGGACGCGTACCGCCGCGCTCGCCACGCTTTGGGTTGGCGTTGATAGTGGGGGTGCGGTTAACAATGGGGGGGGGGGCATTTAACATAGTAATCACCCATCAGGGTGGGTGTACAATTAAAAAATCGGGTCGGATTGCATGCGATCCGATGGCATAAGATAAAAATCGTGGTCGCCATGCTAGGAAACAAGTACCTTTTTTTTTTAAAGCGGCAACCATTTACACTGCAGAATCAAAAACTGCAGATTTCTTACCAAATCTCTCACCCTATTAAATTTCCCCTTGATGTATTTCCCTGAATAGATAACCACAGGGAAACACGGCAATTGTCCATATTGCAATATCATAGAATTGGCAGATCTATTGAGGTTTGGTACAATCTGGTTTTTCAAATGACCACCCAGAACTATGGCAGCGGACCACTGGTTACAGACTGGACGGTCACACAGCAGTTAACATGTCAGGACATTCACACGTGTTTGCACCAATGCGATTCCTCATCATACCACTCAAGTATCTAACCATAATAACCAAGAATTAAATAAATGAACAAGTTACTGACATATAGCATAAAACAGAGGTTGAAACACCAACAGGAATAATGATGGACATTTAAGTGAATATAAACGTCAGTCACATTTCAAGTGTATTTTAACCCTTTGAGTGCCGACATCTGTGAAAGACGTGCCAAATATCCGCCAGCGCCGCTCACATTTGTTATATAAATTCAAATAAAAAAATGTTGAGTAAAGAAAGATTAGATTTCCTATATAAGGTAAATATTACAGGTCATGGTGATGAATAAAAAGGTTTGCTTGGCGATTTGCGCACCTATTTTGTCAAATTCACCTGGCACTCAAAGGGTTTAACAGAGTTAAACGTTTCCCTGAAACCCTGGCTTGTTTATTGCCTACTGAACACCGGACAAAATGTGCTTTTCCTGCTCTGCAGATATCTGCGCTTCATTCACTTATTAGCGTTTTCCACCCTTTATACAAGACCAAACAATCCAATAACCTCGTGATCAAAGATGAGATGTAAACGATTTTATCATTGAAAAAATGATTACAAGAATGATTCGGAAAAATATCTTGAACATATACAAAGCACAGATGTTAGGTACACTTCACCCAGCGTGAGGTCATCTACATGGTTTCGACAAATGGAAAAGTTTACCTTTATGTACAGATCAATTAGAAAGTAATCATTCGCTTTGCTCGTTTCTGATCTCCAGAGGAAAAGATGGGATCAGTAACGGCCAGTACACTCTGCTTGTAGTCTAGCACTAATCCACATCTATGTGGGTGGTATGTTATTGTGCTATAGAAACGGGTATAGCTGTCAACAAGACTAAGGTCAGCATAAGTTTGTCACTTTGTTTTGTCCCGAATGTCAACATAGTCGACATGGACTCCGTCAAACTGTAACGCTTCCTCTCGCTGTGCTCGCCATGCTTCGGGCACTGTGCCTCACCTCACACTATTCTATTGTCCCTCTACACCCTAGTGGATAGTAGGGCATGAAATACCGCCTGTCCGCATGAAAAAAAAACTCATGTTGAACTTTTGACTGTCGAGCTTCCACCCCTTTTTTTTTTTTTTATTTGAGTCGACATGTGCCGACAGGCGGTATTTTATGCCCCACCATCCAATAGGAGAATAGCATAGTGCCCAAAGCATGGAAAGTGCAGCGGTACACTTTGACGGTGTCCATGTCGACTATGTCGTCATTCGGGACAAAAACCGTTGAAAACTCAAGTTGAACTTTTAACTATGGACCTAGTTCAGTGGTTCTCAACATCGGTCCTCAGAAACCCCCAACAGATCACGTTTTCCAGATCTCCTCACAGAATCACAAGTGAAGTAATTAGCTCCTCCTGTGGGTCTTTTAAAATGTGTCAGTGAATAATGAGTACACCTGCCAGGGGACCTGGGAAACGTGCACTGTTGTGGGGGTCCTGAGGACCGAGGTTGAGATCCACTGAGTTAGATGATATGGTATAAGGCATCGCTGCTGTGTATAGATTGTACAAGCAGAGCGACCTTTTCCAGGTCCACACACATACAGATTTATCTGTCCAATCTGTCTGGTGGGGACAAAAGTCTGGGAATGTTTATGAGCTAATGACAATCAGCATTTGCTCCCAAACGCTGGAAAACAGACACAAAATATTACTCGGATACATTTGTTATCAGATTGATTTCACCAATTTGTCTGACTGATCGCTGTCTGTTTTCCAGCGTTTGGAAGCAGATTATTGATGGTCATATGCTCCCATACATTCCAAGATTGGTGTTCCCACCAGATAGATTGGACAGATAATCTGTAGGTGTGTGCCCATCTTAACCCAGATGAGACCCATATTTAATTTTATGTTTCAGAAGAGGTCATTCTAACATCCATAAAACCTGCCAATCAAAGTGCACACGCATGTAGTGTCCTACCTGCCAGTCTTCTGCCGCAGTTCTACCAATTAGCACTGCTGCAATCATACTGCACACCTACAGTACGGGGGGCATTGCTGGGTCACTGGAATCTTCCCTCACCCTGCAGTTAGCATCTGTGTCATGAAATTACCTCTTATTCCCAGTATTATACATAACCTCTATCTTCTGCAATGATTTCCCATACACAGTATATCCCTGATCACTGCCAATATCAGACTCACTGCAGGTTCCAGTCTCCTTCTACAAGTGACATTTAAGCATTTGGGACTCCTTAACCATTTTTTACTCTGAGTTGACTAACTTCTCTACCCCATGCGTTTCCTTTTAGTAAATAGCGTGTAGGCTACAAAGTAGTGTTACTGTTTTATTTCAGTACAGTGGGAAGGAAATTATGTAATTTATCAAAGTATTAATAATTACTCTTGTTTAAGGGGTATTATGGGTACCAACCCTACATATGTGATTTGGATTTGTATCTAGGGGAAGGCATATTACTACACTGCTAATTGCTTGGGAAGAAGCTGTCATTAGCAGCCTACTATACAATGCTTGCTGTGAGATGCTGACTCCGTCACTTACACTGATGAGCCCTCTCTTATATCTATAACCACTGGCAGGAAGATTAGCTGGTATGCCAACGCATCTCGTCATAGGGGCAGCTGTGTGCATGTGCCAGACCCGAGAGGTATTACCAGCACTCTTCACACTGCCACTCTGGGCACTTCAGGGGTGACATACTCAGAAGTGCGGCTGTCCTGCCAGCTGCTGATGTGACAGAGTATATGGACGGTGAGTGCAGCTGCTGCACCCGCATGGTAGACAGCTCCTGCCAGCTGCTGATATGTGACAGAGTATATGGATGGTCAGGGGTGAGTGCAGCTGCTACACGCGGCATGGTAGATGGCTCCTGCTAGTTAGTGCAGCACTTTCGTCCAATGTTCATCAGTCACCATCCATCGGATGCCACTTTGCTGACATCACTGGGTGCCCATGTCACAGGATCAGGACCTGCCACTATAGATGAGACTATGAATGTCAGGGGGAGAGTTCTCTCAGTGGCAGCACCAGTCTCTGCCCATCAGATGCCCCCTGCTGCCATGTCTCATGGTCTGCCAGCTGCTGGTATGAATGATAGGGGGAGAGTCCTTCCAGTGGCAGCACATGGCTGAGTGCCCATCAGATGCCCCCTGCTGCCATGTCCCAGGGTCTGCCAGCTGCTGGTATGAATGATCAGGGGTACAGTCCTTCCAGTGGCAGCACATGGCTGAGTGCCCATCAGATGCCCCCTACTGCCATGTCCCAGGGTCTGCCAGCTGGTGGCATGAATGATCAGGGGGAGAGTTCTTCCAGTGGCAGCACATGGCTGAGTGCCCATCAGATGCCCCCTGCTGCCATGTCCCAGGGTCTGCCAGCTGCTGGTATGAATGATCAGGGGGAGAGTTCTCTCAGTGGCAGCACCAGTCTCTGCCCATCAGATGCCCCCTGCTGCCACGTCACAGGGTCAGGGCTTGCCTGGGCACTATGAGCCGGCTCCTGCTGCAGGTGCTGTCCCTCCTGCCCTTCCTCATGTCCCCGGGGTAGCTGGGCAGGATCCCCCCGGGCAGTCCCTGGCAGAAGTCGGGCGAGGTGACCCTGCGGAGCAGGCGGCTGCAGGGTGACGCGACCTCCGCCCCCGGGTCCTCCCCCCCAGTGCCCGGCCCGTCCCAGCTGTGCACCCGCTGGAGGCCGTGCTCCGGGACCCGCAGGGTGTCTCTCTGTTCTCCGCTGGCCGGGGAGCAGCTGGATGAGCGGTTGAGGACGCCCCGGAGCCGGCTCCTCTCTTCCTCCTCCTCCTGCCTCCGGTGGGAGAAGGGCCGGGCGAAGCGCTCCAGCATCTGCCGGGACAGGGGCTTGGGGCTGCGGGCCCCCCCGTCCTCTCCCCTCGCCGCCGCCTCCCCTCTGCGGGACCCGGCCAGCGCTCTCTCGCACTCCCAGTGTCCGGAGACCCGGGCGGCGTCCAGCGCTGACACCCCGGCCCGGTTGGTGGCGTCCAGCCGCAGCCCGAAGCGCTTGTAGGAGCGCAGCAGGAAGTGGAGCTCGGCGCTGCGGCCGCAGGAGGCGGCGTACATGAGCGGCCGGTTCCCGGCGCGGTCAGCGAGCTCCGGGTCCGCGCTGTGCTGCACCAGCAGCTTCACGGCGTCCAGGTGTCCGAGCTCGCAGGCCAGGCTCAGCGCCGTGCGCCCCGCCTCGTCCTGGCCGTTCACCTCCGCCCCCTTGTCCAGCAGCAGCCGCACGAAGCGGCTCCGGAGCTCCGGCTCCCGCAGGCAGACGGCGAACATGAGCGGGGTCCTGCCCTGCTCCCCCGCCGGGGAGTTCAGGATCCTCTGGTCCAGGGCGTCCAGCACGAAGCGGGCCAAGTGCACCTTCCCCCCGTGCATGGCGTCCAGGAAGGTGCGGGTGCCGGAGCTGCGCCGGAGGTCCCGGGGCCGGAGCATGGTGCGGGACGCTCGGGCTGCGGAGCGTGACTGCCGGGGCCTCTGGAGCCGGCGCTTCTTATACTCCAGGGTAGCCATGGTAACGAGTACCAGTGATGCTGCTGCTGCTGCTGCTGCTGCTGCTGGCTGGGGTGGGGCCGAAGAGAGGAGACTCCCCCTGTCTGAGCATGTGGGGGGGTCACACCTTCCATTGCCCACTGCAGCTGTCATTTATATGCTTGGTTGCTATCAGCAACTTCTCCCCCTGTCATCTGTACATGGGTGCTGGCAATGTGTGGCTCTCCAGCTGCTGTAGAACTACACATCCCAGCATGCCTTACTACTTTTTTACTTTTAATGAATGCAAAAAGTGTGGCAGAGCATGCTGGGATGTGTAGTTCCACAGCTGTAGGTATTGTGCAGGTACCAGCAATTTGGTCGATAAGAATTGGGTCGACACCGTTAGGTCGACATGGGGATACGTTGACATGGGTCAAGGTCGACATGGGATTTGGTCGACAGGTCATTAGGTCAACACAAGCATTAGGTCGACAGTCAAAAGGTTTTTTGAGCCGACATGTGCCAACAGGCGGTATTTCATGCCCTACCATCCACTACGGCGTGGTGGAAGAATAAAATAGTGTGCCAAGCGTAGCGAGGCACCGTGCCCGAAGCATTGCGAGCAATGCGAGGAGATGAGGTGCACTGTAAACTGTCCATGTCGGCTGTGTCGACATTCGGGGAAAAAAAAACAGTGAAAAACCTTGTGTCGACCTTTTGACTGCCGACCTAGACACTGTTGACCTAATGTTTGTGTCAACCTATTGACCTATCACCCTAAACCCATGGCGACCTAGACCCATGTTGAAATTTCCCCATGTCGACCCAATGCTTGTCAACCAACTTGCTGTAGACCAAAAGATCCCAACCCGTTGCCTACTACCCCAGTGCCAAAGTAAATGACTTACAGAGAATTGTGATTTACTAATAGTCCTGTATGACTGACAGCCCAGGGTGGGGGTGTGAGGGGACAGGGCGGAGAGCACAGCTGCACTGTATACAGATGCTGGCTGGGAATATGAATATACTGCTTCCAGTGAAAGATTTGGGAGAACAGGGGCTGCTAGTGTCTGAGTGGGAAGCGCGCTGTTGCCTTTGACAGCATCAGGAAAGTACATTCAAAGTAATTGCGGATTACACTCCTGTGACTCACGCGGTTCCCTGCGTCCCTGGAGATCTGATTAAGTTTTTCTGATCCTGTTCAGAAGGATATCTCTGAATACTGAAGTGCCGGCTACATTATGTTAACGCAGCATTGAAAGGATGAAAAAACTAAAAGCAATTCATTAAATATAATACGATGTTCCATCGGTATACACAGGGGCAGATTAGATTTAAGGAGCCCCAAGAAAAATCACGGTATCAATGTGTTTTCTTGTTGTTACTGGGATCGATCTACTTGCCAGTAGAATCACAATGCCCAGGTAACCACAGGCTGTTCACCACCAGCAATTGGTGGTGATTGTACCCGGGGTAACCTGGAAAAAGCATCTGAACAGTCTACCGTAGTGGTTCCCAAACACGGTCCTGAAGGCACCCCAACAGTCCCGGTATTAGGACTATCCCTGCATGTGCACAGATGGTATAATTAAACTCATTAAGGTACAGGTACACCACCATTTTACCACCGCCTGTTGGTCTGGAACCTCTTTTAATCTGGACACATCAGCTTCCGGGGGATTTAAGGCTGCGGGGTGGTTAAGAGGGGCAGCTTGTGTGATCTGCTCTGCAGGGGCGGGGAGTCGCACTGCAGAGGAGGAGCGATGGACTGACTGCAGGAAGAAGTCGTGCTACATTAAGGAGAGGGGCTTCAGGGTTTGAGATGGGGGAGGAGGAGGTGGGGTGCAGGGGGAGTCGCCCGGTTAGATGCCTCCCTGGCACTCACTACTCAGTAGCATATTTTGCATGGGCAGTGGTGCCCTGTGAGTTTATTTTAATATGCTTGTGCAAATCTTAATGTCTTATTGTGGCAAATAACACACGGAAATGACCGAACGCAACGCACGTCGGACCTTCAAAGAACACACCCTACATGTCATCCGCATCCGTTTGGGCGGACTTTCAAAGAAGAGGGAGTGTCTTTGAACTGCATCCACACGTCTGTGTGCGGTCGGACCTCAAAGATTCTGCACGGTCCTACTGCGTCCGAACGGACGGAAAGCTGACCATACGCACCGAGTTGGCGTTTTTGCGCCCACCTCACAAATCTGTGTGTGCTGTTTCACATTAATGTAATGGGCAGATTTGCATATAGATTTGGGTAACACAGTTACGTCCATTGAGTGCAGTGTAAATGTGAGCCAGATACCAACAATAAAGTAAATGTGTTTGCACCATATATTCAACTATTTTGTATTGCCCCATTTAGCCAGCAATGACTTAGTGGTTCCAATTGAACCTGTGGAATGTGTTTAATTAATCACTAATGACCAGAGGACTGGATTGTATTGTGTTCAGCTGCGAGTGTTTAAGGTGCGGGCGTACTAATTGGGCGATCCGAATGCGTAGCACATGAACCATTGCCTTCCGAGAAGTGAAAGCTGCTTGTTTTCACCGAAGATTTCTGCCATGTTGGTAAGCTTGCGCTCGGTGTCTGGTCCGAATGCACGCCCACCACTGTTCGTGCACTCCCACGTCTACGCCCACATTAACGCCCAGTTTCGCCCACTTTGAAACCGCGCCCTTATACACGCCCACATGATGCCCACATTACACCCATATTTCCCGAGGGAGTTCGGTGGACATTTTTAGACGGTATTGCTGAGAACAAGTGCGGAGACACAGCATTGCACATGCGCATTGCATTGCTTACGCATGCGCAGTTAGCTAAAAGTCGCCGTCCGAAAGAATTCGGAACGGACCGCCTCAACCAGAATAAGGCCCATTCAAACTACAATTTACGCAGTATATATTTAATTAAAACGTATATTTAAACATATTCAAGAGTGCACTCTATACTAACATAAAATATCACAGATTAAAAATATCACAACACAATGATTATAATATACTAGAAAGCCCTATCGAAGCAAATGCTTTGAACATCAGGTCTACAGAATTTATCTAAAATCCTGATACATCGGACGTGGAAATCAATCGTTCTGAAAGGTTGTTGATCGGTGCTGGTCCCCAGTTTGTATTTATGAGCAGGGCCGGATTTGTGCCTAGGCCAGTGAGGCACCGGCCTCAGGGCGGCACCAATTAAGGGGCAGCAGGCAGGCTGACATTCTGTTAAATAGCAGCTCGTCACCCGCCACTGCCCACCCACTCTGCCATGCACATTACATCACCGCTTAGTGGCTGGGTCTGACGGTCCCCCTGCGCGTCCAGAAATGGCTCAGGCTCACTGCTGCCGGCTCCCGCCCATTGGCTACTCTACACACACACACACACACACAGTCTATTGGCTGCTATGTATCCAGCAGCTGAGCTGAGTGGCACACAGATCCTCCCTGTACTCAGTCAGTCACAGTGTGTGAGCCGGAGAGAGACTGACAGAGACACTGTGCTAATCACTGTACTAATAAGTGCATCCCTCCCTCCGGGTCCTCCGTACAGTGAGCAGTCCAGAGTGCTTAAAAAAATATTAAGGTGGGCTACAATTACATTTTTATGAAATATATAAATAACAATGTATATACATATATGATTACATTAAAATAGGGGGGGACACAAAAATGTTGTGCCTAGGGGCGGCCTGACCCCTAAATTCGCCCCTGTTTATGAGTATGACCTACATTCAGACTACATAGCCCAGTCCTATATAACTACAATATACAGCTCTTTCAGTAGGTTCCTGACAGCAGCATTCGTACGCCGGCACGCTCTGCCTAAATATAGATGTCTGCATAGATTATGCGGCTCACCTTTCAACATTTATTAGATCAGAGAATAGCGAGAAGCTCAAGGACGTGTAATTATCTCAGAAAAGTAGAAAGCCAGTAATAAAGTGGATCTGCTACCTTAGCTGCATGTAATATAACGCAGGATAAGACACCACAAGTCCCAGCATGCCTGCTGGATGGCAAACATTACACTTCATGTGGCCACAAACCCCCCTGCCCTTTATACTTTCCGCCACAGCAGTAGTGTCCCTTTCACATTATGCCCCTTGTGTAAAAACCCCTGGTACCGGGTGTGGCAGAATACTCCTGCATTGACACTGTACTGTACATATATTTTACCTTTACCCTGCTCCAGCTGGTCGGGGGTGAGGTACTGTACAGGTACCAGTGGTCCCCAAAATACTCAGGATTTCAATTACATAAGTGTTTTGGTTGTGGGCTAAAGATGCCAGTGCCGAACGAATTGGGCGCCAGGCCATCTCATCAAACCAGCATTCACAGTTTATTTAAAATCAAAAAAAGATAATAGCAGGAATTAGGGATGTCCATCGGTGCAGGCGCCATCGATGGCGATGTTGCAACCAGCCACCGGCAGTAACAAACTATGTGATGGATGACCATTGATAGTTTTACTTATCAATAGTCATCCATTTTCTTTGACTGGTTCTTGGCCTGTGGGCCAATCAGAACATGGGGCGGGGATTTAGAGTGTGTCCTAGCACCTTTCAAAAACAGAAACAATACATTGGTTTTGCTGTGCCATCGATGGAGGGAAATCATCTGGTTCTCGCCATCGATGGCAAAAGTATTCGACATCGGCCGTAAACCATCAATGATTTTTAATCATTGATGGTCAATGGCCGTCCCTAGCAGGAGTCACATTTGATTAGTTGCTCTTCTCCTCCAGCACAACACTTGTATTGATATGAGATTAGTACAGCACTTCCTCGCAGCAGCATTAGGGTACATACCAGTGTATGCTGGGTCCAGTAGTGCTTCGCTGGGTCTCTCACAGCCTATCTCAATGGAATAGAACCCGGACAGTAGTCGGTGGAGGGCCTTTAAACATGCCACGTGGCTTACAACGAATCACCCAGATCCGTACAGTGCTCGGATTTTCTACCTTCTATAAGCCCACTCCCAAACTCCTTCAACACTAGCCAATTGGAGTCTGGGGGTTGGCTTATAGAGGAAAGAAAAGCTATCGATAATAGCCCGGCCTGTGAGCTTGCAGCCGTGCGACCAGGCCTGAATTAGTCCCTCCGGTGAGGTTCCCTACTGTATAAAAGCCAGGCTCTGTCACTGACTTCCTTGCCAGATGATAGTACTTGTGCAGTGTTCTGCTGCGGCTGATTTCTGCCTTCTGTCATTTACTGAAACCAGCTTATCCTGAACCTTACATCTGCCAGACCCCGCTGCATTTATCTGCTGAACTCTGGGCCAAACCTCTGTCCATTCCTAGCAAAGCGTTATGAGTCTTCCGTCTCTTCCAGTCATTCTGACTACTAACTGTTACACAGCATGTCTTCTTGGCGGAAACCGACATGAGATTCCTGTCTTATAAAAATGGAAGATGATTCATTATTCTGACAGGCCCCAGCATCCATCGCAGTCAGATGTAATAACCTCCACAAAGACACCATACATATACATACCCTCCAACATTTGAAGATTAGAAATTGGTACAACCTCAGAAAAGGGGCCACAACCCATTTTTCTATACTGCCAATGGACACTTATGCTTAGAAACGTAAAAAAAAAACCGCTGCAAAGCAATTAAAAATACCAGCGATTAGACAAATATTTAAAAATAGAAATGAGTGCCACATAATTAAAACTAGGTAAAGTAACTACTGTGGATGAAGGGGGGGGGGGGACTCACCGCCTGTCACAGCTAAGTAAAGAGGAGCCGCCTGAAGCTCAAACAAAGGTACAATCGGTACAGTGAATTTTAGCCGTTACAGACAGTTAAAAAACGGTACTGTACCGGTTTAATCGGTACAGTTCGAGGGTATGAATATATAACCAGCTGGTGCTGTTACAAGTGATCGGGGAGCAGGAGACAAAGAATGTTGCTTGGGGTCCTGCAAGGTGCGCAGTGACGATGAGGGGGAAGGCAGGTACTGGTTGCTTGAGGTCATGGCTTATTTCAGGGGCCCAGGTCAGTTGCTGAAGGAGATCTTGTCCCCCTTTGCAGCCATGATGAGGCCTGCACTCACCCACTCACCCCTTCCACCATTCCTGCCAGTCACCAGCCATTAATTTTACATACATGCTCGTTGCCATGGGATTCATACTCATTGCCAGTGGGTTACATGCTCATTGCTAGGGGAATCTATGCTTGTTCGCAGAGGTTACATGCTTGTTGTCAGGGGGTTCTTGCTTGTTGCCAGCAGTTACCTGCTCTTTGCCAGGGGGTTACATGCTCTTTGCCAGGGGGGTTATATGCTCGTAGCTAATGTTTTCTATGCTCATTACTAAGTGTTACATGCTCATTGACAAGGGTTTTGTGGTTGTTGCCGGGGGGGGGGGTTACATGCTTGTTGTGAAGGCTTTCTATGCTTGTTGCAATAAAATTACATGTTTGTTGCCACGGGGGTTGCAGATTCACAGTTCGCTGCACTGTGGAATGTAGCGGTATTTTGGATAACCAGCAATTCTCAACTAATCTGTAGGAGGTAACGTGCAAAAATAGGCCATTTCTTCCACACACTGAGTTCACTCATGTCCTCGTCCCCTCCTGTTTGCAAGAAGAGGCGTTGGGGAGTGGAAATGTCTTAGAGACCTATCATTCTTGCAAAATTCCCTTCCCACTACAAGCAATTCACCCTCTATTAATTTGTCAGAGCAATAGACAGAACCGGCTTGCAGATGGCAGTATTCAGACAGGTCAAAGTATAGAGACGTCGTGGCAACATAGTACTTGTCTTTTAGCGTTAACTAAGCAATTGCTAATGTCATGTTGAAAGTGACATTCTCCTTGGGCAACGATAATCAACATCTGGTAGGAACTTTACTGGTTCCTCAAAGTCTTCCAGGAGAGTACTAGAGAAAGGGATCTCTTATAATACAGTAACACGGCTATCATGGACGGATCTACCAGTGAAGGTTCTGGGCCCCTCCAGGATTCATGTCAACTTATTTAATCGGTGAATTTTTCAACAATGGATCAATGAAATCTTGTGTTATTAAATTAAGGTTGTATTAGTGATAGGATCCAAAATTCACTTGTACTGTATGGTTGTAGATTGTCACCATATCACCATGACAACTAGGTTTCTAGTACAACATAGCTTCTATCACAGTTTGGATGCGCCGCCGCTTGGTACCGCAGGAGCTGCTGAGACTTGTAGTCTAGCGCTGTGATCGCACTCTGTAAATTGTTTGAAACATGAATCTGATTTTAATTGCAGAACTTCTCTTTGTGACAATCCCAGGAATGGCGGAGGTCCTTTCGTAGGAGAGCAAATAAAGGGCTAGAATGAACCCGGGACAAACAGGAACAGCAGGGAGTACTGAGGACTAGCAGCCCTCAACGGAGAACAGATCACAAGGTCCTATGTATATAGGTGACACATATAGCTGATCACACTCACCCCGTCCCTGTGCAGAATCCAGGATTCGCATGTGTGTCCTGTGATTCGCCAGCTGAAGTTGGCATTATTATCACAGGGCTCACTAATTTTTTTTTTTTTTTTCATTAAAACTGCCTTTAATGCAATTTGGTTATACTATTATCGCAGTTTGGTTATCGCATTATTTTAGTAAAAATATTGTTAATAAATATGTCCCATTGTCATTCTTTTTATATTTAAGTCTTTATTCACATCTCACAACTGTCCCAATTTATAACATTGGTTTAGTTAAGTAATAAGTAAATTTTTTTTTTTTCGTCAAACGATCCTTTATTTAGTTTTCGATTAAACGGATTTCTGTTTTCTATTTTTGACTCTGTGGTTTTGATTACCAAGAACAGCTATTCCGCCTCTCCCTCTCCTCTAAATAATAGGTTAGGATTGTTTTTTAGCTTGTTTCGTGATTCAGAATGACTTATTTTCCATTTCAGAGTTTGCAACACTAAAACGGAGGAACATCTGTTGGAACCTTTGATACTGACGCATTTTGAAGCTGTTTGTGATGTACAAACACCTAAATTTAATGACAAGAAACCACTTTTATGTCTCGCTAGAAATCAACATCTCAATTTTGGTTTTCAACATTCAAAAACTACAAACTTATGTTGGATACATTAATCATGGCTGCCCATCTGTACAGTATATAACGAGAAAAAGGGTGGAGTAATTAATAACCATTATACTACAAAAAAGGGAGCAATATTATGGTCGGTATAAAATAGCGCCCGAGTTCAGCCGCTGTGCGAGATGCCGGTTGAACTCTGACTTTGGAATGAAATCATTTACAAGGGCTGTTTTTTGCCTTGTACCTGATTGCCCCTTTAAAAAATCCCCACGCGGCCACAGACACTATTACATCCTGCCCAAAATATCAGCTTAGTATTGCCCCAAAGTCAAATTTTTTTTTGCAATTCAGTCTGGTTTAAATGTTTCAATTAATTGTATTTTTTTTTAATTATTATTCAAAAATGGTCTACATTGACTGTTGAACGATGTTAATGTTCTTATTGTAAAGTGTCTCACCACTGGATCTGCTACTGGACGTTGGACCGGAAAGGGTTAACCAGGGCCTGGACTTGTGGAGGGGCCTTGCTAGACCCAGGTCAGTCAACTTTGCGGCAATGCTTTGTGCATGGTCTTTTTACACCGGCTTTTCTGGAGGCAGTGTAGCCACACCTCCCTGGATTTGGTGACGCCCACCCCGGAACCTGGACCAACGACTGTCCTAAATGACAATTTGACAGTGACTTTTAACCCTCCAAACCAATGCATAATAAATTGGGTGGTTTGGATGGCAAAATCAGCAAAGATGTTCAGCGACTTCAATTTACCCCCACATCTGGCGTATATTTTATTAGGAAATATATTTTTTATATAGTTACCTGCTTTAATACATTTATCTATAAGGCTTGCAGGCATGTTTGCTCCAGAGTTAATAAAACTAATCATATAAATAAACATACTTTATTTGGATGTGTGCTAATGTACATTTTAATTGCTTTTCGGAATTCTGTCACATTAGCTGACCCCCCCATCCATATTATTTTGGATGTGTTAATCCTGTTTTTATTTTTGTATATTGTTTTATTCTTGGACTAGAACTCTCTGTAGGCTGTGATTCTAATCAGGCCCATTTCATACAGGAGACAAAAATTTGCACTAAGTCTCTGACTCAATTAACTTGGGCTCAATTAATTGGCATGACCGTCCCCTAGGCTCTGCGTCGTGGGAAGCAGCACCCCCTGCCTGAATTCCCAATGCCAAAGACGAAACTAGATGGGAAAGTAAGCAAGTAGGAAGGGTTTTCTTAAAATGTTACATACATGATTCGTTTTATCTGATAAGTATCAGTAAGTGCAGCACATCAAACATCCTCTAGTGTCCGAGGGCACCTGTGTATCGGGCATACCCGCTACCCAATATGCGATGAACTGTGAAATATATCATCTGATCTGGTGCATCAAACCAACATATTGCTCAGTGTGTACACAGCTTTAGTCCCACTTTGGTAAATATGCACCTTTTCTAATATTTGCAGTGGTACCTAGTGCCTGTATTTCATGTTTGTATGCAAATGTAATTGCAATTGTGATTGTCTAGACCAGTGATTTTCAACCCTTTTCAACTGGCTGCACACCAAACAAGATTTTACAATTGCCAAAGCACACCATCAGACCCCCACAGGAAAAAAAAACACATTGGCCCCACAGGAAAATAACAAAACAAATTAATTGCAGTGGTCTCGTCGATATGGCCAGGATACAGACACAGGACTGGACTAGGAAGAGACCAGTTGAACTGGTGGTGACTGTAAACTGGTGTGGACATCTCTAGTTAAGGGCACACTTGAGGACAGCTCAAGGCGCACTAGAGTGCCACGGAAGAGTGGTTGGAAAACACTGCTATAGACTAAGAAGCTGCTAGTGCTTATGTTAGCAAGTGAGGCTGCTGCTCTTGAAAGAAAATAGGCCCATTGGACTCATTGCAGGCTCAATCACAATTGGGTACACATGAAACGGCCATGACGTACCTACATAGTTGGCCATTGCATACATATATATATATATATATATATATATATATATATATACACAAGCCGAGTCTCCTGTATCCGGAGATCTCTTATCTGAAATAGTCCAAAAAATCTGTTTTTTTTTTTATAGAATAATTTAGACACCCCCCCCCCCTTTTCATACTTACCAAATCCCCCCATGTCCATGGTGGCCATCGGCATCTTCAGCGGTCCCAGGAGTGCATTGAGCGGGTGCGCTGGTGACGTCACTGGCGTGCCTGCAAACCAGCAAACAATGCACCCCTTGGACCACTGAAGAAGTATATACTGTATATACTACTGTAGCAGAGAAAACAAGACACCTACAGGACACTATGGTGGTGCAATCAGAACTCAGGCACTACTATTATCGGGAAGCCATCTTGCTAGTCGCAGCCCATGTTTATTGAGAAACCACATGACTGTGCTATGCATATATAAATATAATACGTCTATAAGTCACATAAAATGGTCACGGTATGACTGCTGAAATAAAGGCAGCCCCATTGTTCACAACCATGACATAAATGAGGGTTATACAAGCAGTATTCTAAGAGAAAAGGTCAAATTAATTAGGTGGATGATTCAAATGGGAGAGGAGATGGCACTTTTCACACCGGCTCATTACAGCCTATGTCTATGAAAGCCAATGCCTGCGTTTGGGGAGGACAGATGAGTAAATTGTCTAGGGCCTCATTAATGTTTTAAATTACTTCTTTAATTGATGGCGGTCCTGCTGGTTCAATGTCAACAGACTACGTTCTTCCCATATACAACAATTGGGTATCATCCAGAATTGTGACCAAACACTAATCACGGATATCTTTTTTCTTCCTGAGGTACAAGCGTGAGATTGTCGTGGAGGATCTTCTTCATCCAATTAACGTGACAGCGCTTGTTTTGGAACGTTACTTTGTGTTTGTTGTACGTTGGTCTCATGGTCGGCCCTATCTGATTTATATATAAATTCCTGCTTCTGCCACAGCAAAGGGTTAGCGTGAGGTACAGGTTAATATTTAGACAGAGACATTACTTGGAGAAATCGCAATCAGGATCTGCTGGAACATTCCTGGGACATACATGAAACCGGTATATGCCGGAACGGCAAAAAGGAAATCAAAGCTTGTAACCCATGAATTAAAGGGGGTACGGTTAGAATAAGCAGCTAAATGTGCCCCAGTAAGATAAGCATTCATTACCCAGAGAAGTAACTAGGGGGCTAAGGGGGCATGAGCCCCGGGTGCCATATATAAAGGGGTACAGAGATGGTCGCCCTGCTCCTCCACTAATGGCCTAGTGATCTAACAGTTCTAAGGTTTGTGGTCCCATTGTTCCCTGGATCACCCCAAAGAGCAAGTAACATGTCATAGTATCTTCTTTTAAAAATGTCACAGCCCGGCTCCCAATTACTGGGTCAGGCAGTGCTGGGATCCAGGCTAGCTATGGCCAGCAGACGGGGAGTCCCGGTGCCCCCTACTGGGCTTCTTCTCCTCTGCTTCACTGCACAGGGGGCTGCATACACAGGGATGCACCCACTGTTAAGTGTAACAATTAAAGGGCTATACGTGTCAAAATGGAGGTCCTGGCTGGTGCACGGTGTAAAATGACGTTTCTGGGAGCACTACTGTGCTATAGTATAGGATCATACCTAGCTCCTACTTACCTGACCTTGTGCTATTCCCAATGACTCATCTCCCTTGGTTCCGATTTTGCCTTCTTCCAAGTACTTCGCTGTCTGTTTGGTTCTGGCCCAGCTTGTTGACTACACCTTGCAGGCCTGACTACTTACTTCTAGCTACACTCCTGGGCATGCCAGTACATGTACAGGGGAACCTGGGCAGAAGGCCACGACCCCCCTGTTGGATGCAGGTAAGTCAATATTTATTATTAACAGTTTCTTATATAGCGCACACATATTCCGCAGCGCTTAACAGAGTATAGATGAACACTCACATCAGTCCCTGCCCCAGTGCAGCTTACAATCTATATTCCCTACCACATGTACACGCACACACAGACATTCTAGGGTTAATTTTGTTAGGAGCCAAATAACCTACCAGTATGTTTTTTGATTGTTGGAGAAAAAACAGAGTACCCGGAGGAAACCCACGCAAGTAAAGGGAGAATATACAAACTCCGCAGAGTTAGAGCCATGGTGGGAATCGAACCCATGACCTCAGTGCTGTGAGGCAGTAATGCAATAACCATTACTCCGTCCGTACTGCCCCGTATATATAATACATGGTGGGAATAGAACCCATGACCTCAGCGCTGTGAGGCAGTAATGCTAACCATTACTCCGTCCGTACTGCCCCGTATATATAATACATGGTGGGAATAGAACCCATGACCTCAGTGCTGTGAGGCAGTAATGCTAACCATTACACCACCCGTACTGCCCCGTATATATAACACATGGTGGGGATAGAACCCATGACCTCAGCACTGTGAGGCAGTAATGCTAACCATTACACCATCCGTACTGCACCGTATATATAACACATGGTGGGGATAGAACCCATGACCTCAGTGCTGTGAGGCAGTAATGCTAACCATTACACTATCCATACTGCCCCGTATATATGACACATGGTGGGGATAGAACCCATGACCTCAGCGCTGTGAGGCTGTAATGCTATAACCATTACACCATCCGTACTGCCCGTATATATAACACATGGTGGGGATAGAACCCATGACCTCAGCGCTGTGAGGCTGTAATGCTATAACCATTACACCATCCGTACTGCCCCGTATATATAACACATGGTGGGGATAGAACCCATGACCTCAGTGCTGTGAGGCAGTAATGCTAACCATTACACCGTCCGTGCTGCCCTGTATATATAACACATGGTGGGGATAGAACCCATGACCTCAGTTCTGTGAGGCAGTAATGCTAACCATTACACCATCCATACTGCCCCGTATATATGACACATGGTGGGGATAGAACCCATGACCTCAGCGCTGTGAGGCTGTAATGCTGTAATGCTATAACCATTACACCATCCGTACTGCCCGTATATATAACACACAGTGCTGTGAGGCAGTAATGTAACCATTACACCATCCGTACTGCCCCGTATATATAACACATGGTGGGGATAGAACCCATGACCTCAGTGCTGTGAGGCAGTAATGCTAACCATTACACCATCCGTACTGCCCCGTATATATAATACATGGTGGGAATAGAACCCATGACCTCAGTGCTGTGAGGCAGTAATGCTAACCATTACACCACCCGTACTGCCCCGTATATATAACACATGGTGGGGATAGAACCCATGACCTCAGCACTGTGAGGCAGTAATGCTAACCATTACACCATCCGTACTGCACCGTATATATAACACATGGTGGGGATAAAACCCATGACCTCAGTGCTGTGAGGCAGTAATGCTAACCATTACACCATCCATACTGCCCCGTATATATGACACATGGTGGGGATAGAACCCATGACCTCAGCGCTGTGAGGCTGTAATGCTATAACCATTACACCATCCGTACTGCCCGTATATATAACACATGGTGGGGATAGAACCCATGACCTCAGCGCTGTGAGGCTGTAATCCTATAACCATTACACCATCCGTACTGCCCCGTATATATAACACATGGTGGGGATAGAACCCATGACCTCAGTGATGTGAGGCAGTAATGCTAACCATTACACCGTCCGTGCTGCCCTGTATATATAACACATGGTGGGGATAGAACCCATGACCTCAGTTCTGTGAGGCAGTAATGCTAACCATTACACCATCCATACTGCCCCGTATATATGACACATGGTGGGGATAGAACCCATGACCTCAGCGCTGTGAGGCTGTAATGCTGTAATGCTATAACCATTACACCATCCGTACTGCCCGTATATATAACACACAGTGCTGTGAGGAAGTAATGCTATAACCATTACACCGTCCGTACTACCCCGTATATATAACACATGGTGGGGATAGAACCCATGACCTCAGTGCTGTGAGGCAGTAATGCTAACCATTACACCATCCGTACTGCCCCGTATATATAACACATGGTGGGGATAGAACCCATGACCTCAGTGCTGTGAGGCAGTAATGCTAACCATTACAACGTCCGTACTACCCGACGTATATATATATATATATATATATATATATATATATATATATATATACAGTGTAACACATGGTGGGGATAGAACCCATGACCTCAGTGCTGTGAGGCAGTAATGCTAACCATTACACCATCCGTACTGCCCCGTATATATAACACATGGTGGGGATAGAACCCATGACCTCAGTGCTGTGAGGCAGTAATGCTAACCATTACACCATCCGTACTGCCCCGTATATATAACACATGGTGGGGATAGAACCCATGACCTCAGTGCTGTGAGGCAGTAATGCTAACCATTACAACGTCCGTACTACCCGACGTATATATATATATATATATATATATATATATATATATATATATATATACAGTGTAACACATGGTGGGGATAGAACCCATGACCTCAGTGCTGTGAGGCAGTAATGCTAACCATTACACCATCCGTACTGCCCCGTATATATAACACATGGTGGGGATAGAACCCATGACCTCAGTGCTGTGAGGCAGTAATGCTAACCATTACACCGTCCGTGCTGCCCTGTATATATAACACATGGTGGGGATAGAACCCATGACCTCAGTTCTGTGAGGCAGTAATGCTAACCATTACACCATCCATACTGCCCCGTATATATGACACATGGTGGGGATAGAACCCATGACCTCAGCGCTGTGAGGCTGTAATGCTGTAATGCTATAACCATTACACCATCCGTACTGCCCGTATATATAACACACAGTGCTGTGAGGCAGTAATGTAACCATTACACCATCCGTACTGCCCCGTATATATAACACATGGTGGGGATAGAACCCATGACCTCAGTGCTGTGAGGCAGTAATGCTAACCATTACACCATCCGTACTGCCCCGTATATATAACACATGGTGGGAATAGAACCCATGACCTCAGCGCTGTGAGGCTGTAATGCTGTAATGCTATAACCATTACACCATCCGTACTGCCCGTATATATAACACACATGGTGGGGATAGAACCCATGACCTCAGTGCTGTGAGGCAGTAATGTAACCATTACACCATCCGTACTGCCCCGTATATATAACACATGGTGGGGATAGAACCCATGACCTCAGTGCTGTGAGGCAGTAATGCTAACCATTACACCATCCGTACTGCCACATAGGTCCTTGTGGGGGTCCCTGGTGAATCCCACTAGCAGATAAGACTCTGCACCTCTGTTCTGGGTCATCGCCAATCCCAAATATGGGCAAGCATTCAATACCTATACATTCCTTACAGGGTGTAGTAAACAGGTCAACAAAGACAATATTGTCTGCAATAGGCTCAGGGTGTGGGTGGGTGTGTATTATACTATGGGTGGGAGGTGTTAGATTTAGACACTAGAGGAAGCGGTAGGGGTAGGGATTAAAGTTTGGGATTATGGAGCAATACTCACTGGAATGCTATAAAATCGGAGGTCTGACCCTGAATTAATGATCACATGACTGCTGGTACCTGTGCCAGCTGGAGCCGTTGCAGCCATCAAGAGTAGGTGTGGCACCACTGGGCCAACATGGGCAATATGTCAACATCTTAACATGTTTACGTTATGAGCACGTCGACATATCATACCACACCCATCTGTCTGCAATAGAATTTGTTGCTGTGTGATGTACAGCCAGTAGAGAATGTTTCGGCATTGTATAATATTGGAACATGGCATAGGAACCAATAAAAGGAAACGTTCCAACTATCTGACTGTGAAATGTGTCTTTTGCAATATTTGGCATTTCAGAGGGACACTTCATGTTATCCTGCCCTGCGGATCCCTGTTATCTGCCTTGCACTGTTTATGCTGTCATCTCTGTAGAATCCTTCATAGACAGAGCTCAGAAGGTTGTGCAGGTTTTGTTTGTTACCAGAGCGGATGCTAAACATCGTCTTGGACAAATGATAGAAAGCAGAAAGCTGAGCATTAGTTATTCTGAGCAGTCTTGTGCCATTAACTCATTGCTGGTCTGCCAGATCGTTTTCGTGTATTTCTATTTCTACCTGTCCTAAAGGCTATAAAAAAGCACTAAAGTAAGTACAAACCCTGCGGTTCAACCGGTGCCGCAGGGTTTCAAAATGTCCTGCTCTCAATTAAGTTCCCCTCGATGATTGGATCCTTTTGCAAAAGACAGGATTCCTCTTGGCTGGTTTCCGTCGTATTCTCAGAGCTTCTGGACTCAACTTGTCCCCTGCTAAAGCCCATGAACTGGCACGTAAGGCCGATATTGGTGAACCATTGGATAGGAGGAGTGCACTGAGATATCGGAGTGTTAGAATTAAAGAGAATGCTTGTAAACTTATATAGTTGGTATTACTGTATGTTCCATCCCGCCATAGTATAATGGTTCTGGACACCTCAGACATATGCTGTAGAGGTATCCGCCTGTGAGGCACCTTCCTACACATCTGGTAGACCTGTCCATGACTGACCAACTTTTGGTCAGCCCTAATGGACCTGATTGTCCAAAAATCTTCCATTCACCCCCAAATATTACCTGCTTCCCATAGCCCAACAGGCTAAAATATACATCACACTAGCTGCCACCTGGAAATACTCGCACCCTCCACCACTACCGTAATAAACAAATTGTGGTACACCTATTGGATGGAATATATAAGGCTAATTTAAATAACTTGTCACATTTATTCTATAAGTCATGGAAGCCATGGGCTCTATACTACGATGTCTTTCCTGTATTTTCTTTTTTTATTACCCTATTACTGTCTCAACCCTCACCCTGGACTGTACAATCTGCATGAGATTTTGACCATATATTGATATAATCAAAATCCCATCGTGATCGCATGCAGATTGCATGGGTTTTTAACTCTTACCCTTATCTAACGCGATACCGATGTGATCCAGATGCGCGTTCACATATCGCAAGCAGAAAGTCTTGGCTGCCTTGACTATATAGTGCAGATCTGTACTATATAACAGAAACCACTACATTCTAGTGGTGAAGTGGGCGCTAATGTAAAAATGAAAAAATTATTATACATGTAAAATTGAATAAAGATAAATTTGAAAAAGCCCTCTACCCAGCTAACAGCCTTTTTGGAAATACCAGTCCAGATACCATTTACCATTGCTCCAGGATCTACAAGCTTTCCGTGCAAATACATCAGGGGAGAGATCGGAGCAGATCCGACGTCATCACGCACCAGAGAGCCGCAAGGAGAACTCTGGTGACAGTAGCGCACGCAGGGGGGGTTCTGAGTATCCAGAAACCCCCCCTAGGAGTCTAAGGGCCCTAGGCTGAAAGCTGAGGGTCCCCTCTTTCCATGGGTACAAGAATTTAAAAAATCGGCCCTTGGGAACCAGAGATATCTGACTTCAAAGCAGTGGTCCCCATCCAAGCCTGTTAATTGCTCTTCCCAGTCAGATATTTCAGGTTCTCTCTGACTTAGAGTTTTTCTGAGGGCTATTCCAAAAGCTGAGACTCTCCCACTTTGATAGACACTAGTAGCTTGTCTCTACTGTTCCCAGAACCAGAGATGTCAGCCTTCCAGCAGCTGGTTACTGCTCCAGCTCCACACACCTGGTATGTAGTATTATATACTCTTTTGTGGATTGGTCTGCCTCCTGATCTCTGATCGGGATGCAGTTAAATCCCGGCGGTCGGGATCCCGGCGTTCAAAATCCCGACCGCCGAAATCCCGACACTTTCTCCCTCCGTGGGTGTCCACGACACCCCTGGAGGGAGAATAAATTAGCGTGCCGAGCGTAGCGAGGCACTGGGCCCGCTGCGTGGCGAGCGCAGCGGGCCCGCTGCATGGCGAGCGCAGCGAGCCCGCAAGGGGGGGCGATCCACGTACCCCCCTTGTCGGGATTTCGGCGGTCGGGATTCCGGCGTCTGGATTCTGAACGCCGGGATCCCGACCGCCGGGATTTCATACTGCTTCCCTCTGATCTCCTAGTCCCCAGTACCATTTGGTAGGTGGAATTCTCTAGTTTTTAATTCCATTAAAATCTAAGAAATCTATTTACGGGAACTGGAGATATCTGCAGTCAAGCAAACTGTCCTCCCACCAGAAAATTATGAATAATAAGCTCACTCCACTATACACCCCTCCTCTGCATATTAAACATCCTCTACCACCCTGGAAGTTATGTATCAGGGCCCCTTCATTCAGCCCAATGCCCCCTTCTCCCACCCCATCTCCCACCATCTGTGCAGTATAGGGGTAATTAGTGAAAATTACTGATCCAGGCCCTACATGCTGAGTGGTTGATATAATACCCCCTACCACCCGCGGGACATCAAAGCTTCCCCTACCACTGGAGGATCGGTGGGGGCCCCAATACATTGCTATGCCCAGGGGTCTACACTGCTGTTGATGCCCCTGTATATGTACTGTATGTGTATGTATTTATGTATGTGTATATATATATTTATTATTATTATTTATATACATTTGGTCTATCTATAATACTTTAACTGACTCGGCATATACTGGGTCACCTAAGTGTCCATCTCCGTGCTTTGCTCCACCCCTCTGGAAACCCCCTTCTGAAAAGCCTGCGTTTGCCACTGAGTGAGACTGGGGTAAACGGCAGCGCAGGTGAGAGTAACGCCAGCTCCAACATCTCAACGGCGTCCCCCCACAACCTGCTCACCGGAGGGACACTCCGTATCAGCTATTGTTGCGCCAATAACAATTGATGAACTTTTATCACAAACATAACAGACGCTATAAGTCCTGCAGTACATATTAAGTATAAAGTAAAAAGACTGTGTCTCAAGACAAAAGTCAATGGTACCCCGTGAATGCAAATTTTTTTCAAAAACCAAGTGTTTTCTTTCTATAATTAAATGGACTGAGTTCCCTTATATATATTCAGATATTTCAAGGCTCATTTTTCAAATATATGTGTTTTTTATATATAATGGAAATATTTCTTTGCTGCTTGATGTATGATATTGTGAAGTTGTAGGTGGCCGCCTATAAAATTTGTACTGTCTTTATATATATATTCTTTTTTTTAATAAATATACACAAACTATTAATTAAAACTAAAGATACTGTGTATGTGAAGTGATTTCACCCGTGGTGCATTTTTGAACGAAATAATAGCGCAGAGACTCCATTTTTTTTCTTTCTTGCAGATCTGTACTATATAGTCAAACTTGTATGCAGATCGCATCGGGATCAAATCGCACGGCACTCGCACTGTGTGTACACAACATTAGACTTGACGTTAGCATATTTCTATATATTTAGGAGGATAAGTGTAATCCATGGAAATCAGTGTTGCACAGCGGGTCCTGCTGCTGCTGGGAATGCGTTCAGTGCTATCTCATGTGTGAAATAAATGACATTCTATCATGCCATGCAATTGAGGTGTAGAGGGCGGTTCCGTGTTATGATGTCTTTGACTGATGACAGAAAAACAAAGTATGTTAAATGAGGAGTAAAAACACAGCATTAATCAGCTGAGCATAAGGTGATTGCCCCCTTAATGAGATTGTGCAGCCAGCGGCGTTATGTAAGCCTGGGTGATATACAAGAAATGCGGTGGCAACTGTAATTGTTCTCTATCCTCTGCTTTCAAAGTAGTGGACAATGTTTAGGTTGAAAACGCAGCTGTCAGCTAGAGATTGGCTGTTACAGGAGTCTGGCGCGCATCGTGAGCAATCAGAGAGCGCATTTTGCTTCCCTGGGAATAGTGGTTATTATGTTGCCCTTTGTGCATAAGACTAAACTCTCCTGAGGCTCCTTATTGTTTGTGGCATTCCCTTTGATTCTAGAAGCAGGTGCAGGTGGTTAATTAAAACAGAATCAGCTCCAAAACAGCTTGAGGAGATTTCTGCTGGTAAGTGAAAAACACACCGGTTATATCCCGCGTTTCCCCGTCACCTGAGATCAGTTAGACTTATGCTGGTTTTGGATTTGTGTGATAACTTGTATCATCATTCCTCTATGACGCCCCCTCCCTTTTGCATTTATGTTGTATAAACACATGAAATACACACAAATATATTGTATTTGTGCATAAAACAAGGTTTTAAAAAAATGAAACAAAGTTTGTGTACTCTCAGCTACTGAATTTGAATGTCAAGCCATCATGTCCTCGCACATATTAGTGCCGGTTACATATCATGTCCTCAGTAGTGCCAGTTACATATCATGTCCTCAGTAGTGCTGTTACATATCATGTCCCCAGTAGTGCCAGTTACATGTCATGTCCTCAGTAGTGCCAGTTACATATCATGTCCCCAGTAGTGCCAGTTACATATCATGTCCCCAGTAATGCCAGTTACATATCATGTCCCCAGTAGTGCCAGTTACATATCATGTCCTCAGTAGTGCCAGTTACATATCATGTCCCCAGTAGGGCCAGTTACATATCATGTCCTCAGTAGAGCCAGTTACATATCATGTCCTCAGTAGTGTCAGATACATATCATGTCCCCAGTAGTGCCAGTTACATATCATGTCCCCAGTAATGCCAGTTACATATCATGTCCCCAGTAGTGCCAGTCACATAACATGTCCTCGCACTTATTAGTGCCAGTTACATATCATGTCCTCAGTAGTGCCAGTTACATATCATGTCCCCAGTAATGCCAGTTACATATCATGTCCTCAGTAGTGCCAGTTACATATCATGTCCCCAGTAATGCCAGTTACATATCATGTCCTCAGTAGTGCCAGTTACATATCATGTCCTCGCACATATTAGTGCCAGTTACATATCATGTCCCCAGTAGTGCCAGTTACATATCATGTCCTCAGTAGTGCCAGTTACATATCATGTCCTCAGTAGTGTCAGATACATATCATGTCCCCAGTAGTGCCAGTTACATATCATGTCCCTAGTAATGCCAGTTACATATCATGTCCCCAGTAGTGCCAGTTACATAACATGTCCTCGCACATATTAGTGCCAGTTACATATCATGTCCTCAGTAGTGCCAGTTACATATCATGTCCCCAGTAATGCCAGTTACATATCATGTCCTCAGTAGTGCCAGTTACATATCATGTCCTCGCACATATTAGTGCCAGTTACATATCATGTCCCCAGTAGTGCCAGTTACATATCATGTCCTCAGTAGTGCCAGTTACATATCATGTCCTCAGTAGTGTCAGATACATATCATGTCCCCAGTAGTGCCAGTTACATATCATGTCCTCAGTAGTGCCAGTTACATATCATGTCCTCAGTAGAGCCAGATACATATCATGTCCCCAGTAGTGCCAGTTACATATCATATCCTCAGTAGTGCCAGTTACATATCATGTCCCCAGTAGTGCCAGTTACATATCATGTCCTCAGTAGTGCCAGTTACATATCATGTCCTCGCACATATTAGTGCCAGTTACATATCATGTCCCCAGTAGTGCCAGTTACATATCATGTCCTCAGTAGTGCCAGTTACATATCATGTCCCCAGTAGTGCCAGTTACATAGCATGTCCTCAGTAGTGCCAGTTACATATCATGTCCCCAGTAGTGCCAGTTACATATCATGTCCTCAGTAGTGCCAGTTACATATCATGTCCTCAGTAGTGTCAGATACATATCATGTCCCCAGTAGTGCCAGTTACATATCATGTCCTCAGTAGTGCCAGTTACATATCGTGTCCTCAGTAGAGCCAGATACATATCATGTCCCCAGTAGTGCCAGTTACATATCATATCCTCAGTAGTGCCAGTTACATATCATGTCCTCAGTAGTGCTGTTACATATCATGTCCCCAGTAGTGCCAGTTACATATCATGTCCTCAGTAGTGCCAGTTACATATCATGTCCTCGCACATATTAGTGCCAGTTACATATCATGTCCCCAGTAGTGCCAGTTACATTTCATGTCCTCAGTAGTGCCAGTTACAAATCATGTCCTTGCACATATTAGTGCCAGTTACATATCATGTCCCCAGTAGTGCCAGTTACATATCATGTCCTCAGTAGTGCCAGTTACATATCATGTCCCCAGTAGTGCCAGTTACATATCATATCCTCAGTAGTGCCAGTTACATATCATGTCCTCAGTACTGCTGTTACATATCATGTCCCCAGTAGTGCCAGTTACATATCATGTCCTCAGTAGTGCCAGTTACATATCATGTCCTCGCACATATTAGTGCCAGTTACATATCATGTACCCAGTAGTGCCAGTTACATATCATGTCCTCAGTAGTGCCAGTTACATATCATGTCCTCAGTAGTGCTGTTACATATCATGTCCCCAGTAGTGCCAGTTACATATCATGTCCTCGCACATATTAGTGCCAGTTACATATCATGTCCCCAGTAGTGTCAGTTACATATCATATCCTCAGTAGTGCCAGTTACATATCATGTCCTCAGTAGTGCTGTTACATATCATGTCCCCAGTAGTGCCAGTTACATATCATGTCCTCAGTAGTGCCAGTTCCATATCATGTCCTCGCACATATTAGTGCCAGTTACATATCATGTCCCCAGTAGTGCCAGTTACATATCATGTCCTCAGTAGTGCCAGTTACATATCATGTCCTCGCACATATTAGTGCCAGTTACATATCATGTCCTCAGTAGTGTCAGTTACATATTATGTCCTCAGTAGTGCCAGTTACATATCATGTCCTCGCACATATTAGTGCCAGTTACATATCATGTCCCCAGTAGTGCCAGTTACATATCATGTCCTCAGTAGTGCTGTTACATATCATGTCCCTAGTAGTGCCAGTTACATATCATATCCTCAGTAGTGCCAGTTACATATCATGTCCTCAGTAGTGCTGTTACATATCATGTCCTCAGTAGTGCTGTTACATATCATGTCCCCAGTAGTGCCAGTTACATATCATGTCCTCAGTAGTGCCAGTTACATATCATGTCCTCGCACATATTAGTGCCAGTTACATATCATGTCCCCAGTAGTGCCAGTTACATATCATGTCCTCAGTAGTGCCAGTTACATATCATGTCCTCAGTAGTGCTGTTACATATCATGTCCCCAGTAGTGCCAGTTACATATCATGTCCTCGCACATATTAGTGCCAGTTACATATCATGTCCCCAGTAGTGCCAGTTACATATCATATCCTCAGTAGTGCCAGTTACATATCATGTCCTCAGTAGTGCTGTTACATATCATGTCCCCAGTAGTGCCAGTTACATATCATGTCCTCAGTAGTGCCAGTTACATATCATGTCCTCGCACATATTAGTGCCAGTTACATATCATGTCCCCAGTAGTGCCAGTTACATATCATGTCCTCAGTAGTGCCAGTTACATATCATGTCCTCGCACATATTAGTGCCAGTTACATATCATGTCCTCAGTAGTGCCAGTTACATATCATGTCCTCAGTAGTGCCAGTTACATATCATGTCCTCGCACATATTAGTGCCAGTTACATATCATGTCCCCAGTAGTGCCAGTTACATATCATGTCCTCAGTAGTGCCAGTTACATATCATGTCCCCAGTAGTGCCAGTTACATATCATATCCCCAGTAGTGCCAGTTACATATCATGTCCTCAGTAGTGCTGTTACATATCATGTCCTCAGTAGTGCTGTTACATATCATGTCCCCAGTAGTGCCAGTTACATATCATGTCCTCAGTAGTGCCAGTTACATATCATGTCCTCGCACATATTAGTGCCAGTTACATATCATGTCCCCAGTAGTGCCAGTTACATATCATATCCTTAGTAGTGCCAGTTACATATCATGTCCTCAGTAGTGCTGTTACATATCATGTCCCCAGTAGTGCCAGTTACATATCATGTCCTCAGTAGTGCCAGTTACATATCATGTCCTCGCACATATTAGTGCCAGTTACATATCATGTCCCCAGTAGTGCCAGTTACATATCATGTCCTCAGTAGTGCCAGTTACATATCATGTCCTCGCACATATTAGTGCCAGTTACATATCATGTCCTCAGTAGTGCCAGTTACATATCATGTCCTCAGTAGTGCCAGTTACATATCATGTCCTCGCACATATTAGTGCCAGTTACATATCATGTCCCCAGTAGTGCCAGTTACATATCATGTCCTCAGTAGTGCCAGTTACATATCATGTCCCCAGTAGTGCCAGTTACATATCATATCCTCAGTAGTGCCAGTTACATATCATGTCCTCAGTAGTGCTGTTACATATCATGTCCCCAGTAGTGCCAGTTACATATCATGTCCTCAGTAGTGCCAGTTACATATCATGTCCTTGCACATATTAGTGCCAGTTACATATCATGTCCCCAGTAGTGCCAGTTACATATCATGTCCTCAGTAGTGCCAGTTACATATCATGTCCTCAGTAGTGCCAGATACATATCATGTCCCCAGTAGTGCCAGTTACATATCATGTCCTCAGTAGTGCCAGTTACATATCATGTCCTCAGTAGTGCCAGATACATATCATGTCCCCAGTAGTGCCAGTTACATATCATGTCCTCAGTAGTGCCAGTTACATATCATGTCCCCAGTAGTGCCAGTTACATATCATGTCCCCAGTAGTGCCAGTTACATATCATGTCCCCAGTAGTGCCAGTTACATATCATGTCCCCAGTAGTGCCAGTTACATATCATATCCTCAGTAGTGTCAGTTACATATCATGTCCCCAGTAGTGCCAGTTACATGTCATGTCCCCAGTAGTGCCAGGTATAGCTGTCCCCAGTAGTGCCGGTTACATATCATGTCCCCAGTAGTGCCAGTTACATATCATGTCCTCAGTAGTGCCAGTTACACATCATGTCCCCAGTAGTGCCAGTTACATATCATGTCCCCTATAGTGCCAGTTACATATCATGTCCCCAGTAGTGCCAGTTATATATCATCTCCCCAGTAGTGCCAGTTACATATCATGTCCCCAGTACTGCCAGTTACATATCATGTCCTCAGTAGTGGCCAGTTACATATCATGTCCCCAGTAGTGCTGTTACATGTTATTTCCTCTGTAGTGCCAGTTACATTTAATATACTCAGTAGTGCTGTTACATGTTATTTCCTCTGTAGTGCCAGTTACATATCATGTCCCCAGTAGTGCCAGTTACATATCATGTCCCCAGTAGTGCTTTTACATGTTATTTCCCCAGTAGTGCCAGTTACATATCATATCCTCAGTAGTGCTGTTACATGTTATTTCCCCAGTAGTGCCAGTTACATATCATATCCTCAGTAGTGCCAGTTACATGTTATTTCCTCTGTAGTGCCAGTAACATATCATGTCCTCAGTAGTGCCAGTAACATATCATGTCCTCAGTAGTGCCAGTTACATATCATATCCTCAGTAGTGCCAGTTACATATCATATCCTCTGTAGTGCTGTTACATATCATGTCCCCAGTAGTGCCAGTTACATATCATGTCCCCAGTAGTGCCAGTTACATGTTATTTCCTCTGTAGTGCCAGTAACATATCATGTCCTCAGTAGTGCCAGTAACCTATCATGTCCTCAGTAGTGCCAGTTACATATCATGTCCCCAGTAGTGCCAGTTACATGTTAATTCCTCTGTAGTGCCAGTTACATATCATGTCCTCAGTAGTGCCAGTTACATATCATATCCTCAGTATTGCTGTTACATGTTATTTCCTCTGTAGTGCCAGTTCATACTTTCAAATAGCCTCTCCGGGAGAAGCCCGGAGAGGACAGCCGGATCTCCAGGTCAGGGGGGTGGGGACAGGGCTGATGACTGAAAGCCCCGCCCCCAATCCATGCAAACGCCGCAATTTGTGGGTCCGTGAGTAGGAGGTGGGGCTAAAATGACGCAAAATGACGCAATTTGCGTCATTTTAGCCCCACCCCTTGCCGCGGACTCGCGACAACCTGGTCATTCGTGCGGCAGGATTGCCGACCTTCCCAGGGGGCCAGGAGGGGGACCCGATTTTCAGGAGCCTCCCGGCAATTCCGGGAGGGTAGGCAAGCCTGTGCCAGTTACAGATGTACCCAGTAGGTTTTTAGCAAAAAATAAAAAATAAAAGTACAATTTTCAGACTATGGTTTTCGGATTAATTTGGATGATGGATATTTGGATAAGGGATACTCAACCTGTATTGGTATTAGGGGCCTAATCCATAGTCGACATGGGTATGGTCAACAGAGCCGGAAGGTCGACACAATGGGAAGGTCAACTGTCAAAAGGTCGAGTTTTTTTATTTTTTTGTTTGAGCCGACATGTGCCGACACATATACAACGTGGTGGGTGAATAAAATGGGCAGCAAAGCGAGCCATGTGAGGATACGTGGTACGCTTAGACGGTGTCCATGTCGGCTGTGTCGACATTCAGGGCAAAAACATGAAAAACTCATGTCGACCTTTTTGAATGTCGACCTTCCCTCTGTCAACCTAGTGCTTGCGTCGACCTTTCGACCCCGTCAACCTTACCCATGTCCACCTATTTCAGGTATCGACCTAAGGCCTGTCGACCTTAAGTGGTCGACCCAATGCAAGTCGACATAAATTGGGTCAACCTGATGACCCAGACATATTGCAATGTCAACAATGTAATGTGGATCTGCTTGTGATTCAAATGTGGGGGAGGTCTTCTTATCAGGGCCGCCAATAGGGGGGTGCTGTGGGTACAGCTGTCCCGGGCCCCGGCCTCTGGAAGGGCCCGGGCAGCTCATTTTGCCCACAGCAACTCCCATTTTGCATTTTGCCCACTGAGTGCGCTGAACACAGCAGGTCCTGGAGTGCAGGCTTATACAACCCTGGCTTTTGAGCCAATCAGAGCTCACGTACCGACAGCCAGTCAGAGCGACTGCCAGTACGTGAGCTCTGATTTGGTACGTGAGCTCTGATTTGCTCACCAGCCAGTGCTGCATTTTAATTGGTCGTTGCCATCATCAGTTGAAGAAAGCCTGCGCTCCGGGACCTCCGGGCTGCAGCTTAGCGGAAGAGGAGATGGGGAAGCAGGAGCCGGGTTACGGTAAGTCAAGTGAGGAGTGGGTGGGGCCCGGGGCCCGCACTGGAAATGAGTCCCGGGCCCCAAAATTCCTGATGGCAGCCCTGCTTCTTATACCCCATATGCCCAAAGATAGGATGAGGAAGGTTACTCTGAGCGCACACCAGTGGGTACTGGTACCTTTCACGCTCCCATTTATGGTGTTTGTATTATACTCACCCTTCATAAGTAGTTAATGCGTTCTGAACATTTACTTCCGGTAAAATCCTAATGTCTGTATGTGGATGTACACAAATAAACCATATTGGTAAAATAAAAAGAAATATTATCACTCAACACTTTTGCGCCTCAACCCTTCCACATGTACATTAAACCAATAAGAATATACAGAAATTCTTATCTTTCAAATCCAAATGATTGTGCACTGTTCCTTGTTCAAGTCTCTCCAGTGTATATCATGCGAAAGAGAGATATGAAAATACCATCATAGCGTAAACAGGTTTAATAACACACAATGAACAGTGGAATTCTACCACTGTCATAAGGCTGCAGTGCATCAGTGTGTGACCATGAATCACACCCATAGTGTGTCCTGAGGACTGGATTTGAGAAGCATTGCTCCACACCGCAGCTGTTATAGAAGGATTCTGGCCTCACTAGGCCTCTAGGACAAGGTGCAACCCTTCATTCACTTTTGATCTCTGCGTACACACAACTCAGCATAGCTCGTATTTCCGCCTACACCCCACCAATACCAGAACACGTAAGCGGAGACACGACTAGCATGCATACGAGTTACTGTTATTTGGTCAGATGCGGGCATAGTGGGGCAGATGTATTAAGCCTGGTGAAGAGAGAGAGGGGTATATTCAATGCATGTGGAAACTGCTGTCTTGCAGAAAGTAAGGCAGTTTTTGACATTAATAGGTCGGAAGGGGTTCCGACCTAATTCAGAGATAGCTGTTTTTCTTCGGCAGGTAGAAATGTTCCAACCTGCCGAAAGCCAAGTGGATTGAGGGAATAGCCGCTAATTCACCTGTTTTTGAAGGAAACACAGCCAAAACCGAAAAGTTTCGGCCATGTTTCCGGCAATCTCAATCCAACATGAAAAAATGCTGTACTGAGGCAGGGAGGATGGCACCGGGTGAACAGCCACAGCTTACACAAAGCCATTCTCCTGCCGCTTGCACCCTCCCGCCACTTCCCGTACCCACCCGACGACTCCAGCACCCAGCTGCTTTATGCACATAGCGCTCCTTCAACTTTATGCTTTTGAAAAATGTATTAACAGCGCACTTAATGTTCGCTAGGGGCAGCATGGCGCTTACCGCTCAGGGGCCCCTGTCCGCTTGAAATTTGCAACCTGAATGCCTGTCATTCATATTTTGCCTGCAAAAGCCACTGAACATGCTGCACCAGCTCCAGGCTGGCATTGTCCACTTCCATCAGCGGCAATATTAATAATTACTAACATAGGCAAATGCAGGGGGGGTTTCTGGTTGCCCGGAAACCCCCCTCCGCTTGGCAAGTGCCTTAAATTATGACAACAATAGCTGGTATATAATATGATCAGTAGAGCTGCCACCACATCATGCAGTGTAAGGGACAGAGCGGAGCTGCTGCACATGCCCAGTGTACCAGCTTCTTCTACCACATTTACTGTATGTGTGGATCTGAGCCCTCAGACATCGCAATGGACCAGAGAGCAGCTGCCAGGAGGAAGAGACAGGAGCCTTAACATGAAGTGGGAGAATGTGAGCTTAGAAAGTGCAGTACTGGTTCTTTTCCTGACCACTTATCTTATTTAAATGTTTGAAACAGCCTATACTATAGACCATCTCTACTGTTAAATATTAATTATTTTCAGGGCTGTTACCTCTCCCCCAGACTCCTGTACTTACTCAAATGCGCTGCAGAGTGGGAGATTTTGGATTACATATGGAAACCCCCCAGTAAAAATCCTGAGTTTGCCACTAACTCTTATTGCCATTTTAAATGTAAACATAACCCATGTTCTCAGTATGTTCTTTTTACAAAACCTTTATTACAAAACTCTTTGCAGTGACGTCGGACATAGGGGGAGAACATTGAATGATTTCTTGTCCCTAAGGAAATCTCAACTGACTTTTATTTTGTTTGGTGTCTGACAAGGACGGGGCGGGCGCTGACATCCTGTGTCGTCAGACGCCCCTCCCCAGCAGTTATCTGCCCATCTGTGTTCCCAGGGCAACTCCCAGTGTTTTCCCTGTTCCTGCCGCCGTCCTTTCCCGGCCCGGCGAATGTGTAACTCGCCAAAGCCGTTCAATGCCGGGGTCTGCAAATGTGCAAATACACACTTGTGCATGCACAGACCCCCCCACCACCTTCGGATGTAGGCCGAATTCGCCCCGTTCCAATTGGCGTTGAATCACCCCATAGTACACATTTAGTTACTTTAAAAGGTGTCGGTTTTGTAACCTCTTTCTTCTAGAACCCTTCCACGTGTGTGCGTGACGCTGCTCGTCTGCGCAGTATATGGTTGATGAGTTACTTGTATACTGTATGGTAGAACAATGTTTATGGGAAGGTGTTTGAGAGAAGCCTATTTGTGTGTGTGGTTGCGTCAGATGGGATCACCTGGAGGGTTGGTCCATACCTGTGTTAGCTTCCCTTAGGCATGTTTCGCACTTCAGTGAGTAATGGAAAAAGTACAGTAAGAGAATGTGTCTGGGGATTTCAGCCGTCCTGAGATAGTTACGTGATTACTACGTTCAGCAATCAAACAAGTCTTAATAGAGACATATCTGTAATGCAAACAACTTTCCAAATATGAGGCACATAATGTGGTTCTGTATTCTGTTTTCTATGTATGTTTGGACTGCGGATCATCCAAGTGAAGATGAGACCCTTAGGACAGTGATGGCTAACCTTGACACTCAAGCTGTTGTTAAACTACACACCCCAGCACTCCCTGCTACAGTTTTACTATTTGGCCATGCTAAAACTGATGCAGGGCATGCTGGGATGTGTAGTTCAACAACAGCTGGAGTGTCAAGGTTAACCATCACTGCCCTAAGAGGTACATTTACTACAGGTCGATCTTAATTGTGTGTTTTATCGATTAAAAAAAAAAGAAATCTGCAATTAAGTTTATTTATTTATTAAAGTTCTCAATTTTATCTCTTGCAATTAGGCCTCCTGTATTACTATTGCTGAATCCTAAAGTGTAGTTCCGCATGGAGGCAGGCACGCTACCACAATTGTTGGGCTACCCTTCTAGGTCGTACTACAGTTTTAGTGTCCCTTATCCGGGTATCTGTTACCCAAATTATTCTGAAAACCATACCTTCCGGATTTCTTATTTTTTTTTTTGGGGGGGGGGGGGGTGTTAAAAAAGGTTACTGAGGACATCTGTGACTGGCAACTGGCACTACTGGAGACATGGTATGTAACTGGCACAACTGGGCACATCTGTAACTGGTACTACTGGGGACATGATATGTAACTGGCACTACTGGGGACATGATATGTAACTGGCACTACTGGGGACATCTGTAACTGGCACTACTGGGGACATGATATGTAACTGGCACTACTGTGGACATGATATGTTACTGGCACTACTGGGGAAATCTGGAACTGGAACTACTGGAGACATGATATGTAACTGGCACTACTGGGGACATGATATGTAACTGGCACTACTGTGGACATGATATGTTACTGGCACTACTGGGGACATCTGTAACTGGAACTACTGGAGACATGATATGTAACTGGCACTACTGGGGAAATTATATGTAACTGGCACTACTGGAGACATGATATGTAACTGGCACTACTGGGGATATCTGTAACTGGAACTACTGGAGACATGATATGTAACTGGCACTACTGGGGACATGATATGTAACTGGCACTACTGGAGACATGATATGTAACTGGCACTACTGGAGACATGATATGTAACTGGCACTACTGGGGATATCTGTAACTGGCACTACTGGGGACATGATATGTAACTCGCACTACTGGGGACATCTGTAACTCACACTACTGGGGACATGATATGTAACTCGCACTACTGGGGACATGATATGTAACTCGCACTACTGGGGACATCTGTAACTCACACTACTGGGGACATGATATGTAACTCGCACTACTGGGGACATGATGTGTAACTGGCACTACTGGAGACATGATATGTAACTGGCACTACTGGGGATATCTGTAACTGGCACTACTGGGGACATGATATGTAACTGGCACTACTGGGGACATGATATGTAACTGGCACTACTAGGGACATCTGTAACTCGCACTACTGGGGACATGATATGTAACTCGCACTACTGGGGACATGATATGTAACTCGCACTACTGGGGACATCTGTAACTCACACTACTGGGGACATGATATGTAACTCGCACTACTGGGGACATCTGTAACTGGCACTATATTCCCATATGCACATGCACCGGCACGCCGCGCCCCACACCCGTACACTTGGGTCCGTGCGCACAGCGAACACCCTGTTTGCCGTGGCCGCAAACACCTGCGTATGCACATGCGCAGAAATGACCCTGTGCACGCGCATAGGCCCACCATCGGAGCCACTACGAATATTCTGGTCCGTGCGAATAAGGCCCACAGTGTATACAGGCACCAGACACAACTTCATGTTATCTAGTCTGTGAACATACGCAGCCTACCGAACAGTTTTGACCCAAAGTACAGCAAATATGTCCCTCGATGACCACAGCAAAGAAGCATATCTGCCTACTAGGAGGCTGATACCACCCCCCAACCCCCAATTTAGGAAATATTGGATGTATTATGTGAATAAGATGAAAACGTTCTGTAGCAAGAACACAGGAAGAGATACACATTAAAGGAACCGGTATCAATGCACTTAAAATATGTATGGGTCAAATTTATTATAAAAATCATCCAGAAACCAGAGCGGTCTGTATCACGTTAGGCTTGTGTGTGTGTGTGTGTTTAGCACGCCTACTAAACTGAATCCAATGTTTGTTCCCGGTTTGCAAGTGCACACGGCATATCACCAACGTCTACAGTTAAATATAAAGATTCCCCCACCTCCTACATATATATATATATATATATATTACGTTTCTATAAAATACCAAACTTAAATAATTTAGACTTCAGTTTTTCTTTGTCCAATTGCATGTGAAAAGGCCACCTTGAAGGACCATACCATAGTCCATAAAGTTATTGCCAAATGTACATATCGTACACGTCTTCAAGATCTTTTCTGGAGCTTTTTCATAACCATACGAAGATTAACGTAGCGATATCTCTTCTAATGGAATTTCTCCCTCTGTACCTTTCTTTCCCTCTTCAGGTGACTCTACAGCTGGAATGTTGCTTGGGGTTGTGTCCTTTGTAGATGTCTCTGTCGTTAAAGGATCCTGTGACGTGGACTCACCAGCAAGGTCGTTTGGTAGAGACTCATCAACCAGTTCTTTTGCAGATGAGTTGTCCTGTGTCCATGACACTACTCCTGCTTGGCTGTTTCCAGGAGAAGCTTCTACTTTGTCATGTCTTGCAAAAAGTAATTCCCATCTCTTTGTACAGTTCAACGGATCCTTTTTAAGCTTTGTGGCCTCTGTGGGAAACCAGGGAGCCATACAATCATGCACCAAGTCCGGTATTTCCAGCTCCATGCTCTGTATCTTTCCTTGGTATTCTTGCTGCAGATCTTTAAGGGTCTGTTAAGGAGATACAAAATTGGAACATGCTGATTTTTTAGATCTACACAAAGGATAGACTATAACAATCCCCTTAGACCAGTGATTTCCAACCACTGTGCCGTGGTACACTAGTGCGCCTTCAGCTGTTCTCAAGTGTACGCCCAGATCTAGAGATGCCCAAACCAATTTACAGCCAGCACCAGTTCAACTGTTATTTACTGGTCTCTTCTTTTCATGTAAAGGGCCAATGTATTTTATTTTTGTTACCTGTGGGGACCAGTGTGATTGTTTTTTTATGTGAGGACCAATAGGTTTGTTTTCTTTCCTGTGGGGGCCAATGTGTTTTGCCCTGTGGGGATCTCATGATGTGCCTTGGCTATTTTAAAATCTTATTTAGTGTGCCGCAAGGTAAAAAGGTTGAAAATCACTGCCCAAGACTGTGACTACATCATCCACTAGTGGTGATAGTTTTATTATTAAATTTTGGAATTTGGCATGGTTGATTGTGAAATGCAATATGAAGTGTGTGCTGAACTATAATAATTACCCCAGGGTTGCATACCCTTCCGGAATGGCTGGGAGGGTCCCGGAAATTGGGTCCCCCTCCCGCCCCCCCCTCCGGAAAGAAGGGCAACCCTCCTGCAAGGCGCCCGGGCTCCCACGACCCCCCCCCCCCTACGCTGCCACCCGCGACCCACACTCGGCAGGGGGGTCCGCGGGTCAAATGACGCGAATCGCACAGTTTTAGCCAGAATGTAGGCCAGCCACAATGTAGGTAAGTATGAATTACCCCATTCAAGATAAATAAATGTGGAGTGGAGTTGTTCCCATCACAGAAACAATTTTGATATTTGGTAGAAGTGGAGGTAACTTTACCAGGGAAGGTGGTGCTGATGCCGCTTACCGGCCTGAGGAGAAGCACCTGGGTGTTCAAAGCCAGCCAGCCAGAACAACGGAAGCGTACAGCACAGCGTACACCACTCCCGCGGCCAGCTTTAAATACGTCATAGCCGGCAGCAGCCATATTGAGTATGGGCAGGACGGATGCCACGGCCACTAAACACTGTAGTAGCATGGCCCACGGTCAAGCGAGGGGGAACATCGGAGGGAGGCGGCCAGGTCTGGACCGGCCCACCGGGAAATGGCCTGGTTTCCCGGTGGGCCAATACGCCCCTAAAGGCTGTAGCTAGATGCTTTCAACCAGTGCTTTTTGATTTTAGTTGCATGCACTGTTACACAGAGTAATTAGAAGATTAAAACTGAAATAGGCAGGAGATAAGGGTGTGGCTGAGAGATGTTTTATATTGTAGCCAGTGCCAATAGATGATGGTAGACACACCCAATGGGCGGTGTTAGACACACCCAATAGGTGCAGTGCACCCCTAATTAAATGTGCTGTGCACACCTATGGTGGTGAGCGAAACAAGCCCCCAAGAGGGCCCCCAAGAGTCCACTGCAGCTGAACTAAGAGAAAATAACCTACACCAACCTAAATTACAGACTTCCGCCCTCACTTCACCTCACATCCGGGTCCTTTCCGCGAAGGGAAAATAGCCACAACCATGACGGGAGGGGCTCTGTCTACCCTGCCTGTCCCGAACACATGTCACTATGTCATGGCATCATGTTCTGGAGCCATCAGGTGGAACGGGCCGTCCAGTAATTCTCAGTTCCAGTCCTGGTATTTGAAACCTCTTTCTATGGAGGCTGCCTGTCACTCCTCACCCATCACTGTACCTTTCAGCTGCTCACTTGCCGGAAAAATGCATTACAAGTTGGATGTTTGGTTTGTATGAGCCACTCCCACCACTGCATTCTGACACATAAGTGCATGTTCAACCCTACGTGCCAACGTTGCTGAGCGGTCCTCAAAATATCCGCTAAAACTGCCAGCGCCGGTCACGGCAACTGTTCTTTTATTATAAATACAAATACAGCCGAGGCAATTCATTAAAGTTTAGTTAAATATTTAGCGGATGTTTTGAGGATCGCTCACAGCAATGTTGGCACTCAAAGAGTTGATAAAAAAAGGGGTTATACTGTGGTATGATGTATTTGTTATACAATAGCAGTAATGATAGTCTGCGTCATTAAAAAGCATAAAGCGCTTGGAAGATGTGTTATAAATGTATCTACGGCACATGTTAGTTTTCGAGCCTTTCCCCAGTTTTCCCGTGTGAACAAGTCCGGAATGCTGGAGCAGTTGTCTCCACAATCAGAGGTTGTTCTATCTAATCTCTTGTGTTTCCCTGAAAGCCTGTAGCTCTCCCTCACTGTTATACTGTATCTGGTAAACTTATTGCATTTTGCAGGATATTCGTCTTTTTTAGCATCCTCCAAATGGAGCAAGGTGATACCACAGTCCCCACATTTCTGACCCGAACAGCAGCCCCCTTAGGATTCACTGAGCTCTGGTATAGGAAGCATTGTGGAGCTAGGCCTCGTATTGGGGTATCTACAGGGTTTGTATAAAAAAGGGATTTTTGTAAGAACTTACCGTTCGAATCCCTTTCTCTGATATGGTCCTGGTGACACAGCTCAACACTGGATGTAGGAGGGTCCGAAGGAGCCAGGCACCTATCCTAAAGCTTTAGAGGGTAGGCTCCTCCCCTACTGCATCCCTGGACTCTTCAGTTCATCTTTCAAAGCCACTGGAATACATTAACTCAGTACAAACGCCTGCACATATTATATGCACATTTTATAACAGAAAACTGTTAACTTTTAACCATTTTAACATGAACATCATGAAACTTCTGGCATACTTACTGAGCGTAAGGGAGGGATCGCTGTGTCACCAGGACCATATCAGAGAAAGGGATTCGAACGGTAAGTTCTTACAAAAATCCCTTTTTCTCTTTCAATGGTCCTGGTGACACAGCTCAACACTGGGACGTTCCAGAGCCGGTCCTTTGGGAGGGTACGCTCAGGTCTGCAGCTCTCAGCACTGCTCGCCCGAATGATGCGTCCTCCGACGCGAACTCATGGAATCTATAGAATTTGGCAAATGTGTGAACAGATGACCAAGTGGCAGCTCTGCAAACCTGCTCAGCTGTGGCCCCATGTCGAACCGCCCAAGAGGTGGCAACTGACCTGGTGGTATGCGCATTTATTTTGGCCGGTACTGGTCTACCCACTTTGGTGTATGCAAAGGCTATCACAGACCGCAACCACCTAGCAATAGTCTGCTTAGATGCAGGCCAACCAATCTTGTGTACGTCATACAATACCAACAAAGTGTCAGTCTTCCTGACACTCTTCACTCTGTCCACATATATGCGTAAGGCACGCACAACATCCAAAGTTCTCAACTTGTCCCTTTTCTTAGAACCCTCTGGGGGTTGAAACACAGGTAGAACTATCTCCTGATTTAAATGGAAGGTAGATACCACCTTCGGTAAAAACTGAGGCACTGTTCTTAAAACAGCCCTGTCATCATGAAAAATTAAGAAGGGAGGTTTACATGATAAAGCTCCCAATTCTGAAACTCTTTTAGCAGATGCTACTGCTAACAAAAACACTAGCTTCCACGTGAGAAACTTAAAGTCAGCCGACCTTAAAGGTTCAAAAGGTGCCTTTTGAAGGCATTCCAAAACCAGTGATAGATCCCAAGGTGCTACTGGTTGCTTGTATGGAGGTTTCAACCTGGATACTCCTTGTAAAAAGGTTTGAATTTCCGGCAAAATGGCTATCTTTTTCTGGAAATAGATGGACAAGGCCGAAATCTGCACCTTCAGTGACTGAAGGCTTAGGCCCGATGAAAAACCATCTTGTAAGAATTCCATCATTCTTGATAGCTTAAAATGAGATGTATGAGCCTTTCTTCTCTCACACCATCGAATGTAAGTCTTCCAGACTCTATAATAATTTGCCGAAGATACAGCTTTTCTGGCTTTTATCATAGTCTGTACTACTGCCTCAGAAAACCCTTTTCTTTTCAAAATGGTGGTTTCAATAGCCAGGCCGTCAAAATCAATCGATCTGAATCCAGGTGATTGAATGGGCCTTGTCTTAGAAGGTCTGGTCTCAGAGGTAGACGCCATGAGTCCACAGACAACCTCTGAAGCCTCGAGTACCAGGATCTCCTTGGCCAATCCGGGGCCACTAAGATCACTGGAACCTTCTGCCCCTGTATTTTCTTCAGAAGTCTCGGTAACATTGGTACTGGTGGGAATGCATAAAGGAGATCTCCCTGCCAGTGAATAGTCATGGCATCCACTGCCTCCGCTAGTGGATCCCTTGTTCTGGCATAGAACCTGGGCACTTGACGGTTGATCCTGGATGCCATCAGGTCCACATCCGGAGTTCCCCACATCGAAGTGATTTGGTGAAACACCTGAGGGTGTAAGCTCCATTCCCCTTCCTTGAGCTCCTCCCTGCTCAGGAAGTCGGCTTCTATATTCTCTATTCCTGGGATGAATATAGCCGATACAGCTGGAACATTCTGTTCCGCCCATAGGAAGATTCTGGACACCTCCCACATGGCCAATTTGCTGCGTGTACCTCCCTGGTGATTCAGATACGCCACAGCTGTGGCATTGTCGGTCTGAATCCTCAAAGGGAGGTTCTGTAACCTGTCTCCCGCCAAGGAAATGACTTTCCAGACAGCTCTCAGCTCCAAGATGTTGATTGGTAACGCTGATTCCTCTGCCGTCCACAGGCCCTGAAGCCTGAGATCCAGGACTATTGCCCCCCAGCCCCTGAGACTGGCGTCGGTAGTTACTATCAACCAGTCCCAGGTCTGTAATGACCGACCCCACTGAAGGGAATCTACTTCTGTCCACCATTTCAAGGATTCTCGGGTGTCCGAAGACAGCACTATCATCTCGGATTTCATGGTCAAAGTGTCTCCTGACCAAGCTGACAAAATGTTCCATTGGAACCTCCGAGAGTGGAACCTGGCAAATTGAAGCGTCTCGAATGACGCCACCATCTTCCCCAGGAGCTTGAGGCACCTCCATACTGAAATGCTCTGAGCCCTGAGAATCTCCTGGACTAGGGTGACCAGATCCCTGGCCTTTACCTCCGGGAGGAATACCCGATGAAGATGGGTGTCCAGTATGACTCCCAAGAATTGGAGCCTTTGTGACGGTACCAACTGAGATTTTTGCAAATTTAAAATCCAGCCGTGAGCCTGCAAAAAACTGATGGCCTCTGCCAAGTGACTCTGCAGCATGGCTGCTGACTCTGCTTTGAACAGGAGATCGTCCAAATAGGGTATTACTGTGATTCCCCTGAGCCTCAGCACCGCCGCCATTACTGACATTATCTTTGTGAATACCCTTGGCGCGGTTGCTAGCCCAAAGGGTAACGCCCGGAATTGTAAATGCAGGTCTCCTATGGCAAACCTCAACAAGGTCTGATGCTCCGGGTGTATAGGAACGTGCAAATATGCGTCCTGGACATCCATGGACGCCAAAAATTCTCCCTGGTCCAGACTCAGGAGTACTGACCGTAGAGACTCCATTTTGAAATGGTCTACCCATAAATGAACATTTAGAGACTTCAAATTTAGTATTGGTCTGAAAGACCCGTCTGGTTTGGGCACCAGGAACAGCGTGGAGTAAAAGCCTTTCTTCCACTCTGTCTTGGGGACTAGTGTCACCACCCCTTTTTCCAAAAGGGAGTGCGCTGCTCTCACAAGAGCTGTACGCAGCCGTGCCTCCTTTGGTAAGGATGTGGGAATGAACCTCTTCGGAGGTGGCCCTCTGAAAGGGATTTTGTAACCCTGTGTTATGATGTCTAGCACCCAGGCATCCTGGTCTAGAGAAGCCCAAGCGTCCCTGAATAGTGTGAGACGCCCGCCCACTTTTGTCACTGTCGGGCAAAGCCCCTGACAGTCATGCAGAGGGTTTATCCTCTCCTTTATTGGCAGGCTTCTTGTGAAAAGAGCCAAATTTTGACTTTTGTGTCTTGCCTCTAGAGGGCTGAAACCTTCCCCTGAAAGACTGTCCTCGAAAGGACGCACCACCTCTAGGGGAGGGCCGAAAGGACGGCTTAAAAGCAGAAAATCTGGATGTCTGCTTTGCTGAGGAGGCCGGCAGGAATGTACTTTTGCCGCCTGTGGCCTGTTTTATAATCTCCTCTAATTCGGTACCAAAGAGTACCTTTCCTTTGAAGGCTAATGTTTCCAGAGCCTTCTTGGACTCATTGTCTGCTTCCCAGGCTTTAAGCCAAAGCACTCTCCTGGCATTAATGGAGACTGTGGACACTCGGGTTGCCATTTTAATAGCTTCCTCCTCTGCTTCAACTGCATATTCTGCTGCTGCCTTAATCTTTTCTGCAAGCAGTAATGCACTCGGGTCAGCCTGCAGCATGGTGCATAATTCACCAGCCCACTCTATCATGGCCTTAGAAACCCAGGCTGAAGCAATAAGGGGTCGTAAGGTAAACCCCACCCCTTCAAAGATAGCCTTGAGGTTTCCCTCCAGCTTTTTATCCACAGAATCTTTAAAAGCTGCACCGCCCTGTACTGGTAATACAGTAGCCTTGGACAAACGTGCCACTGAAGCGTCCACAACTGGGACCCTTTCCCAGAGCTCCGCATGAGACTCTGGCATGGGGTACAGATTCAGGAATCGTTTTGGCATCTGAAGCCTCTTATCAGGAGTTTTCCAAGCCCCTTCTAACAATTCCTGTAACCCCTCATCTGAAGGAAAAGTAACAGCCTCCTTCCGCTGTCGCTTAAAAACACCTTTAACAGGAGTCTTATCCTCCACAGTCAGCTTTAAAGCCTGCTTCACAGCTACAATGAGATCCTCTATACCAGCAGCAGAGTTCTCTTCCAAATCATCACCCTGATCCCAGGGGATGTCAGTATACTCTCCTTCCTCTTCATCTACCACAGTAGTTAAAGCATAAGACCTTCTAGGGGTCCCTGCCACATTTTCATCCATTTTGTCCAGCATTTCACTGAACCTGTTAATCCCTTTTGCAGTATCCTGCATCACCTGGATAAGTGCAGGATCTGCCTGGGTAAGAGGCAAGGAGCCAGACGACTGCTGAGATGATGGCATAGGTCTCTGTGATTCTACCAGCCCATCACTCTGCCTGTCCAAAAGCTGCACCAAAGCGTTTACTGACCTGCCTAGGGCCCTGGCCCACGCAGGTTCCATATGCTCTGCCCTATGGGGATCACTGCCCATGGGTCTCACATCAGCGCAAGTAATACATAAGCCCCCCTTGGCCATCTGCTCAGGGACAAACTTTTGTGTGCAAACATTGCACGCGCTCAGTGCATTAAGGGCTCCCTCCCCCAAAACCACAGCCTGATGCTCAGACATGATGCAAGTGATAAATGTATATCTATCAGTATACACAGTGCAAACAATGTACAAGCGTTTATACAGAGGCAATGCACCCAATCACTTATCTGTCTGTTGGTTTCAACTGCGGGGAAGCGATGCCCAGGAAATCCAAGTCACTCTGCCAGGATCAGTAAGCCAGCTCAGCTCCGCTGCAAGCGTTCTGAAAGGCGCCAAAGTCAGAGTGAAGGAAGAGACCACAGGTCCCTGCTGCTGCGGGGTCCGTGACCTTTTGGCGCCAACCACCCCCAGCAAGCCGCTCCTTAGGTAGGATTTCCTAGTTCCAGTGTCTCCCCCTCAAATGGGGATCACTTGGAACATGCCTGTCACAACGCTGCTGTCCTCTCATCTAGGAGCTCAGCGTGTAAGCTCCGCATAAAATGGCCGCCGCCATCACGGAGCGCCTGTCCCCCATGATCCCCACCTAAACGTGGAGCCGGTTTCAGGGTACTCCGGAGCCCAGGCAGCCTTTTAGAAAAGGCTATAAGCGCTGCACAGGGGGACCAGACAGTGTCTCCCTTGTGCACAGTGAGCTGACAGGACGCGCTTCTGTCAGCTCCTGCTGCGCAAGCAGTGTGAGGATTCACTATGAGAATCCTCACACTGTGCCTACCTAGCTAGGGTGAAAGTTAATAAAACAATAAAAATCCCCTAACTACTCTAATTCTTCGGCTGCTCCTGCAGCCCTTTAGAATAGCACCCACTCCAGTGGGCACCTAACACGAACTGAAGAGTCCAGGGATGCAGTAGGGGAGGAGCCTACCCTCTAAAGCTTTAGGATAGGTGCCTGGCTCCTTCGGACCCTCCTACATCCAGTGTTGAGCTGTGTCACCAGGACCATTGAAAGAGAAAAGTAATGAGACCTATTTTTTTCTGACGCGACATCACAGCGCGCATGCTCCAGGCGGGTTCGATGGAGGGTGAAGTCAGCTTCAACACCCACCGAGCATCAGTCGCCTAAAAACTTCCGAGTGGTTCGTATCGTGGTTTTAGTGGACCCCTGTCCCTAGGCTGGGTTAAAGCTCAAAAATGCAACGTTCTATCGAACAGCGCTACGTCATTAAATTCTGTGGGGGATTCAGAAAATCGGCTATGGAGATGTTAGCCATGATTCAGAAAGTGTTTGGGAGTGAAAGCCTATCAAAAGCTGCTGTTTCATGACAATACACCAAGCCACACCAGCTTCGTAGTCAACGACTACCTGGCCCGTACCGGCATCGCAACGCTTCACTAGCCCCCCTACAGTCACGATCTGGCCCCAGCAGACTTTTTGCTGTTCCCCCAAGTGAAGACAGCCCTTAAAGGACACCGCTATGGAACCGTACCAGAGGTCAAAGTGTCTTTGACGTGCGGCTTGAAGGACGTTCTGGAAAAGGACTTCCAGGGCGCCTTCCAAGCGTGTACAACTCTTTGGCAGAAGTGGGTTGACACACAAGGGTCTTATTTTGAAGAATTATAATTGTTTGTAGCGATATCTTCAATAAAAAAAAAATCCTGAATGTGGTCTTATTACTTTATATACAAACCCTGTATATTGGGGGCAGAGTGTGTGGCCCACACTGCACACCCGCACCCATATAATTATACTTATCCTTCCAGAGTTCCACAGCAGACATAAGTCACCAGTAAAAAAAAAAAAAAGGGCCATTTTCATGGAGACCTGCACAGTAGACTCTGCAGGGAGTGGCTTTAAGGGTCAATAGTGTCTAGGTCGATGGTCAAAAACGACACCAAAAAGTTGACTTGCAGTAGGTTGACATTGACAAAGTGGTCGACATGGAAAAGGTCAACACATTAAGAAATCAACATATTTCAAGTTTTTTTTTGGTGTCAATGTCAATACTTTGGACCTAATTCAGGTCGGTTCGTTTGGACTCCTTCATGCAAGGGGTCCGATGGTGTGCGACTGCGCATGTGCCTATGCAGGGGCTGTGCAACCACAGCAAACAGATTGTTCATTGGTTGCACGCACCCAACATTTTGGGCGGTGGGCTGGGGTACTCGCCTATGGGAATGCCCAGCGTTCCACGGGCGTTCCCATGGAACCACCGGGTGATGTGGGTGCCGGGGGTGGGAAGCTGACATCACCAGAACCCGTGCGGAAGGGGGGGGGGGGTCTGGTGGACTCGCATCAACCAGATTAACCCCCTTTGAACCACCAATTAGTGTTGCGGGTACCCTCGCATGGATTCCTTTGCTTACCATGCTTCAGGCACTTTACCATTCCCAATCATAGTCCACATGGATGTTAAAGTATGAAAAGTTAAAAGGAAATCATGAAAAACTCATGTCGACCCTTTCATGTGTCAACGAATGTCATGTCCACATTTGCTTGTGTGAACCCTTTGTCAATTTCGACCTAGGCAACCTATATACTGTTGACTTAGCATGACAATGAGGGAGCGTAGAGTCGATATCCGATTGATAAGTCCCAGGGATGGTACTGTGTGACATCACTGGGAATACCACCTCAATGGCAGGACGAGGTTGTTACTTGGTATGGATGAGTCAGCAGCACAGGGAAGAGATACTGTAGATCAGTGATATGATCAGGGCCGGCGCTACCACTAGGCAGCTTTAGGCAATTGACTATGGGCGTTGGCCACTGGAGGGCGGCACCGAGTTGAGCTCTGTGGAAGCGGCAGGGAGCAGGAAAGAAACAACTATCCGTTAACCATCCCAGCCGGGACACTACATCACTGAAAAGTTAGCTCCCTCTCTTGCACTACCGGCACCCGCTCCCCCTCCTGTGTGTAGTAGTAGTCATCTGCAACTGCCGCAGGTAGCACCCCCTCCGCATGCAGTTCTATAGGGGCCACCCCTGAGAGATGTGCAACATATCCGCTAAAAATGCCAGTGTCACTCACATTTGTTATATAGATTCAAATAAAACATGTTGTGTAAAAATGGATGATATTTCCTATATAAGGTAACATTACAGGTCATTATGATGAATAAAAATGTGATTCCCCTGCTCCGGCATGCGCACTTGTGCGCTCGTACTGACTGACGGACTCCCATTACCCTCCCTGCAGGTCTCTTTGCAGGATGACAGCATTTTGTTCTCCCTGCAGTTATAAATATAGCGAGCAAGCGTAAGAAAAGTGGATGTATAGATTACATTGACTACGGCATGTACTGAGTCATCTTCTGATCAGATCTAATAAATACAGGTGTCACTGGCAGATTGCACTCTGATATCGCTATAAATAAACCAACTTCATCATAATAGGATGTGTCACAGCCACGCACATATTGATGGTTCCCTCAGCGCATCAGCAGAGTTACAGAAAATGATTATTATAACTCACAGCAGCGCTGACATAGGAATCCTTGCTGGAAATGTGTATAATCACGCAGGAAAGCAGCATTCAGGGTAACATTAACTGTTTTGCTGCCGGCAGATCATTAGAAAGAAAAGGTCAAGGTACTTGTGTAGTTTCAGGGCGCTACTGCCCATGGATCGCATCGTATGCAAATCGCATCCAATTTGCATACGTTTTGCATATGGTGTGCATGCGATGCGATTTAGCACACCCCTACTGCCTAAAGTGTGGTGAGCACACTCGGTACGTGTTCATACCGCCACTATCCACGTCGGTGTGGAGTTTATTTTATAAAGTGTGGTGAGCGCAGCGAGCCCGAAGCGTGGCGAGCATAGCGCGCCTCGCTAGGGGACGTGTAAAACAAGCCCGATGTGTGGCAAGCGGACATGGATTACCTGACGTGTGTTCCGCATCCCCTCATGGGGCTCGTTGCACTTGCCACACTTCGGGCTCGTTTTCCGCATCCCCTTGCTCACCGCGCTGCGCACACCACACTTTATAAAATCAACTCCACGCCGGCATGGATAGTTGGGGTATGAACAGGTTAGAAGGACGCGTACCACGTGTGCTCGCCACACTTCTGGCTGACGTGGATAGTGGGGGTTTGCTAAATCGCATCGCATGCAAATCGTATGCTATTTACATACAATGCGATCCACGGGCAGTGGCGCCATGAAACTACACAAGTACCAAAGTCATTATTTCCTTGGATACAAAAAAGATTGTTTACATTAATGGGAAGGTTTTCATCACAGTTGTACATTTAGGGGGGTATTCAATATGCAATTCCGACTGCCGGAACGTCCTGACAGTTGGATTCCTGGGACTTTTTCGTCTGATCCGACAATAACTAGTCAGTCGGAATTTAAGTTACGGCTGTAGAGTGTCGGAAAGTCCGTGGATCGATGAAAATGGCCAAAGATTGTCGAAAATCGGTAGCGAATTTGACAATCCGCAGCCGTTTCCAACAAAACAGATCCGACTTTAGATCTAACGCCCTTCAGTGCTGTCGTTACGAGCGAAGTAGTCACCATCAGGGTAAAATGCCAACTGCCATAGCGGGAAAAAAAATATTGTAGCTTTCAAATGAGTTTTTACCTGCTCTCCTTTCTCTCGTATTCTTTGCAACCCTTCAGACTGTTTTTCCTCCAGTTTCTGTTGCTGATTGCTCCACTTATCAGACACCTAAACATAAGTATAATCATATATTTACAAAGTAGTAGACATATTCCTTAGCACTGCAACAATGCAGAGATTACAGATAACAACATGCAAAACGGATGTTCATTTTCCATTGTTCAGCAGGTAATTATCAATTATTACTGTACATATATAAATATATATCGTACAACACTCCCTCCCTATACAGAAGGGCCTCATCTATCCCCTAAGGATAAAAGTAATGGGAAGTTACTTAAAAAGTAAAAATAGGATAAAAGGATAGGGGCTCCGCGATCAGTTGTGTATAAAATGCAAGTAAAAGACTATAAATATGTATAAAAAATGGACAAATAAAAACTTCAAGGAAGAAGTCAGCAGACGAAACGCGTTGGTTGACACTACTAACTTCTTCCTATATACAAGATAAGCCTCTTTTTATCCTTTTTTAGTCCTACTCAACTGTTTCATTTAAAATGTCCCATTAAATGTGTCACCCCACCCCCACCCCCACCCCGACCCAGTATACTTCTGCATGAGCAAAATGGAAATAGGCATGGGTGGGAAAGGGGGCACACATTACATACATACATACATATATTGCCTTGTTCATACATGCATACATACATGTGGCACCCCACTCCAGGAGAGTGCCCCTGTGCCCCGATGGAGCCCTTTAATTGCAGCCAATGCTGCCCGCAAAACCCCTGCCCTGTGATCAGGGCTGTGAGGGGTTAAACAGCCCCAGCTCACCTTCACGTGAAGGGAGCCTGACACCCCCCTGATTGGCTGACCAGAGCGTGTGAGGAAGAGGTCAGAGGTGACCAAAGTAAGGAGTAAGCAGGAGAGCGTGTGTGCAGTGGGATAGGAGAAGCTGTTTCCCCCCGTCAGCAAAGATCCGAAGCTGGCAAGTCCAGACTCCAGGTACGCCATCTTGCACCACACTGTTATGGGGGCACTGTCACACTTGGCGTCTACAAACAGAATTGCAAAAGACCCCTGTGAACGGCGAGATGTGGCGATCGCAGTATGCAGAACCCCAGGAGATGCAAAGAACCGCCATTCCACCATCCCAAGCCACTCAGGACGCTATCGGGTCCGTCGTTGGAGTGGTAATGGAAATGACGAGGATACTCCTGGAAATGCGTCAAGATTGGGCAGAAGATGAACAGATAAAATGGCGCAGACAACAGCGGGATCCCCCATGGAGGTCAGAACGACTACCCACTGACCGAGTCAACATATGCCCACAGACCGTGAGAGGAGGTCCACTGGCAGTGTTTCAGAACACGACAAGAGCATCCGGTGTGATACAGTCAAGGGGTTGACCACGAGCCAGCCCCAGAAGATTTGCAGGTCGTGTCCTGTGGTTCGACGTACCAGGCGGGTATAGCTTCATTCAACGCGCAGATACCAGGCGAAGCATCTATGTGCACTATACTGCCATTCAGCATGCCGACCCCCAAACTACTTCCGGAGCCTGAGCAATGGTGAAGCTGTGGAATTCGAGCTGACGAGCGGAAGGAGAGGCACCAAGGGTGCTAACATGACTGGGCCGAATGGAACACTGGTGCAACGCATCAGACGTGCCTTAGAACACTACCCACCCCTAAAGAGCCTCCACAGTACCATCAGCAAGGCCACCAGCACAACAGAAATGGAGAGCAAGCGTGGAAAGTAAACGGCGAGAGTAACAGGTTTAAAGCCAACCCTCCTCAACCAGAATAGATGCCCCGCCCACCGGAACCTGACGTCATGAGGCGAAGTGAACTGTTGAGAGGAAATGAGAAACGGGTCGTGCAGAGTAAAGCAGTCCACAAGAACTGGCAGGAAGCGACCAGGCCTTAATCTTCACCTGAACCGAAGCGGGAGTACATACCCAGGATGGAGGATGCAGATCACCGGGTGGCGAACCTCAGGCCGACAAGTGTCAGGGGGGCTGAACCAGAGAGAAACCTCTAAATTGTGGTCCACATGGCCGTGACGGAGACCATGGAGCCATCAGAAGCGGAACCAGCTGTGCCACTGCCTGAACCCACGGCCAAGATAGAAGTACCAAAGAGAGATGAGAAGGCCGAGACCTGTTCCATCAATGGGAAGCTTTTAACGAACAACGAATATACGACTATCTCAGGAGAGGAATTCACCTTCAGGACACAGCAGGTGATACTGAGATCTAAGAAGCAAAACCGAGAGGCGAGACGTGGCTAGAGCCGATTGCAAGTCATGAGAGTAGGCGTCATCCATGGACATCGATGAAGCACCTGGACCACAGAGGGATGGGAGTCCCGTGGCGGAGGGAAGGTTGACCCGGAGAGCCCACATTAGAGATCAGGTAATAGGGAGGTAGTAATCCGTATTTGTTGTGGAATGTCTGTATATTCACCTGTTCACTTTTGCACCGTTTAAATGTTTTGTCATGGACATTGAACGTGCCTTGTATGGGACTTAATGCCCCTGGTTGGTTGCCTGGGGACAGGCAAATTTCCAGCGGGAAGGTATGTGGCACCCCACTCCAGGTTACCCCTGGAGTGCCCCAATGGAGCCCTTTAATTGCAGCCAATGTTGCCCGCAAAACCCCTGCCCTGTGATCAGGGCTGTGAGGGGTTAAACAGCCCCAGCTCACCTTCACGTGAAGGGAGCCTGACACCCCCCTGGCTGCCCGGAGTGTGTGAGGAAGAGGTCAGAGGTGACCAAAGTAGAAAGTAAGGAGTAAGCTGGAGAGCGTGTGTGCAGCGGACGGGATAAGCTGTTTCCCCCCATCAGCACACTGAAGAGGCTGTGAAGATCCTAATCCGGCAAGTCCAGAGTCCAGGTACCTCATCTTGCACCACACTGTTACAGGGGCACTGTCACATCCATCCATCCACTGTCTCACTCATTCATACATACATACATACATACATACATACATACATACACATATATAAAGTCCTGAGGATGAAAAATGTTGGGAAACTCCTCCTACCTACCTCAGAATATTATGAGCTAAGTAATTTTATCCTAATAATAGTGTTAGTTTTTATTATCTGTTTTATTACCTAGTCTTTGAGGTGAGTTGCTCTTGATCTTTTTGTCATTTTTTTTTTATCTTTACTCAGAATAAATACCATTTATATTTTTACACATTGGGTCTCAGGTATTGTATTTAAAAGACACCTCAGGTGGCTTGGATCCAAAAAATACCTTTTCTTGACATGTATATAAAATCTATATAACACATGTAACTGTGAAAGTAACTGTGACAGGGAAGGCAGCCCCTCTCAACTCTGGGCCCCATAGCAGCTGTATAAGTGCACTGTGATAGCTACGCTCAGTTGCGCACGCAGGGGGGGTTTCTGAGTATCCAGAAACCCCCCAGGAGTATAAAGGCTGAAAGCTGAGGCTTCCCTATTTCCATGGGTACAAGAATTTTAAAAATCAGCCCTTGGGAACCGGAGATATCTGACTTCAAAGCAGTGGTCCCCATCCAAGCCTGTTAATTGCTCTCCCCAGTCAGATATTTCAGGTTCTGTCTGACTTAGAGTTTTTCTGAGGGTATATTCCAAAAGCTGGGACTCTCCCCCTTTGAGGGACACTAGAAGCTTGTCTCTACTTTGTCCAGAATCAGACATATCAGCCTTCCAGCAGCTGGTTACTGCTCCAGCTCCACACACCTGGTATGTAGTTTTATATTCTCGTTGGCAGATTGCACTGCCACCTGAACTCTGATCCCATAGTCCCCAATACCATTTGGTAGGTGGGATTCTCTAGTTTTTAATTCCATTCAAATCTAAGAAATATATTTCTGGGAACTGGAGATATCTGCAGTCAAGCAAGTTGGACTATTAGATATAAGATATTTTTATTATTATTATTATTATTATTATTATTATTATTTATATACATTTGGTCTATCTATAATACTTTAACTGACCCGGCATATACTGGGTCACCTAAGTGTCCATCTCCGTGCTTTGCTCCGCCCCTCTGGAAACCCCCTTCTGAAAATCCTGCGTTTGCCCCTGACGCCCTTGGGAATGATCATTTTGTTCTGAAAACCCAGGGCTCCATGTTTTATTAAATAATTAACATGAATTATCAATTAGACATGGTAATGTTCGTATTGAATCATTTCAGCATTTACCCTAAACACCCATCTCTAAATAACAAAAATCAAAATTTAAATTAATTCCAATTTAGCATTTTTGATCATTTGTTAACAATTGCACCTTTTTTCCATTTTTTATTAGTAAATGCCACTTTACTGCATAAAACACAATGTGAACATTCCCTGCGTATTGGGTTACTGTAAGCAAAAAATAATCTTGCAAGCTCTTCTATAGACCTGATTTCCAACCTACATCATAGAAAATAATTAAAAAACATATGTTAGACGCATAATTAACACGTTCCACATACTATAAGCCATCCAGGAGTCATAGTGTGCCTCTGATTGGCCAAAGTCCTTACCAGGAATTTTCCAGGTTGGCGCATTTCCTAATGAGGCTGCCTGTGGCATTGACAGGCTGGTGTGAGCTGCAGCAGGCCCTGCTTAGGGGGTATTATACCCAACTGCAAGGACACGGGCCTCTGATTTTTTTTCTATGCAAAAAATATAACAACACTGCGTTTGTATGAATACTTAGACACCACATCACGTGGTTGTACAGCGCTGCAGAATATGTTGACACTATTATATAGACGAGAAATTGTGTACAATGATATTTACTAACAAAGCCTACCATTTGTAGAACCTGTACCACCTCTTGTATATGTGAGTTGTTGATTTCTTTTTTCAACCTGTGAAGAAATAGAAGACACGTGATTGTATAGTGACAAAATAGGGATTAAATGATACAAAAGTGATGCCATACATCTCCACCTAAATCATTACTGCCTGTCTCACCCGGACTGTATGGTGGTTTGGTGGCTTGGCCCTGTTTGGGTAATATACCTCACTGCAGGGCCGCCGACAGAGGGGTGCCAGGGGTACCTCTGGAGGGGCCTGGGCAGCTGCCCACAGTGGCACGGCACACACACCCCCCCCACCCCCTCCCCCCCCGCACCCGCACAATGCATTCCCCACCAGGCGCCGGCGGCCAGGCACGCACAATACACAGTGCAGCCTGCAGAGCGCCGAGCCTAGAATACAGAGGGGCTCGGCGCTCTGCAGGCTGCACTCTGCAGTGAGTGCTCCAAGTCCCGACTCCCGACATGAAGGAGGGAGAAGATGTTTCGCTGCCGCTGCTTGAGCCTGGGAGATGTTGCGCCGCCGCCACCGCTGGTAAGTAATAGTAATTGGGGGGGGGTAGGGGGAGGCGGGGTGCCGGCACGCGAGGGGGGGGGTTCCGTTGGGGGCCCAGACTGAAGGTCAGTCCCAGGGCCCAACATTACTAGTGGCGGCTCTGCCTCACTATGCACTTTTGCGCTATTTATAGGCGCCACTAAAGCCGTGTTTGTGTAAGTGATAAATATCCAAGTGGGATCCGAAGTCAATACATTGAAGCCCAAAGGTGTCTCTCGGTCTCTCTCTGCAGCACTCCCCCATGTAGTTGTTTAGTCTCTCTTTCTCTCTCCTCTGTTGGAGACTACATGGGGGAGTGCTGCAGTCCAGAATAGTCCTGCACACAGTCACCAGAAAATGTCTCTCTATCTTAAGCTGGCCATACACTAGTATGATTTAGACACTTTTGGCCACTTCCGAGGGATTGGGCCGAGAAACCGCGTGAAAAGTGCTCAAATCGAACGTGTTTGACATCCGATACGATGCGCGGTCCCATGCCCATCAGAGTCACAGATTGGACCCGCTGCACATCCAAACTCTGACTCGGGCAGCCTCTCAGCAGCGGGACCACATACGATATATCGTATGTGATCCCGCTGCCCTGGAAGCTCCTGGCGGTTCAAGGGTCATCGCAGGCGACTTTTCCCCTGCAACCACCCATTTTGTGTCATCTCTTCTGTGATTGACCTATTCCACCCATGGTAGTCCTACATAGTGCGCCCAAGATGGCTGCCTCATCGGGTACCTTTCATGGGTGTAATGTATAACCCCTAGAAGTTGTTAATTATATCTATATTTTTTCAGTTTGATGTAATTATAATGCCTTTGTGGAATGTACCATGTTTTCCTGCAAGTAACTGTTGGAAAAAAGCGCTATATAAAAAAAAGTATTATTATTATTGTTTATTATATATTCATAAGTTGTGACCATTATGTGACCCTGTTTTCCAGAGGTATATCCAGTGGGGGGAGTTTACCTACTGTTTGGGCTGCTGGACTGCAGTCGCCACAGATAAAATACACTTCCTCAGCATTACTGAAGCCAGTGGCTTCACTGTGACTGGCAGTGACTTCCTATTGGAAGTCCGACCTGCCAGTCACCCGCTGACAGGCAGTCCCATTAGGAGGCGTTCTCTCTCTCCATGACTGCCAGTCCAGGCTGCAATAGGCAGAGATCTGGCTTCCTGTAGGAAGCCACTCCCTGCCTTACCATGCATCCCTAGGTGGCTTCTATTTGCTGCAGCCTATGCAGCCCATAGAAGACAGGCTTTTGTGCATGCGCAGTACTGCTGCCTTTACGGCGCATGTGCCTTGCTCGACGCCTGTGAATTACTTTGTACAGGTGTCAGGACACTGGACTGCGGCCGGAACCGGCAGTGTGGCCAACGCAGCACCCCCCCCCCCCCCCTCATAATCACAGGAAGGAGCTGCCGCTGAGTAGATCCTATTTTAGGACGAGGGATAGTTTTAATAATTAAGCAGAATCACACCTTTCCTGAGCCGCTTTGTCCATCGTATTCTTGCTCACAGCCTCCAGCCTCTCCACCCTCTTCATCTCCAGCTTCTTCTTCATCTGTTTATTGTCACTGTGGAAAGACACACTCGTCACGGACCCCACACAACCTCCTGTTTTACGTAATCTGCCCCGGTTCCTCGCAGTGACACAAGGCAGTTCTTCTCATTCCTGGGTTTAATGTGTCACATGTAAATATCACTGGGATGTTTTTTCTCTTACGTTTAGGTTTTCCTGTAGAATAGTTTTGTATTTGTAGCCCTGCTTTCCATCCAAAGGTAAAACATATCTGACAGGGAACTTTCATTACACTCTGGTATCTGGCAGCATCTTTTCTAGGAGCTTTCATGTGGAATTTCTTGCAAAAAGCAGATTCTTAAAGGGCCGTTAGAGATAAAACTGCGGCCTTCGTACAACAGAGTTACTGATTCCTTTATATAAATGTAAAAGTTCCGAAATGTATTAGACCAAAATAACCCAGTCTTTTTGGGACTTTGATGGTTTTATATATGTGAATATAAAAAATTATTTCTCAAGGTGCTTTGAAGAAAGATAAACTCTACTTCCGAAATGTACTGGTATAGGAATGGGCTCCGAATTCGTCCCCCATCTCTGATGGTGGGGGGGTGCCCCTATAATAGTTTGACCCACAATATCTTTTGCATGAAATCAGACCTGTGTATTGTCGTATCTAGAGTGGGTGCAGGATGTGCAGAGCACATGGGCCTTTGGGTGCACGCCGCAGACCCATTGCATTATAACTGTCTCTCTGCAGTCCCATGGTAGCGGGTGCTACAGACAGAAATCAGCGGGAAAATGCAGCGGCAGACATTTTTCCGGTGATTTGCACATGTGCAATAGAGAAGTCCCCAGGAATAAAGTGTGGGCGCCATGTTCCCAGAGACCTGCTCATGTGCAGTAGACTATGGCACAGAAATGAGTCTGTCCGCCCAAACCTGATCCTGCAGTCTGATAAGCTGTTGACACAGGGTTGTGGTTGGCAGGTCGACAATAATAAGGTTGTTATTCAATAGGGGACCACTATTGGTCAATAGGTCAAAGGTTGACACACGAAAAAGGTTGACATACCTTAGGTTTGACATTGTCTCAAAATGACAACATGAAAAAAGGTCAATATGAGTTTCTACTTTTTTTCCCATCCAAGTGGACATAGATTTATATTCTAATAGTGCCCGAAGCCTGGCGCCGCGGTACACTTATACAGTGCCCGTGTCGACCTATGTAGACATAGACAACAAAAACATACAAACCTCATGTCAACCTTTTTTCCGTGTCAACTTATTAGGGCAACATGCATTGGGTAGACCACTGAAGGTCGACATGGCTAAGGTCCACAGAGTCAAAAGGTCACAAGCATTCGGTCTACATTGGGAAGGTCGACAGTCAAAAGGTCAACATGTGTTTTTTTGAGCCGACATGTGCCGACAGGTGGTATTTCATGCCCTGCCATCCACTAGGGTGTGGAGGGAGTATATAGTAGTGTGTCGGGTATATAGAGGTGACGCGGTACACTTTGATGGTGTCTATGTCAACATTCAGGACAAAAAAATGTGAACACCTCATGTCGAATTTTTCACTGTCGACCTAGCCACTGTCGACCTAATGCTTGTGTCGCCCTTGGACATGTCAACCTTTTCATGTGTTGGCCATGTCGACATTATGTGGTCGACAGAATCCAATGCCCATACCGTTGACACATCCATCATCTAATTTTCTTATAAAGAAAAAAAAAAGCTGAATCTGGCCCCAAAATACGTTTCCAGGTGTATTATTTATTTCCAGCATATTCACAAGCCAGTGATATATCTGCCCGCATCCAATGCCTCGCGCCATGTTACCATGGCAACCTACCTGTCAGTAGAGTCTTTCAGGACCTTCAGTTCCATTGATTGCCTCTCTTGTGCCAACTCCAGCAGTTTGGTCATTTGCTGAAAGGAGAAATGTATATATGTGTATATATTAATATATATATATATATATATATATATATATATATATATATATATGTAAATCTGCAGTTTAATCTATAGGACAATTTCATATCTAAATTTTGGTTCCCTGGGACTGCATGCTATAGGGGGGGCATGGTCTCGGCAAGGTGGGCGTGGCCTCATGGTACAACCCTGTATTCAGCATTCCTGACACGTGCCCAGCACTCACCTCTCTGCACTGAATACCATGCGCTAGCACACAGCACAGCATCACTCACTGCTGTGCAGAGCAGAGGGTTACCACAGGATCTCCTAACCTCCCCCTACTGCCGGGTGGGGCAGTGTCTGAAAAGCGGGACTGTGCCGCTGCAATCGGATTCAGATGTGATTGGAGGTGCCTCCTGCTTGCATTGGTGATCCGCGGTGTGTCCAATGCTGTGATTCAGCATTGGATCACCCAAGACACCATTGTCCGGCCGTGTGACCCAGGGTCTGTTCTTAGCATGTTAGTACTCATGTACAGGAATATGTATATTTATTCTATGCATACTTCAATGGAATGTTGTTCTCTCTTCTTCCAAACGCTGTCATAATACTCCTCTGTCAGACGTATCAGCTCCTGCTCCAGCTTCTCTTTTAGCTCCACCACCTTTGGATCTGGTTGCCCTGGGACTTCCCCAGCACCCCATACTGCACCATACTCATCCTCCAGACTTCTAGGATAACAGCACAACAGTCATTAACCTTCAGCCGAAGTAAGCTCTATAAATCCTACAGCAATAGCAATCAAAGAGTTAAAGATATATTAACTATATCCGAAAGGAAAAGGGCAACTGAACTGTCAAAGCTATCACGAATGATAAAACAATAATACAAATAACAATGGGAACTTACTCCTGTCCTGCCACTGCCCCATTCCTGCCCCCAAACAGCATCAGGCTGTCAGTGACCAACATCGCAGAATCATACTGTATATGTGCAAGGTACCAAACGCTTTTAAAACCTGAAATACTTCCATTATGGCCTTCAGTGCCCTTAAGGTGCTATACACTTGTGGGATTTGGCCTGTTTTCACCCAATTCCGATGGCTCGAGCCGAGAAGTCGAGTGAAATCGGGCTAAATCGCATCTGTTTAACATCCGAATCGGAGGTCAGACGTGCTGCATATAAGGGGCAATCACTTACAAGACATGGTTTTGCCCTGTAATTGTTTGCCCCTTTAAAGAAAACAGCAGAATCATCCGGCATCCCACGTCAGCATTAAACTCGGACGACATTACATCCCACCCCAGGGAGGTAATGAGACTGAGCTAGACTGGAGTTGGGGCACCTACTGTATATTACATACACCTGTGGACAAGGCTGCAGGAGGAGGGACGTTGTCCCTTTATCATTATGGTCTATGGACACGTACTTCTTTTTCTGGGCCTTGCCATTCTTCTTCTTGTTGGTCTGAGTGTAGAGGTCACTGAAGGCACCGGCGTATTTCTGCAGAATCTCTTCCTTGCGCTTCTGCGCCTTCCGCTCCAATTCTTTCACTTCCTTCTCCTGCTTCTTCTGAAGCTTCAGAAAACTTTTCTGCTTCTGTAACTCGTCCTGGTTTGTGGTTTCTGGTTCTAGAAGGCGATAACAGTTCAACTTTCATTTTTGAATAGATTTGGAATAATTAGGGTCCACTTTATTCCCAATTCCAGTCTTCACAGCCATCACAAGAGAGGGGGTAAAAAATAAATTTGAAGACTAAGGGGGATATTCAATTACCCGCGAGCATCTCCCGTCGGGGAGATGCCCACCGGGCCCTATTCAATGCTGTCTTCCCCGACAGCATTGAGCAGGATATCTCGGCAGAACGAGCCCAACATCACAACCTGTCGGGCTCGTTCTGCCGAGAATGGGCGGGGAGTGGCCGCAACTCGTGGCCACGCCCCCTTCTCGCTCCCCGGCAGGCGGGACATTGAATCCCGCCTGCATGTTCTCGGTCGAGCTGTCCGAGAACGGGACTGGGTCACGGTGGTCGAGCAAGCTGGACTGCCGTGACCCTTACATTGAATACCCCCCTGAAACTCATTATATGCTGCTTTCATGGTTACAGGGACTGTGAGGGCAGTGACACTGAGGGTGAGTTACAGGGACAGTGAGGGCAGTGACACTGAGGGGAGTTACATGGAGGGGTGAGGGCAGTGACACTGAGGGGGAGTTACAGGGACAGTGAGGACATTGACGCTGAGGGGGAGTTACAGGGACTGTGAGGACAGTGACACTGAGGGGGAGTTACAGGGACTGTGAGGACAGTGACACTGAGGGGGAGTTACAGGGACTGTGAGGACAGTGACACTGAGGGGGAGTTACAGGGACTGTGAGGACAGTGACACTGAGGGGGAGCCCCCTTCTTGAACAATGCCCCTGGAGACTGCCAATGGGTAGATAGACCCCTGACTGCAGGACATACATGACTGCAAGCATCTACCCAACGTATCAGAACCGTCCTTGTGATCTCTATAATTGAATCAGTTTATGCACATTTACCAGACACCCGACGCCTGGATTTTATTCCAATTGATAAAATATTGTATATTTTCCTACATGATAGTTACCTGCACTTTCCTTCATAGAGTCTGTCTGGCCACTTGTTACAGTGCCTGAAATATGTATATATACAGAAGTACATTATTCATAACTTCATTTCATTATTATTATTATTATTATTATTATCATCATTTATTTATATGGCGCCCCAATGGATTTGCAGGGCCCAATTACAGAGTACAATGTACTATGATCATGCCTCTGTCTAATAAAGTAGCATAGGTAAATATTAGTAACAGATGGATTCACATTTTTCTGACCAATGACAAGCCACGGGCTGCCTATACCCGGATATATAGGTTCTTCGGTACTACAAACTATTCCCCCAGTACCAATCTATAGGTGTATTATAGGGGTTACAGCAGATAGAATTAATTTCACTTTCAAAACCTCAGTGAATGATTGCATCTCAGCAGGCGTGTAGTGTCAGTAAAACTATTACGCGTGTGCGAGGAGCTCACTGACGTACAACGAGCTCATTTTAATAAGCGATAACGTCTGATCAAGCAAGATAAAAAAAGAACTTCGGCACACGGTGCACTCCCCCTGACTGCTCTCCCAAGTCAGCTTAATGAGATTCAGGATTCTGATTCTATCTTATTTCAAAATTAATGTATTGAAGACTGAAATATCGGACTGGGTCATACCTGCAAACTTAAAACAATTATTTCAGCTTAACTTTGAATTGGTGTAAACTAGCTCTCCTCTCCCTTTAGCAATTTATCTGGTCTTATAAAAAGGGGTGCGGTCATTAGGGTGACAGTGTCTCGGTAGCCAGTCAAAGAGGACCAGTATATTAAAAGTTTGACGTGAAAAAAGTCAACATGGAAAACGTTAGACATGAGTTTTTCGTGAGTTTGTTTTCTTAACCCTTTGAGTGCCAAGGGAATTTGTCAAAATCGGTGTGAAAATTGGCAAGAAAACATTTTTAGTCATCGCAATGACCTGTGATGTTACCTTATATAGGAAATATCATCTTTTTTTTTTACACATTTTTTATTTGAATTTATACAACAAATGTGAGGGAAGCTGGCATTTGTAGCAGATATTTTGCGCATCTCTCTCAGGCCCAGATGTATCAAGCTTCAAAAAGTGATAAACAGCCAGCCAATAAGCTCCTACCTCCTATGTAACAAGCTGGGTTTGAAATATGACATGTAGGAGCTGATTGGCTGGTTGTTTATCACTCTCCACCGTATCACTTTTTGTAGCTTGATACATCTGCCCCACAGAGAGATGGAGAATATTATAGTGCCTGAAGTATGACGACGAGCACAGCGAGCCATACAAGGGGACACGGTACACTTATAGGGTGTCCCTGACAACGTATGTCAACATAGAAACAAATAACATAAAAAAACTCAAGTCAACCTTTTCCCATCTCGACTTTTTGCATGTTGGCCCTTTGACCTTGTCGACCTTTAGACTGTCGACCAATAGCAGTCAACCTTTTGACTTTCGAACTAGACACTGTCAACCCTTATAAAAAGCCAAGGACCCATACCCATATTCTCCAGAGGTCCTCTATGGCATTACTTTGGCGCAAACAAAAAATACAATTTTTTTTTTCTGCACTGTGGTTATATTTTTGGATGTAATGTGATTCATACAATCTGATAAAATCCTAGGCGGCGATAAGCGCAAGGTCACCCTAAAAAAACCTATTCCAAATCCTCTATGGCATTTGGCTTGGGCCTCTTTAAGTTTTACACGTCATGCTGTAACATGTGCACCACCACCACCCCCCCCCCCCCACCACCACCACCACCACCACCACCCCCACCACCAGATACCAGGGTTTGGGTTCAAAGGAAAATGCAGAAGTAGGTGGCTGCTGCTCCTTCTCATGGCTTTCTATATATATGACAAAACTCTTGATTTGCTTATTAGGTATCATGCATCGACAATTCTGCCCATAAAATCCCCCCCATTTCTTTCCCCCTCCTCCACCCTTCACCTCTCCCTTCCTTGGTTGATGATACATTGCTGGCCTGGCTGGGGTCCAGCTGTTTTCATGTCTCGCCTTGCTTTTAATAAATACCAGAATAAGAAGACCTTGGTTACCTGGAGGACCGTTCTGTATCAGAGCGATTGACCTTTTACCAGAGCCACTGCTGCCGTTGCATTGCCGATTGATGAATTTCTGCGTAAACAAATTAGCATTTTTGCATATAAAGAATATTCGAAATAAAACAGGCCCAACAAATTATTTATTACATATACTGTAAACTTGGACTTTTATAGGCAGAATTGTTGTTATTCGGTCTTTCCCTCATACTGCCCCAGCGTTTCCATCACATTAAACTGTTTGGAAGGAACAGAAAAGGGTTTGTAAGGGGTGTGCACTTCACTGGTCCACAGCTATCGGTGATGGAAGAGGTCCCCGGATTCTCTTCCAATGTGAGTAATGTAATACACAATGAGATACCCAAGCGCTGGACAAATTAGGATAAAGGTGGGATTTTTCAATACATGATTGGGTGGTTCTCAGATCCCCGTTTGTGTTTCTCCACCAGTGAAGATACAAAGAAAGAAAATTTGGCAATGCTGTAATACTATTTAATAAATCCAAAAGATCATGAATAAAAAGGTAATTGTATAATCTTTTAGATCTATTAAACAGTATTACACTATTGCCAACTTTTCTTTCTTTGTATATCACACAGAGAAAGAGAGAGGATGTTCTGTATTATACCCCTTTCAGACATACTACCCGGGATTTTAGACCCGGTTCAAACCCGGGTTTTTAAAAATCCCGGGTCCATTGCAGGTGCGCAGGACCCGGGATTTTAGAGTACTAAAATCCTGGGTAGAGCCTTTCAGACATACCCTAGTCCCGGGATTGTGCGCGTGCACGTGAAAAATCCTGGGATTTTGCCGTATGTCTGAAAGGGGTATTAATGATGGCAATCAAGGGCTTGTTAAAGCAGACTTTTGTAGGTACAGAACTGATACAGTACACATCCCACTGACGAATAGACATGAAGCACAGATTCTGTCGTTACCTGAAGAACCTCTCATATAGTTGTTGGAACAATACTTTCTAGACTGCAACTCTACCCTTTAGTATTACTCCTATGTACTATTACTCCCTATTACACCCTTACCTCATCACATTTGTTGTTCATCTTTAGTGACTTCTCACTTGCTTTGAAGGCTTTGATGGGATTGGAGAGGGCATTGGTGAGTTCTGAAAACCAAAGTCGTGACAACATTACAATGGCAGCCTGTGTAGGACAGCGGACGCATATTTATTTATTTACAGATTCTTATATAGCGCAGCACATTCTGTTTCGCTTTACAATTGGACAAAATAAAAGTAACAGGACAAAATAGAGGTAGTAGGGCTCCCAAGCTTACAATCTATATTGATAATAGGAGGGATACATAAGGATAGGATTCCATAGCATGGCAGTCCCACCAGGTTTCAGGACAGTCCTGGTGGGATGCAGAAACCATCTCATATAGAGGTAGGAGGGCCCTGCTCACAAGCTTACAATCTATAGGGATAATAGGAGGGATACATAAGGATAGGATTCCATAGCATGGCAGTCCCACCAGATTACAGGACAGTCCTGATGGGATGCAGAAACCATCTCATATAGAGGTAGGAGGGCCCTGCTCACAAGCTTACAGTCTATAGGGATAATAGGAGGGATACATAAGGATAGGATTCCATAGCATGGCAGTCCCACCAGATTACAGGACAGTCCTGATGGGATGCAGAAACCATCTCATATAGAGGTAGGAGGGCCCTGCTCACAAGCTTACAGTCTATAGGGATAATAGGAGGGATACATAAGGATAGGATTTCATAGCATGGCAGTCCCACCAGATTACAGGACAGTCCTGATGGGATGCAGAAACCATCTCATATAGAGGTAGGAGGGCCCTGCTCACAAGCTTACAATCTATAGGGATAATAGGAGGGATACATAAGGATAGGATTCCATAGCATGGCAGTCCCACCAGATTACAGGACAGTCCTGATGGGATGCAGAAACCATCTCATATAGAGGTAGGAGGGCCCTGCTCACAATCTTACAGTCTATAGGGATAATAGGAGGGATACATAAGGATAGGATTCCATTGCATGGCAGTCCCACCAGATTACAGCACAGTCCTGATGGGATGCAGAATCCATCTCATATAGAGGTAGGAGGGCCCTGCTCACAAGCTTACAATCTATAGGGATAATAGGAGGGATACATAAGGATAGGATTCCATAGCATGGCAGATCCACCAGATTGCAAGACAGTCCTGATGGGATGCAGAAACCATCTCATATAGAGGTAGGAGGGCCCTGCTCGCAAGCTTACAGTCTATAGGGATACATTAGGATAGGATTCCATAGCATGGCAGTCCCACCAGATTACAGGACAGTCCTGATGGGATGCGGAAACCATCTCATATAGAGGTAGGAGGGCCCTGCTCACAGGCTTACAGTCTATAGGGATAATAGGAGGGATACATAAGGATAGGATTCCATAGCATGGCAGTCCCACCAGATTACAGCACAGTCCTGATGGGATGCAGAAACCATCTCATATAGAGGTAGGAGGGCCCTGCTCACAGGCTTACAGTCTATAGGGATAATAGGAGGGATACATAAGGATAGGATTCCATAGCATGGCCGTCCCACCAGATTACAGGACAGTCCTGATGGGATGCAATTAGATATGAATGCTGCTGGAGTTCCGGAATATTATAAGCTTGCCAGAAGGGTATTCCATAGGGTGGACACTGCCCGATTAAAGTCCTGCAATTGTGAATTGTGACCTCACAGGACGTCAGCGCCCGTCCCCTCTTAAATAAAAGGAAATAAAAGGATTCTGGCAATCCCCCCCCCCCCCCCCCCCGCCGCGGTAACCCGGCAGGGAATGCTTAGAGCATCCCAAAATGCGGTAAAAACCCAGATAACGGGATTTTTACAGCATTTTTAGTTTTGAGAATCTCCCCCTTGCTAAGAAGTGAACTTACTGAATCACCCCCTTACTTCCAAGTGGAGTTGTCACGCTGAATATATAGATAAGTCTAAGCTGTGATTCTGCAATAGGCCCCGAGGCGATGACTTATTTGGGACATTGGGGTACAGGGGACGTTAGCGTTCTACTAAGACAGACGGTGTTTGCAGAGATTGATTGTGAAGCGTTAGTTATACCTGCCCAGGTGTCTGGCACATAGTCTTTCCCCTCCACATACACAAACAAAGAGGGCATGGTGAGCGGCATGTTACTCTCACTCCGAAGGCACATGTGGTGGAAACCTGGTAACAAATACAAATTCACATTCTGTTAGTAAAGCAATGGAGTCCACATGTTCTACAGCGTCGCCTCTGACGGAAGGTACAGGTTCCTTTTCTGTCACCCATCCACCTGTATGTACAATGGGCTTAGGAAAACAGGGGTAGATGTATGAAGAGGTGATAAGGGAGGAGAAGTGGCCCATGGAGACCAATCAGCACTGAGGTAACATCTGTAATTTGCATAATATAAAATTATACAGAGCAGCTGATTGGCTGCCATGAGCCACTCCTCCTCGGGCTCACTTCTCCTCCCTCATCACTGCGTCATACATCGGCCCCTTGGGAGCAGCATTTGTTGATGTACAGTATAAGGATGCGCTATCAGGCAATTCAGAACGTTCCATTCCGCATTAGAGTTTGGTAAATATTTGTGCGCAGTGGTAGATTTCCTACTAGGTGTGTGAGGAACATGCCTAGGGGTAACATCATGCTCATTTGCATTGCTGGGACAGTGGCCAAATGAGGCCGGGCGATTTTATAATTGTTTTGTAATTACAACTTTTTTTGTGACTGGTAAGGGAGGAGGGGGAATGCGGTGAACATGGGGTGTAGCCTCGTGGGAGTGCCATGATAATAGGCCACACCCCTTGGCCATGAGGCCATGCCCTCCAAACTTGTCCCACTTGCACGAACAGGAAGTTGTGCGGTATGATGGGAGTGATGTAAATTGTGCATGGCATTGGAACCGCCCCTGTCAACAGTAGAGATGGAGGAAGTGCAGTGGGTGTGGTGATGCAATTCACTGCCACTCTGCTGCGCAATACTCAATAACACAGGGCAGGACGGGGACATGTTAATGACATTTTATAGAAAACTGTACAGTATAACGTGCTGCACATTCTGGGAGAGAACGCTTCTAGTGCGCATATATATCAGACAGGAGGAATAGAGGGGAGCAAGAGTAAGATGAGTGCAGGAGGGACTTGTAGCTCTCCCCCTGGTGGAACCTGGGTGTATAGCACTGTGCTGTGTGTTCTGACAGAGGCTACAGATAGGCTGCAACAATACAGTACTCAGAAAACCTTATATCCAGATGCAAAACAACTTCACAAAATATATGAACATATTCATGAGCACAAAATAATACAGGAAGCTGTAAAAAAAATAATAGTTTGGTAAATAAACTAATTTGCATTCTGAGTTCCCTATTGAACTGAGGCTCGGTACATTATCAGAATTGGATTGCGCCTTATTCAGCTTAAATAGCTGAAATGCAAAAATCACAATTAGGCTATTTTCACACTTCCTGTGATTTTGTCACTTCTGCGCATGGACATCGACAGCAGCGGGCATGCACATAGGCAGCAGTGGGCATGCACACAGGCAGCAGCGGGCATGCACAATGATCACAAAGGGATCACATCCTGGAAATATACAGTACGATCGCATTTTGTGGTGTTGGGATAACACAGATGTGTCTGGACCGTTTTTGGGGTGATTCACAGGGACTCCGTTAGGTCACAAGCAGCCGATGCAAGATGGAAAACGATGGCCCTGCACCTTTGTTCCCAGCCAGGCTGCGCAAGCAGGGAGCTTCCCTAGAAATGCGATTGCGTGTCTACAATTCGATTGTAATTACATTGCGATCGCATCGCAGGGGGAACTTTGCATGCAGCCTCCAGTATGCAAGAGATACCAGTTGCAGGCCCATTGAACATCAGTGGATATTGGCACGAGAGTAAAACAAGACATTTGCTGCACCTGATCTGATGGCATCGATAGGAATGATCCGATGACCAATAAATTTCCCTCCTTCCTCAAACGCTGCAACTCTTAGAGAAGCCATCTCTGGCATCAGAATCTGGGAAGAAAATAATACGGTCATTTACTGTAGAAAGACACTTTTTTTGGTGAAATAAAAACCTCTATCCATACAACGGGCCTAATTCAGACCTGATCACAGGGCAAATTTGTGTTCAAAATGGGAAAAAACATGCTGCACTGCTGGTGGGGCAGATGTAACATGCAGAGAGAGTTAAATTTGGGTGGGATGTGTTCTATCTGACATCTAAATTGCAGTGTAACAATAAAGCAGCCAGTATTTACCCTGCACAGAAACAAAATAACTCACCCAAATCTAACTCTCTCTGCACATGCAGACCGCACATATGTAAAAGCCCACCCCCAGACTCCCATTGGCTAGTTAAACCTATAGTGTACTACACCATCATTCACAAATGCAGAATATTTACCTTTTCGAACACAAACGGCTCTTCCTTCCATACAGGATTAATGGAGTTAGCAGTTGAAGTCAGTTTGGTTTTATATTTACGCTTGGGGTCTCCCGGCAGCCCAAATAGCTCCACTTCTACATAGGTCTTCACACTCTTGTCACTTAGGAACTGCCCGGAGAGGATCTGTCAGGAAGGAACGTCTTGTCATTTATATTACAACATAATGGGCTGCAATAATGATTGAAATAATGATTGCCAGAAGTCGTGCCAAGTGTAGGTGACGAGTGAAGGGTAGCTGGGAGCTCAACAGGTCACCTCCACTCGTCACCTCCGGTTGGCACGACTTCTACCATCAATCATCACGAAGGCTACCATCAATGGGCAATTGAAAAGCATCCTCCTGAATTCCAATACATCCAAAGACACCACCAACAATTTCGGGAAATCCCACAAGGTCCTGGTATTCCTCCAGTGGCGACCTACCACCAATGCACACCCGCATCACAGGACAATTGGACCTATTTGGAAACCCGTTTCAAACTCCTGTGGTGAGATGATACCAATATACAGCCCCTATAAGAGGACTCCCCAAGCCAGCTAAGCCATTAATAAAAAGAGTGAGGGTACTTTTTAAATCCCTTTCTTATGTCAAATTGCTTATGATATATTTGTCATTTTAATTTTTTATATACATAATAAATGTGTTATATTTTGCCGATCTAATCCATTGTAATTAGTGTTTACATACTTCTTTGTTTGTTTTTTCTTGTTATACCCAAACAAACCCTGTTTAACTGGATTAACCTTATAATTATATATAACAACCAATGTTCACCTGTTCTTGTTCTGTACTGAGCACGTGCAGGGAGATAGTGATAATTACAGTGTATAATCATTGCCATTTCTTTCACCTGGTATTTGTCTTCTATGTCGTCTGAGGTGGGATTTCCCCTCCTAGTTTGTTTTTAACTGTGATATCCTCATAGTAGGGATAGAGATTGCATTGCGATGTTTCATAATCATCAATGATTTTGTTTCGATGGTAGTACTTTTTTACCAGTCGATGGAGTCTTTCTGATGTTTGCCACCATCGAATGGTAAACATTTTATGGTGATTCAATGGTTCCCCCCCCCCCCCCCCCTTGCTAAAATGAATGGCCCACAGTATTGTGGTATCTGCTGGTTTCATACTCACAGTAATTGAAACACTGTTGGCCACAACCACATCAATCCGGTCAACTGTGAATGGGTCAAACTGTTTGTCTGCCCTGCGCATGAATTCATGTTTTAGTATGTATCCGCTGCTGCCGTTAAACTCAAAGACCGCCATGTTTTGCTGCATGGCTAAATCTGGGGAAAGAAGAATTGTTGCAGTCAGTAAGGAATAACTGGTGTAGAAACAGACAGGCATAACGTATGGGTAAGATAGCCGGGTGTTGTAGGTTGGAGCTGACAGATAGCAGGGGGTGAAGGAAGCGAGCAGTGGCAGTATCATAGCCAATGAGGTTTATCCAAGGCGTGATTATTGCTTATTGAAAGAATAAAATGATCCTACTCATTTTAAAATGCACATATTGTATTCCCTTTAACATAGGGGATCATTCACACCTGATCGTTGCTCTTCGAAATTGCAGAGCCCTGTGATCACATTGTTGCCGCCCGCCAGAGTAAAATCCCACCCATTTGCAACTCATCAACGGATCATTAACGAGGGCTATGCTAGCATTCCCTCCTCCCCACCCCCCTTTCTGGGCCCTTAATATGAATGTATGCCCCTGCTCTGGGGACAATCCCATGTTATACCATGTAATACAAGATGAAAGTAGTTCTGTATTGTATTATCCTTTGTATTTCTCATATTTTGTGGTGCTACATTTCCTTTTGCATTAATTGCTTAGTTTATGTTTTTTGTTGTTTATATACTGTTTCATGAGAAAAATGTTTCGTTGTCAGAAAGTTGCACTGACGTTTGTGGCTGTGACCGTGGGACAGACTGCGATAAGCCAATGAGGCAGCTGTTTTTTGGAGGCCAAGTTTGGAGAATAATAAAACAACAATTTGAAAAAAAATGCTTCATTTCTGCTGCTAAATGAATCGTGTTGTTGCTTTGTATTGTAGAAATGAAATATATTTGTGTTCTCTGGCCACTTTGCCAAATGGGAGAAATCAGGAGCAGTATGTTTTCTGTCTGTATAGAGTTGCAGTGGCGCATACTGTAATTGCGGCGCATCTTCTGTCACAGACGCTGACTGCACTGCAGCCGCAGTATCCAGAGGGCAGCCGTTACACGAGGCTACAGTCAGTGGAGTGAGGCTGTGCGATGCTGATCGGTTCATGTAAAAGGTTATAATGATAAAAACGGTATACTACTTTAACCCTTTAAGTGCCAGCGTGGCTGTGAGAGATCCTCAAATATCCGCTAAAAATGGCCAGCGCTGCTCACAACGACTGCTCTTCTTTTGGGTGCAATATATATAACTAAACTTCAATGAATTGACTCGGCTGTATTTGTAATTATTTATTAACAATCGCTGTGAGCGGCGCCGGCATTTTTTGTAGATATTTTGAGGCTCTCTCACCGCAAAGTTGACTCTCAAAGGGTTAAGAGAATACATACAGTACATAAATACATAGTTACATACATACATACTTACTTACATACATATAAAGCAGTAAACATGTATGCTTAATGATATTAATAATAGTTTCACTTATAAATACAATATATAATATGAGCCACAAACTAGATAAAAAGACAATCTTCTATAAACAAACACTAGTAATGCCAGAAAAAAGACCAAATAAAAGTTTAAAGGCCAAATGTAAAAGAGTCTGAGTTTGGGGGCAGTGCGGGATGTCCGCTGAACTCAAACATTTTTTAAATGGGGAAATGGTTTACAAGGCGTGGTTTTGCCTTGTAAATGATTACCCCTTTAAAAAAAAAAATCCGGACTCTAAACTACCACCTAACTCAGACTATGGGGGGTATTCAATCACCCGCAGCCTTCTCCCAATGGGGGAGATGGCTGCGGGACCCTATTCAATGCTGTCTTCCCTAAAAGCATTGAACAGGGTATCCCGGCAGAATGAGCCCGACATCACAAGCAGTCGGGCTCGTTCTGCCTAGAACGAGAACAGAAGTGACACGCTCCCAGCTGCAGCTCGCGGCCACGCCCCCTTCTCGTCCCACTACTGGCGTGACATTGAATCCCGCCTGCTTATTCTCGGTTAGGCAGTCTGAGAACGGGACAGGGTCACGGCTGTCGGGCCAGCTCGACAGCTGTGACCCCGGATTGAATACCCCCAACAGAGGGAAATTTCTTAAGCAAAATACGGTAGGAATTGGCATATTTGCATTCAGTCGTATTCATATTCAGGCATGTATTCGTATTTTTGTAATTTACTTATGTGAAATAACATTCATATTTGTACAAAAATACAAAATAATACGCCATCGAAAATTACTCCAATGTCATTTTGAAATTTACTATCAAGTCGTATTTCAAAATACGAACATATTCCAAATATTTTCTAGTACAAGTTGTAAAATAATACTTCAAAAAGATACACCTTCATTTGCTGGTGTATTTCACAAACTCAGACATGTGTATACTAGGCGCATTCTAGTACAAGTTGTGAAAAACCTCCCAAAAAATAAGACTCCATACAACATAGAAAAATACGAATCTCAAAAATATGACACCTTTGTCAATTATGCTCCGGAATATGAATGTGTAAATGAAATACTCCACCGAGTCGTATTCAGTCATATACAAAACAAGAATATGACCGAGACATACTCGTATTCTTAGTAAATTTTGCCCTATTATATTTGGCCCCAATGTTACTCTGAATCCAGAGTAACTCTCAATGCTAATAATAATAAAAATAATAATAGTTATAATAATAATAATAGTAGTAATAATAATAGTAATAATAATAATAATAGTTATAATAATTGTAATAATAATAGTAATAATAATAATAATAATAATATTAATAATAATAATAATACTAATAATAATAATAGTAATAATAATAATAGTAATAATAATAGTAATAATAATAATAATAGTAGTAGTAATAATAATAATAATAGTAATAATAATAATAGTAGTAGTAGTAATAATAATAATAATAGTAGTAGTAGTAGTAATAATAATAATAATAATAGTAATAATAATAATAGTAATAATAATAATAATAATAGTAGTAGTAATAATAATAATAATAGTAATAATAATAATAGTAGTAGTAGTAGTAATAATAATAATAATAGTAGTAGTAGTAGTAGTAGTAATAATAATAATAATAATAGTAATAATAATAATAGTAATAATAAAAATAGTAATAATAAAAATAATAATAATAGTAATAATAATAGTAATAATAATAATAACACGGTACATGTGTAGTTTCACGGCGCCAGCATGGCGCCGTGCGTCTGAGCCCCCTTGCGGGGCTTGTTTCGCTCGCCCACGCTGCGGGCTCGGTGGCTCTCTACGCTATCTAAAATCGACTCCATGCCAACATGGATAGTGGAGGTATGAACTATCCACGTTGGCATGGAGTTAAGTTACTTTATTTTAGATAGTTTGGCGAGCGTAGAACCCGGAAGTAGCACGCGCCATGCTGGCGCCGTGAAACTACACAAGAACCAATAATAGTGATAATAATAATAGTAATAATAGTGATAACAATAATAGTAATAATAATAGTAATAATAGTAATAATAGTAATAATAATAGTAAAGCTAACCCATAGTTTGGAAGTTGAGCGCCACCATCTGACACCCTGCGTTCCAGAACATTTGAGGCATATAGTTTGAGGAGTCCATCCTGGTGCCCTTAGGGTAAATCCGACTCATCTGTCTCTTATTGTATCTGGGGGAATTGTATAGGAATAATCCCTGTTTTCTTTCAAAATAAATGATTATTACTAATACATCTACAATTACTACATCTCTGTGTGTGTAGGGGCGTAGCGATAGCAATGTGCTGGCGATTAATATCCAACGTGCTGGTAATTAATCAGTCAGGGCCAGTGTTCTCAGCAGAGAACACAGGCCCTGACGGATCACTCAGCACACAGAACTGACACATTGCTGTGTGCTGAGCGATCATGCTGAGCGATCTAGCATCTCTCAGAACGCTCCGCAGGTTGCCCCGTGTGTAGGGCTCATTAGGGGTAAATTTACTAAGATGGGAATTCTATTGAAGATGGGATGTTTCCCATAGCAACCAATCAGATTGTACAGTATATATTATGTTAATAAAGAAGCAGTAGAATTGGTTGCTATGAGCAACATCCCACCTTCAGTAGAACTAACATCTTAGTAAATACACCCCTATGTCTATTGTTAATGGAATTGTGCCCCTGGATAAAAGGATTTTTTCAAAGTCACATAAAGGATACTCAACGAACTGTACGGGGAACTTGGTCAGTAGGTCGTAGGCTTTCGTCTCCACGAACGAAGAAATGACGTAACTTTGGTTCTTTTCTAGACAAAGAAATCAACCTGTGATACATTGTAACACACAGCTTAGTAAATCTCACATCCGGAACTTGGTGCCCTGGACCAGAAAGTGCACTCTTGCTTTGCTACCAACTCTGAATCAGTTGTGGAATTTGTAGGTTTGTAGTATTTGTACTTGTACACAACACAATCAGGCTACAGCGTTCCTACTTCCAATGTACATATTCATATATAATAACAGCCTCGTAATAAATAACTTACAGTAACAATGAAAACATACTGACATGATAACAAACACATGGGGAAAAGGATTGGCCCAATAATGCAGCTTACACTACAGAAAGACAGAAAAAAGGATATTAATCATGAAACACGGGTAATAAAATAACAGATATCACAAGAAGTAGAACGTAGACATTACAGAGACATAACGTCATCGCCCAGTGTGCTAGGGGTATAGGAAATGATGAGTAGGGCGTTTTGTCATGATCAGAGTCAGACTGTAATGACATATTACATCTACTACTACATCTGCTAAGATTCAAAGTAAGTTTCTTACGTGTTGACACTTCAAATGAGTCGAATTTAATTGGCTGGATGTAGTTGACCAAACTTGACATCTCCTCATAAGCGGTGGCTTCCAGACCAGCAGTGCCCTATGTAAGTGACAAGAAGAAAATTAATAGTTCTTACTCTTTCCTTGCATATAAATCTATCCAATGTTCTTAAGGTGCACAGGGCCATCTTTCCCATTGGGCATGATGGGCACTTGCCCAGGGGACCTAGGGGCCCAACGCAATGGGAAAGGCGGCAGCAGGGGTTAAAGTGGGCCGGAACGCACAGTGAGCAGCTGCTGCAAGCTGGTGGCCAGTCACCCCCTGTGCAGTGGCAGCGATGATGGGAGCTCCCGGACTGGCAGCCAATCAGCAGAGGCTGCTCCTGATTGGATGCCAGGCCACAGGTAAAGGCGCTACATTTGAAATGCTGTCACCGCGTTGTGACAGTGAGATGCACTGACTCCCCACCCCGGCTAACATGAGCTGCCATTTACGAGGACGTGGTGCGGTCCCGGCAGGTCCCGGCGGCCTGCTTCTTGCCAGTGCACCCCACCCCAGTATAGAACTCCAGGGTGGTGGTCCTGTCCAGCCCGCACTGGCCTTGCTCAGGCTGCAGCTCGGATAGCGCAAGGAAGAAGCTGCCGAGTACAGCAAGATAAGGTAGGCAGTAACAGCACCCAGCATGTGCTCCAGGCAAACTAATTCACTGGGAGGGGGGGGACCAGTGAATTGGTTCGCCCAGGGGCCCTCACTAATGTTAAGACGGCCCTAAACATACACATTGGGAGTTTTTTTGCCTGTGCCAGTGATTTTCTCGGGGGTGGATGGCATTCCATAGCAGGACGCTATGGAAAGTCGTCCACCCCGCCGCTCATCTGCTGTCAATACCAGCAGATGAGCGGCGGCGGGCGGCGATGATGTGGGAGCGCGCATCAGCGCTCACCGCCGAGCCGTACACACTGGGCGGCTTCTCAGCTGAATGCAGCTCAAACGGTAAAAGTGACTGTGCTTTCAGCTCAAAGTCGCCCAGTGTGTGTGGGCCTCTAGTGACATCTTTCCGCAGATTATAACTGGCTGATACGCAATGGTCCACTTTGAGCTGAAAGTAGCTCACTTTTGGTGTTTCGAGCTACTTTCAACTCAAAATCCCCCCATGAGTATGCCCGCTGCTGCATGCTCCCGCATCATCGTCGGCCACCATCGGGCTGTTTTATCAGCGAGAGCGAACCACTTTCCAGTCTTGTACTACTACATAGTACTTCTGTGAAATCGCTGGGACGGGTGAAAATCGCTTTTTTTTCTGAGCTGACATGTGCCGACAGGCGGTATTTCATGCCCTACCATCCACTAGGGCGTGGCGGGAGAATAGAATAGCGTGGCGAGCGTAGCAAGGCACTGTGCCGGAAGCATGTTGAGCGCAGCGAGGGGACGTGGTGGTACGTTACTATGTCCATGTCGACTGTGTTGACACGGGTAAAAAAAGTGAATAACCCCCATGTCGACCTTATGACTGTTGACTTTCCCCATGTCGACCTAATGCTTGTCTCGACCTAATGACCCTGCCGACCTAACCCCATGTTGACCTTCACGCATGTCGACCTTCAGTCGTCTACCTAATGCTTGTATCAACCTAATGACCCTGCCGACCTAACCCCATGTCGACCTTCATACATGTCCACCTTCAGTGGTCGACCTTCCTTTTGTTTATCCTATGACCCATACCGTTAGGAAGACGACCTTGAGTCAGTGTGTATAATGAGGGTTGCTATTCTGGTTCTGACAGATACGTTGCTAGCGGAAATTACATTTCTGTATTCCAGGACCAGCACTAGGAGATCAGTTATCTACAGCTCAGTTCACCAGGTCCAGGATAACTGACCTCATCCGATTGCATCTGTTTCATGTCTTCTTCATTCACATTCTCTACAACCTCCTCACTTTCTCCCTCTTTCCCCGCATCTTCTTCCACTTCGCTCTCTTTAATAAAAAAAAACATACATATCCACTGATCAGATGATTTATCATTAATAGATTAAATAGAAAATGAACAATAATAATAATAGCACATAAGTTCTCTGTGTACAATGTGTACGGTCACATACCTGAATTCTCGCTTACTACAGCATTGGTCTGATCTGCGCTGGCTGCGTCACTGCTCGGCGCTTTCTTCTCCGCAGAGGAAAATGCCTGGTTCTTTTTGTTTTTTATTAATATTTTTCCTAGTAATTCATTAGGACTCGGCACAGGATGTCCAGGTTTCAACTGAATAAATAATGAAGAAGACAAGTAAGATGTACTGTAGCTTCAACCCTAATTACAATACTCAAATGGATTCTGTTATCAGGTTAGTTACGAAATCCCGGTAGTCAGGATCTCGACAGACTGTTGACTGCAGCATCCTGACGGTCAGAATCCCAACGGATCTTGGTAAGTATTTTAATCACCCCTCCCACAGCCTAACCATAATCAGATCCACAATCAAAGAGTGACCCTAACTGCCCCCCCCCCCCCCCCCACACTGGCTAACCATCCCTGATTCCCCTCCCGCAGCTTAACATTAAACTCCCAAAAATCAGGTCCCCTTCCCACCCCCCCGGAAAGGTGAGCAACCCTCATGGATACCGGTGAACACCCCCCCCCCTCCCCTCAATCTCTTATGCGGCAGCATTTATTGCGGCTATTCAGGGGCAGGGCTAAAGATGCAAATTGTGTCATTTAGCCACACCCCCTCTTCGAAGACCCGCAAACTGCTGGATTTGCAGTACTGGGGGGCGGGTCTTGATGACATCTACATCAGGCCCCGCCCAGGGCCGGTGCAAGGCACCGGAGCGCCCCAGGCGAGTCGGGGTGGGGGCGCCCCGGTGCCGGGGGGGGGGGTACCTGTCCTGTGGCGCTGTGTATTTAAATCTGGCGGCGGAGGCAGCGGGGGCCCCTGCAGTCCATTAGAAATCACGAGCGCTATCCGCCGGGCTATGCGGAAGCGCTTCTAGTGTGAAAACACTGGCCGCACGCTGATTGGCAGAGATCAGCGTGCGCCGTGCTGCCAGAGTTTTCACACTAGAAGCGCTTCCGCATAGCCCGGCGGATAGTGCTCGTGATTTCTAATGGACTGCAGGGACCCCCACTGCCTCCGCCGCCAGATTTAAATACACAGCGCCGTAGGACAGGTAACCGGGCGGCACAAAATGCCGCCCTCCAGTGGCCGGCGCCCTAGGCAAATGCCTAGATTTGCCTAGTGGTGGCGCCGGCCCTGGCCCCGCCCCCCAAAGTGCTGCTGACAGTCTCCTCTCCCAGCTTCTACCGGAGAGGAGACTTTAAAAGTAGGCAACCCAGATTTAATTTCTTGAAATACAGATCAACCATTATCTGTGATGAGTTAAGCTCATATAGCTATCAGCAGCCTATTCAATATTTTATCTACACAAATCTAACATTTGGAATGAAGACATTTATTTCCCTTAGTAAGTTATTTCACTTCTCTATAAAAGGCACAACTGCAGAATAAAGAAGAAGTTGGTAAAAGATCTAAATGATCTGGAGGCAGTGTCAGGAAGTCGGTTCTTTCCCGTGACCTCTTTATATTTGTAATTGTACATATTAAAGATACAGATGATGTGCAGGGTGACAAAGTCCTAATGGCACCAAAGTATTTTGACACTGTACAAATGAAGGTTGTGTGTGAAGTGAGAAGCACACGTTTGTACATCCCACACGTCATAAAGGACAGGCAGAGGAGGATTAGGTACAGTAGGGACAAACAATGACAAGATTTTATAGCCACCAAAAGATTCTTTTTAACATTTCTATGAATGTCATTTCCTGTGTGGATTCAGTCTGGCCCTGTAGGAAGGCACAGGATATATTTTACAATAAACGTGTATCGCATGCGATCATTCCACCCGGCAAAGTCCCGGGCCGTTTATGGGTGATGACTTGCGAATTCTCCCCTCTGCATACCTCCCAACAGTCCCGATTAACGTAGGAACGGTTTTTGGGGACGTTCTTGCATCCCTCCCGTGGTCGGCAGTGTCCCACACCAGAGGGGGGGGGGGGGGGGGGCGGTGGCTGTTGGCAGAGCAGGTTCAATGCACCGGAGCGCCCCAGGCGCGCGGGGGGGGGGGGTGTGTGTGTGATAGGGTCGCGTCGCTCCACGAGGGGGGGGAGCAGCAGGAGCCAGCCGCGGATTACAGCTCGCTGAACAGAACAGGGGGCATTGCTGACGATCGGGGTGGGGGGGGGTTTGGTTTGTGGGCAGCGGGGGTGCCACCCGCAGATTAACGCTAATCCACGGGCTGGCTCCAGGAGAGGGATGGGGCTGGGGTAAGACTCTGCTGCTGCTCCCTGCTGGGAGGATGAATAGTACTTCGGCCTGCAGGTACTTTCTTCTTCCTGCTCTGCTCTCCTCTGGTGGAAGCTTTCCTGCTTCTGCTGCCCAGTACCTCCCTCTAGTGGCCGGCGCCCAAGGCAAATGCCTAAGGCTGCCTAGTGGTGGCGCCAGTCCTGGCTGTTGGAAGTCACCCCTGTCAGCTGCTGAGCAGCGGGGAATAAAGGCTGTGCGCATGCTATTTCCACATCAAGCTCACAGAGCCTCCGGGCCATGCCCCCACAGCATCAAAATGGAAGAGAAGGATGAAACGAGAAGATACAATTATAGACCACGCCCCCTTTGTTGGAAGCCACGCCCCCTAATTTGCAAGCGCACGCCGCGCCAGTGTCCATCTTCAGGGTGTTGCAAAGTTGGGAGGTATGCTCTGGGACAAGTTGCAAGTGTATGGGGGCCTTAACTTCCCAGCACACATTATAAAAACACGGGAGTCAGAAGGAAATCGTTTCACTGGTACATGCATTAAACACATGAAATAAACCTGCCAATGTACTGTACTCACAGGATACTTTTCCAGGACGTCTGTCAGCAACATGTCTCCAAATATCGTCCTGCAATACTCGGCCATCTTTGCCTGTTGCTTTGCCCTGAGATATAGTAAAATAGTTCAGTACTTTGTATCCAGCACAGAACAAAGCAGAAAGTCCCTATTTATAGAAAATCTGCGGCAGTTACTTAAGACATTGCTTCATTCATTTACCTGCACAACTAAGTACTGTCCGATCTTATTATAAACAGAAATGGTCTTAATATATATATATATATATATATATATATATATTTAGAGAGAGATAGAAAGAGAGAACACATATTTCAGAACTCCATTACAAAAGAGATATTGACAGTTTTTAATTAACTGATTTAAACTTGCAGGGGAGGACTAGTGCCCCCTTGGGAGCAGGAGCCCGGCGGCAGATGCCTCCATTGCCTCCCAGAGTTCTGCCTCTGGGTGTGGCCTGTTCCTATACAGCTCAGTTTACTGCAATCTCTGCTTTGTGATAGAGTTCTTTTTTGTAGAAATGAGAGGCTGCCACCTAGTGGAATACTTTCTAATTTTGGTAGATGTCCAAAGAAGAGGACATCATGCACTGCGCTGATGTCACAAAGTGTTTCCATAGAAGATCACAGCTGTCAACTGGAGTGACCACTATGCATGAAAGGGTTCAACTTTGACATGTTGCACAAGCGGACTTGGCTGTTCTAAAGCTGGGTACATACCAGGCGATATGATCGGTCCAGATCGGACCAACATATATAGGACACATATATAGGTATTTATTGGTAAAGGTAGTATTTTTAGCTATTTCCATGGACTTTTAGAACATGAGAGGCGCACCCTCCCCTAAAACTCTTGGGCATGCCTGTGTTTTCCGTCACTCACAGCGTTACTTCAGGCGTGCCTAGCGGTTTTCTTGGCACTCCCATGTCGCCATATGCGTACATGGGGCTGTACGCATGCGCAGTCTATGGATAATTGGCCGCCTTGCAAATATGCAGCTGTGCAAACAGGTCTGTATTACCCCCCATGGACGGTTGCAGTAATATCCTGACACAATGCATTCAGACAACAGCTACTCACGAGTCAACATGGTTCTCAAAGGACAAGATCACTGGATAAGGAGACGTCTTGAATGCCGATTCTGCAATAGCTTCAATGACATCCTGGAATAATAATAAGAACACCCTAAATTGCTCAGATCTATATTTGGGGTCTAGTTCATGTCTGTATGCACATGACCAAGCAGCTGAAATTATTTTAGCCTATGGAGATGCTTCAAGTGAAGCTGCCTCCCCCCTGCCTCTCCCTGTCACCCTCTGCCTCTCCCTGTCGCCCTCTGCCCTTCCCTGTCACCCTCTGCCTCTCCCTGTCACCCACTGCTGTGTTGCATATTGTGAACCTGGGTCAGGGTGGAGGAGGGGGGCACAAATTATATTTTTGCACCCTGGCCCATAACCCCCAAAAGTTCCGCCACTGGGCACAAGGCCGTCAGTCGATGAAAGCCCCAATGTGTGAACATCTGTATTGCATACAAACATGAATTAGGCCCTTAGCACAATAAAAACTGAGTCCCTTTTCCCCAACATTTACTGTATCAGCAATAATATTGTAAGCTTGCGAGCAGGGCCCTCCTGCCTCTATGTCGGTTTCTTAGCGACCCAGTTTGTTTTATCACTGTTGTTTCCAATTGTAAAGCGCAACAGAATATGCTGCGCTATGTAAGAAACTGTAAATAAAGAAATACTATTTGGCTTTCATGGCTGCATTTAGGACAATAAGCGGTATCCAATCAGCCCTTTAACTTTTCTCCTGGAAAAAATTGCGTGATTTATGACCGATGGTCCTTAACATTCTATCCAATCATAGCACAATTTTAATGGGTGATCATGCGATAACACATGGGATCAAGTATAAGTTCCCGATCCCATGCAGTATCGCGTCTCCAAGGACGACTTATAACACATGGGATCCAGGATAAGTTCCCGATCCCATGCATTATCGCGTCTCCAAGGACTACTTATAACACATGGGATCCAGGATAAGTTCCCGATCCCATGCCGTATCGTGTCTCCAAGGATTACTTATAGCACATGGGATCCAGGATAAGTTCCCAATCCCATGCATTATCGCGTCTCCAAGGATTACTTATAACACATGGGATCCAGGATAAGTTCCCGATCCCACGCATTATCGCGTCTCCAAGGATTACTTATAACACATGGGATCCAGGATAAGTTCCCGATCCCACGCAGTATCGCGTCTCCAAGGATTACTTATAACACATGGGATCCAGGATAAGTTCCCGATCCCACGCATTATCGCGTCTCCAAGGGGATCCAGGATAAGTTCCCGATCCCATGCATTATCGCATCTCCAAGGGGATCCAGGATAAGTTCCCGATCCCATGCATTATCGCGTCTCCAAGGACTACTTATAACACATGGGATCCAGTATAAGTTCCCGATCCCACGCAGTATCGCGTCTCCAAGGATTACTTATTACACATGGGATCCAGGATAAGTTCCCGATCCCATGCATTATCGCGTCTCCAAGCACGACTTATAACACATGGGATCCAGGATAAGTTCCCGATCCCACGCATTATCGCGTCTCCGAGGACTACTTATAACACATGGGATCCAGCGTAAGTTCCCGATCCCATGCAGTATCGCGTCTCCGAGGGGATCCAGGATAAGTTCCCGATCCCATGCATTATTGTGTCCCTGAGGGGATCCAGGATAAGTTCCCGATCCCATGCATTATCGCGTCTCCAAGGACTACTTATAACACATGGGATCCAGGATAAGTTCCCGATCCCATGCATTATCGCGTCTCCAAGGATTACTTATAACACATGGGATCCAGGATAAGTTCCCGATCCCATGCATTATCGCGTCTCCAAGGCCTATTTATAACACATGGGATCCAGGATAAGTTCCCGATCCCACGCATTATCGCGTCTCCAAGGACTACTTATAACACATGGGATCCAGGATAAGTTCCCGATCCCATGCATTATCGCGTCTCCAAGGACTACTTATAACACATGGGATCCAGGATATGTTCCCGATCCCATGCATTATCGCGTCTCCAAGGACTACTTATAACACATGGGATCAAGTATAAGTTCCCGATCCCATGCAGTATCGCGTCTCCAAGGACTACTTATAACACATGGGATCAAGTATAAGTTCCCGATCCCATGCAGTATCGCGTCTCCAAGGACTACTTATAACACATGGGATCCAGTATAAGTTCCCGATCCCACGCATTATCGCGTCTCCAAGGGGATCCAGGATAAGTTCCCGATCCCATGCATTATCGCATCTCCAAGGGGATCCAGGATAAGTTCCCGATCCCATGCATTATCGCGTCTCCAAGGACTACTTATAACACATGGGATCCAGTATAAGTTCCCGATCCCACGCAGTATCGCGTCTCCAAGGATTACTTATTACACATGGGATCCAGGATAAGTTCCCGATCCCATGCATTATCGCGTCTCCAAGCACGACTTATAACACATGGGATCCAGGATAAGTTCCCGATCCCACGCATTATCGCGTCTCCGAGGACTACTTATAACACATGGGATCCAGCGTAAGTTCCCGATCCCATGCAGTATCGCGTCTCCGAGGGGATCCAGGATAAGTTCCCGATCCCATGCATTATTGTGTCCCTGAGGGGATCCAGGATAAGTTCCCGATCCCATGCATTATCGCGTCTCCACGGACTACTTATAACACATGGGATCCAGGATAAGTTCCCGATCCCAAGCATTATCGCGTCTCCAAGGATTACTTATAACACATGGGATCCAGGATAAGTTCCCGATCCCATGCATTATCGCGTCTCCAAGGACTACTTATAACACATGGGATCAAGTATAAGTTCCCGATCCCATGCAGTATCGCGTCTCCAAGGACTACTTATAACACATGGGATCCAGTATAAGTTCCCGATCCCACGCAGTATCGCGTCTCCAAGGATTACTTATTACACATGGGATCCAGGATAAGTTCCCGATCCCACGCATTATCGCGTCTCCGAGGACTACTTATAACACATGGGATCCAGCGTAAGTTCCCGATCCCATGCAGTATCGCGTCTCCGAGGGGATCCAGGATAAGTTCCCGATCCCATGCATTATCGCGTCTCCAAGGACTACTTATAACACATGGGATCCAGTATAAGTTCCCGATCCCACGCAGTATCGCGTCTCCAAGGATTACTTATTACACATGGGATCCAGGATAAGTTACCGATCCCACGCATTATCGCGTCTCCGAGGACTACTTATAACACATGGGATCCAGCGTAAGTTCCCGATCCCATGCAGTATCGCGTCTCCGAGGGGATCCAGGATAAGTTCCCGATCCCATGCATTATCGCATCTCCAAGGACTACTTATAGCGGAATCCGCTTTGAGCGCCTGAGGACAGATTGCCTTTTACCTTAAAGAGAATCTCAGTGGTCATGGTAAAGCCATGGGTGATAATCGGTTCTTCCTCTGGGGGCTTTCCCTTCCAGCAGTCAAGCTCCACACATCGGCAGCCGGAGAGGAGGATCTGTCTGTACATTTCAGGGGAGGAGATCCCGGAAAACTGACCAGCTGCAGGGTGTGAAACACAGTGTACAATACAAAGGAGAGACAACTCAGTGCATGTCTCCTGCAATTCCCATTACATTGGTATTATAGCAACTGGAGGCTGGTACTTTGGGGGAAATTTACTAAAGGAAATTTGTAAAAAAATAGGTGTATTTGTATCCAGAAATACACTTATTTTTGACATTTACAATCCCGAAAATACGGCAATTCGTATTCGTATTGATAGCACATCAATACGAATTGCCATATTTTCGGGATAGTAAATGTCAAAAATAAGTGTATTTCTGGATACAAATACACCTATTTTTTTTACAAATTTCCTTTAGTAAATTTCCCCCCTTTATGTCTCAGATGTAACTGAGGACAAGTGATACTGTATACACTGTAATTCCTCCACAACATTTTACAGGAATTCTCATCCAGGAGTCTAACACAAACTTTGGTACTTCCACATCTTTGCGGCCACAGCTTACGCCAGTTACGTAAGGCGCTTTCAGAATAGCCCTATTGTCCCTTCTCAGGCACCCCACCCCTCCACCCAATCAGTGCACCGTGTCTACATTTTTTACCACACAGACACAAGAGACCATTTTTGTCCATAGCCAATTAACCTACTGGTATGCTTATGGACTGCTGAAGGAGACCCACATAAACCTCTTCACTTATCACATTGCTACTAATCTGGCAACTCTAGTTCCAGGGCCCCGTCCATCTCTTGGTGGCCCTGTGTACCTGGATGACCACTGTGTACCATTACAGACAACAGATAAGTGAGCGTACCTGTGAGGTAAGTGTTGTGAGACGAGTTGATAAAGTAGTGATTAATTGGTTGGGTCATGTCGTGGTTTAATTGTAACTTGTCCAGTGATGCAACGATGTTTTCAGACCCACAGAGGAACCAAACCATCCCTTCTGGAGACAGCTGTCCTGGAGGAGAGAGAGCAATCACTACTTGTCATTATAAGAAAGAAACTACAATGTAACTAGTCATTTTCTAATACTATGGGGGGAATTCAATACGGAACATCACAACAGTCGGAATCCCAGGCCCTTTTCGTTTCTTTCGACTGTAACAGCCGGAATTCAATGTTTTGGCTGCCGAGTGTTGGAAAGTTCGCGGATCAGCGAAAAACAGCCGTATATTGTCGAAAAACGTCCGTTTACCACAAAACAGATCCAACTTTTAAAAAAGTTGGATCTGACACCCTTCAATGCTGTTGTTAAGGCCAGCATTGAATAGGTGCGTGCCAATATTTCGCCTGTCGGGAATTTTCGGCACAGATTGAATTGAATATTGAATATGTCAACCTTCTTACTAATGGATATCAGCGTATCCTGACCTCTAACAAGAAGTCCCAAATCCAATAGTAAGAAGCGGCAGCCGGGACCACTGACCCGCAGTGGCCGGAGTGGGGGATCCCCCTGGCAATGAGTAGAACCCCCGACAACGAGCCTCTACTATGTGGAGGGGGGTGCCAGATACTATTTTGGCAGGGGGCTCAAACTTTGTAGTTCTGCCACTGAGGTTACTTTATGGCTAATTTGGATTAAGAGTTTCTGAATTTTATTTTGTGCTGTTTTTAAGGTTTTCTGTAGTTTATTAGAGTTTTGTAAATGAATACAATGAGAATATTTAAATACTATAGCGGTTAATGTGAATTAACACTTATCTTACTTTTTTAGATGTAGCTATTACCGCTTTTGTTATTTGTGTGTATCTAATAAATGTGACATGATAGAGAAAATCTGATATTTTCCTTGAATTCGGCAGAAACACGTATTCTCCTGCCAGTTGCAGAGAATTATTTTAGAATGTGTTGCAGGGGCGTTTTAATAAAGGAGGCCTCCTCCGCCCAGGCCCCCTCTGCAGGGAGCACTCTGTGTGGTAGGGTCTGAGCACTAGAGCACAAATCTCTGGAAAAATGGCGTGGTGGACATTTTTCCAGAGATATTCATATCGCTGCGGCTCCAGGCAACAGCACTGCATTGTGGAGCCTAAGCACTAGAGCGCTCAGTCTCCACTGTGCTTGTGCAGATCACCGGAACAATGGCCGCCTTCCCAGTTTTCCAATGATTTCTGCAGTACTCCAGCCACTGCAGATGGACACTGGAGGATAAGTATTAAAAAAATGGGTGCAGCATGTGCTGTGTAGGCCCCCCTAGGACTCGGGCCCGTGTGTGTCGTGCACACTGCACTCATTATAGATACGCCGCTGATGTGTTGATTTGTGTTAATAACCGCTCTTCCTTGCAGACCACCAGTGTTGCAAGTAAGGGGGTACTGTGTGGTACGGAGTACCTGTAAGAAATATGTTGCAGGTACGCAGTACCACTTACCCCCTGACCCACTGTCAATTCTATTTTTATTTTAAGTCTAAATATAATGCATCCGCAGCACGCCCACCCAGCGTTATGATTGGTGCTGTATGGAGCTACCGGTTACTGCTGATTTAGCCTGTCACACTGACAGGCATCAGCGGCGCCGGCAGCATGAAGAGCAGGCTCCACAATTGTAAGCACAAGCTGCCCGGCTCTCCCCCAAGCAAGAGCCAACCCACCCCCAGCCATTCCCTGTTTCTCATTCCCTGTCTCCTGATGCCACGCCACTATTGTCATTTAGTCACTCCTCTAGCTTTGTGTGACTACGCCCACCTCATGACACATGGCCACGCCCATTTTTGGTGGAGGCTATCAGTACCACCAAGAAAAAAATTCTACTTGCACCACTGCAGACCACACATCGCGCCCACCTCTCTGTTTGTTGATGGCACTGGGCTCATATTTGTCTATGAGAATTTTGACTTGTTCTGGCTTCGCAGGCGGGTACAGCAATTCATTTAGCCGCGAATCTCTTTGTTTGTGGTTGATGAACTTGGTGAGATGATCTTTGGTCATGTAAGGTTTGGCTTTGGAGTGGCTGGGAACAAAAGGCAGGAGAAAGATGACTGCACAGTACGAAATAAGACCCCGAACACAGCAAAAGTCCATTTGGAATTTGATATTTACCGTATTTAAATCTGAACTTAAAACTTACGTAAAATATGCCACAAACTTTGTTCAAAGAAAACCAAGTGCTAACTCCAAAAGTCGTCATTTCACATAAAAAGGAGTAACAGAGGATTTCCTACATAACGTCATTACCCCCCCATCGGGCTTGTTTGTATATTCTGGCAACAATTGAATCTGCCCGTTAGTTTGACCTCCAGTTTTTGTGGTATAAAAACTCAGTGTAGATAATGTTGACGCCAGAATGCAATGATCTTAACGTCAACAAGGATGGGAGGTCAACATGCCAACAGTCAACATTTACCGTGCTGATACTCTGTCGACATTATGTGAATGTCAACATTTGACATGCCAATCTACTTACATGTTGAACATCGAGTTTTTGTACCCCAGAGAAACTGTCATTGCATTGGATTTTTATCCATTTTTTGATTGCCACCAATGCAAACCACGCCTGCATTACCAGGGTAACGCCCCTAAAATGCTGGGCATACCCCCAGTTGCTGCCCCTCTCCATCCCCTATCCGTGCAAATGCCTCAGCGAGTTTGATACTCCCCGAAGATGTACAGACCCCCACCATTGGAATGGGAACCAAACTGGGCCCCTCGGAGTGGGTCTGAATTAAGGCCCCCATACACTAGGGCGACTTGTCCTTAGGACAAGTCGCCCCCGACTTCCCCCTGAGCTTCCCCGGCTGCTCCCCGGGGGAGCTTGATTAGATTGGCACTTGATGTGCCATTTTTTACATGTGATAAATCGTCTCGATTTATCACATGTAAAAAACCCGGGGAGCAGGGGGGGGGGGCTACAGAGGTGGGAGCAGGGGGGCTGGGGACGCTGCGGGGGACACGTCTGTGTCCCCCGCTACTGGGGACGCTGCGGGGGACAGCGTCTGTGCGAGGCGGTAGAGGGAGCAGGGGGGGCTGGGGACGCTGCTGGTGACACGTCTGTGTCCCCCGCTGCTGGGGACACGTCTGTGTCCCCCGCTGCTAGGGACGCTGCGGGGGACAGCGTTGAGGCGGTAGAGGGAGCAGGGGGGGCTGGGGACGCTGCGGGGGACACAGGCGGCATAGAGCCGGGCAGGGGGAGCCGGCCGGGAGCTGTCAGTAATGAATAAAAAAAAAAGCCCATACAATGAATGGGCAGCCTGTGATTGGCTGCTGAGCGCTCTCTCAGCCAATTGCTGACTGGCTGAGAGAGCGCTCAGCCAATCACAGGCCGCCCATTCATTGTATGGGCTTTTTTTTTTTATTCATTACTGACAGCTCCCGGCCGGCTCTATGCCGCCTGTGTCCCCCGCAGCGTCCCCAGCCCCCCCTGCTCCCTCCACCGCCGCACCGCCCCACTAGGTCCCAAGTCGGGTGGTCGGACGTGCAGCAGGTCCGACCACCCGACGCAGATCCGATGCGCACGGGACCGCGCATCGGATCTGAGGGGACATCAAAACTAGCAGATTTTGGTCCGATTTCGGCCAGATCCGACTGATCTGGCTGAAATCTGACCAAAATCGGCTAGTGTATGGGGGCCTTTAGGCTCATGGCTTGATGTGTGTGTGGTTGGGGTGGCTGTGGAGCGGTGCAATAATCACATAACAGAGCCTTGTAGGACTCACTGGGAGGTGAAGATCTCGTCTATCTCTGGCCGCGGACACAGCTGCATAAGAAACGTCCTGAAGACAGACTCAGGGAAATCCTCGGGGTTGATTGCGTCATTCTGAAGAAAAAAGAAAGGCTGGAATCACTGTATAATGACATACTGGTCATGTAGGAGCCGGACTGGAGGCAAAGCCTGGGGGTAGGCTCCCCTGACAGGGTTTGTAGGGAGCTGACTAGCAGGATAGTCATAGGAGGGGTGTCTAAGGAGAGGGTCATAGGGGGAGGGGCTTAACGGGGTGTTAGAAGGGTTTATAAGCAGGGTTCAGGCGGGAAATAGGGGTCACTGGGAGATTTTCTCAACAGCTAAGCAGCGCTGGCATCTCCCATGGCTTCCCCAGGCAACGCTGATGCTGAAGTATCCGCTGCGCTTGCTGCCCTCAGGGAGGCAGCGGGCACCAGAGGGGCTGAGTGGCTGCAGCAGCAGATGTCAGGTCTGCTGGGGGGACTGGGAGCAGCAACGCAGGAGGCTGCTCCAGCGGGTGCACGGCCTCGGAGGTCTAGGCCTCCGGAGCGCTTCAGCCCATCTGTGTCCCCCAGGGTTCAGCGCCGTTCACGGAGCCCCGTTAGGGACCCTCCAGGCCAGGCTGCGGGCCGGGCACCTTCCGCCCGCAGGACCAGGTCTGGGAGGAATCCAACCAGCAGGCGGAACCCTCCGCGCGGGGGGGATCCCCCCCTGTGCAAGAAGATCCGGCGGTGCGAGGTACTGGACCTGGAGCGGCGGGGCATGCGGCGCATGCTGCCGCCCAGCGTGGGGTGAGTCGTGCCAGGGGGGCTGAAGTACAGGCTGGGGACCGCAGGCCTGGTACACGGAGCGAGCGGCGCACAGCTGGCTCCGCCTCCAACGAGGTCACGCCGGCTGGTGCTGTGCCTGAGGGTCGGGATGACAGGAGAAGAGAGATGTCAGCGTCAGCAGAGGATAGAGAAGTACCTGGTCCTTCATCATTGGCTGGGGCTCGTCAGGACACTGGACCGGCGGCTGCTGGGTTCACAGCCCCCAGGCAGCCTGGTGAGTCTGTCTCTATGTCTGTTAATGCTTTAGCGCAGAGTCAGGGGGGGGGAGGGTAAGCCCTCCAGGGGGAGATGTGCAGAGGCTTTAACGAATTATTGAGTGGTTTTGCAGATTGGTTGGTGGGTTTGCGGCAGGGGGCGGGGCCGTCCCCGGCGGCGGCGTGGGCGCCGCAGAATTCGGGCACACCAGCTAGCAATAGTGTGCCAGTCAGTAATAGTGTGCCGGTTAGCAGTGGGGTGCCGGTGAGCAGCGGGGTGCCGGTACCTGGTGGTGAGCAAAGTAGCAGTAGTGCGGGGGCAGAAGGGGGCAGTGTGGGGACGCAGGAGGAGAGTGGGAGGCTCAGTGACACTGCAAAAGGGGAGGTGTATGTATGTTTTGAGGGGCCATTGGGGGCCCATCTGAAACAGGAGGTGCGGGAGAAGATTTGGAAAGGGGAATACGTGGATATATTTTCATTGCTCCCTTTAGAGCATTTTAATCTGGATAGGCCCCGTAAGGAGGAGAAGAAGGAGGAGGAGGATCGGCGGCGGTATCGGCTGATACCGCGGTCATTCACGAACTGGTTGCAAGCATTTGCTATTTTAGCTAGCGTGATTGGGGAGAAGGCCCCTGACAATTGTTCAGGCTTGTTTTGTTACATGGATGCGATAGGAGAGGCGTACCGGGTGTATGGGGGCTTGGCTTGGCTCCGGTACGACGAGCAGTTTAGACAGAGGAAGGTGGTGCGCCCTAACATACGTTGGGACCATAAGGATATTGCTTTATGGTTAAAGGTGACGGCTCCCATAAAAAGTGGGCAGCCCTTTCGTGGGGACGGGGGGGGGCCGAGGGAGGCCACAAACGGGACGGCCATGCAGAAGGGACTCTGCTTTGCCTTTAATGACGGGTCATGCCGGTTTGGGGCAAAATGCAAATTTAAGCATGAGTGTTCCTCGTGTGGAGGGACCCATGGTGCAAATAAATGCTTCAGAGGGAAGTCACGGGACGGTAATTCAAAAGGGGGAGACACCGGTTCGGCTGGAAAGGATGCTGGGCTATCTGCGTAGGTATCCTGACCAGCAGACAGCCGCGTTGTTGGAGGAGGGGTTTAGGGAAGGTTTTAAGATACCTTCTGACGTGCAGGTTTCAGGGAGTTTTCGGAGGAATTTGAAGTCTGCAAGGGAGCATCCAGAGGTGGTTCAGGAAAAACTGCTTAAGGAGGTGCAGCTGGGTCGTATGGCTGGACCTTTTGGGGCGGCGCCATGGCCAGATTTGATAGTCTCTCCATTGGGGGTGGTACCTAAAAAGGAGGCGAACAAGTTTCGTCTTATACACCATTTATCGTTTCCAAAAGGGGCGTCGGTCAATGATGGCATTGACCCCGACATCTGCTCGGTGGTTTATACATCGTTTGACGCGGCAGTTCAGTGGGTGAAGCGGTTTGGGAAAGGGGCCAGGTTGGCAAAGACTGATATTGAATCGGCATTCCGTTTGCTGCCGGTTCACCCAACCAGTTTGCGTTTGTTGGGATGTTGTTGGGATGGGGAGTTTTTTGTTGATCGATGTTTACCGATGGGTTGTTCCTTGTCGTGTGCTTATTTTGAGGCCTTTAGTTCTTTTTTGGAGTGGGTGGTTAAGGATGTTTCTGGGTGCAGTTCAGTTATTCATTACCTAGATGACTTCTTATGTATTGGTCCTGGGGGGACCGGTGTATGTGATTTATTGTTGAGGACTGTTGAACGGGTGGCGGCAGACTTCGGGGTCCCGCTGGCACCAGGGAAGACGGAGGGCCCTGCGACTGTGATCAGTTTTTTGGGTATTGTCATTGATACCAAAAATATGGAGTGCCGCCTGCCCGAGGAGAAATTGCTGGGTTTGAAGGCCGAGGTAGGGAGGGCATTGCTGTTAAAGAAGATTAGATTGCGGGAATTGCAGTCCTTGCTGGGTAAATTGAATTTTGCGTGTCGCATTATGCCTATGGGCCGCATTTTCAGCAGGAGGCTGGCAGCAGCGACAGCGGGGGTGGTTCTTCCTCATCATTTTGTCAGATTAGGTAGCGAGTTGAAAGGGGATTTGCGGGTGTGGGCAACCTTTTTGGAAGCTTTTAACGGCAGAGCTTTGTGGATGTCGGACACATGCGTGGCTACTGAGCTAGACCTCTTCACGGACGCGGCCGGGAGTGGCGGTTTTGGAGCATATTGCCAGGGACATTGGTGTGTAGGCCGGTGGCCGGAGTCTTGGGTGCAGAGGGGCATGGTAAAAAACTTGGCATTGTTGGAGTTGTTTCCTATTTTGGTTGCAGTAGTTGTTTGGGGGGAGTTGTTCCGCAATAGGAAGATTTGTTTTCACTGCGATAATTTGGGCGTTGTCATGGCTATTAACCAATTGTCGGCATCTTCACCGCCAGTGGTCACTATTTTGCAGCAGTTAGTATTGGAATGTCTGGCTTTGAATTTGTGGGTGGTGGCTAGGCACGTCCCCGGTGTCTCTAACGGCATTGCGGATTCTTTATCTCGTTCACAGTGGGAACGTTTCCGGGAGTTGGCACCGGAGGCGGACAGGGAGGAGACCGGGTTCCCGAGCCGGCTCTGGGCTCTGCTGGACGGGTAGTCGATCAGCTCATCAGGGAATCTTTGGCCCCGAATACATGGTCAGCATACAATCAGGAATGGCGGAGCTGGTTGGAATGGCGTGAGGTAGTAGGTTTGAAGGAGGATGATGACGAGTTGGCTGTCCTATTGTATATCGGCCATTGTAAGGAGATTGGTTGGTCAGTGGCAAAAATCACGCGCTGCATGGCGGGTTTGGCTTTTGGGTTTCGTGCAGGCGGCAGGCCTGATGTTACTAAGAATTTCCTGATTGCGCAAGCCTTGAAAGGTTGGAGGAAAGGACATGTGGTACAGGATCAGAGAAGGCCGGTGTCCTTCAAGTTGTTACAGAACATGGGCATGAAGTTAGGGGAGGTCTGTAGTTCCAATTTCGAGGAAAGGTTGTTCGGGGTAGCCTTTTCGCTTGCCTTCTTCGGGGCACTGCGGATAGGTGAGCTCGTGAGTCCAAGCGTGTCCAGGCCGGGGGGCTTGTTAGAGGAGGATGTGGATTTATACTCGGATAGGGTGGAGCTAGTAGTGAGGAGGTCTAAGACGGATCAGTTAGGGAAGGGGAAGAAGGTAGTTCTCTTTTCTGTACCAGGGTCGGATATGTGCCCGGTGACACGGCTAAGGATATTTAAGGAAGTCAGAGCGGGCAGGGAAAGGGATCCCTTGTTGATACATGCAAATGGATCCTTTTTATCACGGTTCCAGTTCACAAGTGTGTTTAGAGCAGTACTACGTACGTTGGGCCTCAAGGGGGAAGAGTACGCGGGTCACTCTTTCCGCATTGGGGCCGCAACTGAGGCTGCGAGAATGGGATTTGGGGATGAGTTAATTAAGCGTATTGGGCGGTGGGAATCGTCTCGTTTTCGTTCTTATGTTCGTTTAGGGGATTGTTGAGGTTGACTGTGTTCTTTTCTGTTTTAGGGCAGCCTCCGTGCCTGATTTGGATTTTAGGACATTCATATGTCTTTTGGGGAGCTTTACGGGCTGATGTTAGACCGAATGGCCGCCAGCTAGGTTTGGATAGAGAGGAGGCGTTGGTCCGCTGGCTGGGGAAGCGCGGTATGGTATGGAGTGGAGTGCTGCAGGAATTTCACCGTTTTGTTCGGCTCGATAGGGTTCCCGACATATTAGTTTTACACGTGGGCGGGAATGACCTTGGGGGCAGACCATTTAGGGAGTTGATACGGGATATCAAGTTTGATCTCCTACGTTTATGGGCAATGTTTCCGGAATTGATCACGGTTTGGTCGGATATCGTGCCACGCCATTATTGGAGGGATGCGAGGTCGGCTGACAAGCTCAATAAGGCACGGATAAAAGTTAACAGGGCGATTGGGCGTTTTATGGCCAGAAACGGGGCTGTTGTGGTGAGGCACAGGGAACTTGAGTCTGGTGCCGGGGCATTTTGGAGAGGGGACGGTGTGCACCTGAATGCTGTGGGGATAGATGTTTGGTCTTTGGGACTACAAGAGGGAATAGAAACAGCGTTCCGGATGTGGGGGGGCGCACGGGGTTAAGGGTTTAACCTCGTGCTTGGTGGCGGAGGGGGGTCCTCGAGGTTAGTGGCATTGAGGCTTAATTATGCGGCGGGGAGGGCCCCATGAGGGGGCTGGACTCCCCTGGGTGAGGTTAATTAATGAGCACTGGGTGTTTACAATTGGTGCCCTCGAGCCAATCGCTATCGGCTGGGGGTAAGAGCTCCTGGAAGTGCTTAGAGGTGTGGATAGATTTATTGAGGGCCTCGGGGACCACCTTCCGTGGGAATGTTTTTGGTTATTGTTAAAATTGTATTGTTTCAATAAAGATGGCTGCTGTGGCCAATTTTATCCAACAAGAGAGTTATGTCATCTTTGGGGGGGATAATTGGGCACAGCTATTAGACAATACCCTGTCATGTAGGAGCCGGACTATAGGCAAAGCCTGGGGGTAGGCTCCCCTGACAGGGTTTGTAGGGAGCTGACTAGCAGGATAGTCATAGGAGGGGTGTCTAAGGAGAGGGTCATAGGGGGAGGGGCTTAACGGGGTGTTAGAGGGGTTTATAAGCAGGGTTCAGGCGGGAAATAGGGGTCACTGGGAGATTTTCTCAACAGCTCCCACCCACCCTTCCCTGTTTTTTATAGGTTAGGTAGAATATTTGATAGGATGTCTTTTTGTCACAGTGGCCTGTGCGGAGCGGGGTCCTCGAGGTTAGTGGCATTGAGGCTTAATTATGCGGCGGGGAGGGCCCCATGAGGGGGCTGGACTCCCCTGGGTGAGGTTAATTAATGAGCACTGGGTGTTTACAATTGGTGCCCTCGAGCCAATCGCTATCGGCTGGGGGTAAGAGCTCCTGGAAGTGCTTAGAGGTGTGGATAGATTTATTGAGGGCCTCGGGGACCACCTTCCGTGGGAATGTTTTTGGTTATTGTTAAAATTGTATTGTTTCAATAAAGATGGCTGCTGTGGCCAATTTTATCCAACAAGAGAGTTATGTCATCTTTGGGGGGGATAATTGGGCACAGCTATTAGACAATACCCTGTCATGGTCATTGCAGCAGGACACCGTACACGGACACAGGATGGGACAAGTCAGTTATTGTCAATGGGTCTGATCCAGATTGGCCCGTGTTTATGTACATCTCCACTAGAGATGGAGATCTCCTTCTGAGTGGTCGCTCAAAGTGTCAATCATACTACAGCTTTTTGGAGGCGGGGACAGGGCAGTGCTGTTTGCATTTCAAGACAATGGGAGCGTCGGCACCATTTTCTGGGAGTGGCGTGGCCAGTGCCCGCATCTTCGGACACATATACTGACCTCTCAAGTTGGCAGGAGGCGGCAATTCTGAGTACACCTTTTTACGAATCAGAAAATGCTAGCCTATATTAAAAGACTAACTCTGCTCCTCACCTCTACGGGGGGAGGGGCACGCTAGCTGCCACTAGATGGCACCCGGCAGAGCAATTTAAGCGTTGATCCGTTGAACCATGGCCGCTGATATCACTGTTTTGTTATTCCGTTACATTGATGGGCTGGTAACTAGTACGCAATAAGCCGCCGACACACAAAGACTCTGAAATTCTGGAACTCACTTTCCCCTTCGAAAGATGACAAGCGCTTAAAGCTTGTTCCACTCTCTTCCTGTCTGCCGGAAACAGCTGGAAAATACTGTGCAAGAAGCAAAAACAGACATGACTTGAAGATTGCAGAATCTACATCGTAGAACGTACGGTAACGCCTCTGAGGACTGAGAGACGGGTCACTAGCAGGGTTACAGGAGATGCACAATAACCAGATACGGGGCCAGATGCACTAAGCTTCAAAAGTGATAAAATGGAGAGTGATAAACCACCAACCAATTAGCTCCTGTCTGACATTTTTCAAACACAGTCTGTGACATGGCAGGTAGGAGCTGATTGGCTGGCTGTTTATCACTCTCCATTTGATCACTTTTGAAGCTTAGCGCATCTGGCCCAATAAAATGTCTGCAGTTCATGGAAGTACAATAGGGATTATTACTGTAGATCACATCTTTTCAGCAAATGACAAATAATTAATAAACAAATAGGTTGGTGGGATGTTTCATAATAATTTAAAGGTAGACCACAATGAAAATAAAATAAAATAAAAATGAAAAAATATGATATTCATAAACATTTACTAGAACTTTTACGTTACTCGGAATGATAGTTTTCTACAGGTAGTAATAAGTAGGGATGGCCATCGGTGCAGTCACCATCGATGGTTGCCATTGATGGCGATTCTGCAACCAGCCATCGATAGTATTAAACTATTTGATGGATAACCATCGACAGTTTTAGCTATCGATGGTCATCAATTATTTTTGACTGACTGATCAGAACTCGGGGGTGGTGCTTCTGGGTGTTGGGGGCGGAGCACCTTGAAACAAAAAAAAAGAAACTTCGGTTCTCCTTTGCCATCGATGTAGGGAAACTGTCTGGTTCTCCTACATCAATGGCAAAAGTATTCACCATTGGCCCTAAACCATCAATGATTTCAAATAATCGATGGTCGGTGGCCATCCGTAGTAATGAGAAGAATGACAGCTATCTGCATGTGAGGTGTAGTACAGAAATATACCATATAAATAAGTACCGCAGTGTTTTGATTTTGATGGTTTACGTAATGAAACCTACAGTAGTACCGATATTATCAGACTGACTTGGAATTGGATGGGGTTGGTATAATAAGAAAAGGTGAATTAACAAGGGAGGTAACCGGACCTTGCATGTCTTTAAAGTTCTTTATTTCATTTTAAATTCCAGCCAGCCAAAGCAGGGGACCACTGACTCCCCTCACGGCTATTAGACCGCACCTCTTATCAGTCATACTGTGCAACATCAGGTGTAAGATGGCGGGGCTGGCGGAAACATGACACAACATGACACATCATGTCTCACCTATACAACCCACCCTCACGCCTCCCCTACTTCTTCCTATACCAACCACACTAGTACACCCTCACACCTCCCCTACTTCCTATACTAACCACACTAGTGCACCCTCACACCTCCCCTACTTCATATACTAACCACACTAGTGCACCCTCACACCTCCCCTATTTCCTATACTAACCACACTAGTGCACCCTCACACCTCCCCTACTTCTTCCTATACCAACCACACTAGTGCACCCTCACACCTCCCCTACTTCTTCCTATACCAACCACACTAGTGCACCCTCACACCTCCCCTACTTCCTATACCAACCACACTAGTGCACCCTCACACCTCCTCTACTTCTTCCTATACCAACCACACTAGTGCACCCTCACACCTCCCCTACTTCTTCCTATACCAACCACACTAGTGCACCCTCACACCTCCCCTACTTCTTCCTATACCAACCACACTAGTGCACCCTCACACCTCCCCTACTTCTTCCTATACCAACCACACTAGTGCACCCTCACGCCTCCCCTACTTCTTCCTATACCAACCACACTAGTGCACCCTCACGCCTCCCCTACTTCTTCCTATACCAACCACACTAGTGCACCCTCACACCTCCCCTACTTCTTCCTATACCAACCACACTAGTGCACCCTCACACCTCCCCTACTTCTTCCTATACCAACCACACTAGTGCACCCTCACGCCTCCCCTACTTCTTCCTATACCAACCACACTAGTGCACCCTCACGCCTCCCCTACTTCTTCCTATACCAACCACACTAGTGCACCCTCACGCCTCCCCTACTTCCTATACTAACCACGCACGGGAACCCGCTTAACAACTGTGCCAACTGCGATTCATAGACACAGTGTTCTCATCTTACTGGTTAACAAGTTCTCTCATAAGCAGAGCGGTCCCTACGCTGGGTGTAAGGGCTGCCATCTTCTGTCTATAAATGACCTCCTAACCTTGGCTACGTAGTACTGTATTACTTACTTGCGTACAGGAATCTTTCCCTCTGGATTTAGCTGAAGCGTAAGCTTCACGTGTCTAAAAAGAGCAAAAAAGAGAGAAATCAGAACAAACAAAGACATGAATGATTATAATTAAAGGTGCTTTAGTTCAATGTCAGGAACTCTATGGAAGAGAGAAGCTGCAATGTAAACTTATCCATTGCAAGATATAATACAAATGTGTTACAATCATGATTGGCGTTCATCAGTAAATATTCAGATAGTAAGCAAGAGGGTTGCAGCATATTACAGAGAGCGTGACTGGATCTTGTGCAGCCAGATGCCAGGGTCAGCCACAAGTGCACTGACATGTTCTGCAAATGATAAAGAGGTTGAAATGTAATTACAATTCCCATACATTATACTACAGTACTTACATTTTCTCATAGAAGGAGTAACGGGAAGCATTGTATAGCAGGGGATGCTTGACCATCGCCAGGATATCAGTAGCCCAGGCCTGTAAACAATATTACCAGTTACATTACGGGAAAAACTCTGCTCCATATTACTGACACTTTTTAAGTTCTATGACTTTGGTCTCACACAACTAGGCTCAAATTTAGTTGGTTGTAAAAAACAACACATTGCGTTCAGTTGTTAGCGATTTTAAGCTATTTTATATGCGATCTGACTAGATCCTACATCGCTGTGTGTGTAGGGGCCATAGCGAGAGTGTTGCGTGGCCCAGCGCATCAATATTGCTGATAGAATCAAGAATGAGCAGGGAGCATACATTTACTCCTTGCCAGTGTTCTCTCACTTATTATTAACTGGCAGAGAAAAGTTGAGAGGGGCTATCCGCACAGACCTGGTTTTCACTTTATTTACAGACCTGGGGCTTGATTCTGGTTGACTCGATAAGATTCAAAGATCATAACTTACTGAGTCCCAGGGAGCCCGCACCTCTGAAAAAATGCCCCCCCTCCCCTCCATCATGTGATGTCAGCTGCCCGACTCCGGGATACTGCGTCACGGCTGCATTTACATGGGTGCCTATGTCGGAGAGCCATCATTGCCCCCAACTCCCCCAGAGAAGGCACATGTGCATAACCGATTATGCGCATACGCAGTGCTTCAACATCGGTCCCCCGTGCGGACACGTGGGGAACAGAACAAATTAGAATCAGGGCCCTGAGGCCTTGAGAGAATTCAGCCCAGCGCCGGTTCTCACTGTTACAGAACATTCATGTTGCGGGATTCCGTACGGTTAGGTCAGAACGTTTTCATGTAAACCAGAGCGGCTATTTATTCAAGTATAATAGAATATTAGGAATAGGAAGAATCCCAGGACTGGGGGTGATTACTGTAGATAGTTCCCAGATGTGAAGAAGCTGTAAGTTATCAAGTCCGTCTTTTATCCTGAGAATATGTAGATTGATCAATGTGGATCTCAGCTGCTCTGGGTTATGTCGTCTGAAGTGGAGTTACAAACAGACTTGGATGGTTGTGGGGAGTTCCCATTGTTCACAGCAAAATTACATGGCTGGAACCGCCGTCATTATTACAGTACTGTCAGGGAATATCATGGGAGGCTATGGGTCATGGAAGGTCATTAGGAAAACCACTATTGGTCGACAGGCCATAGGTTGACACAGTAAAAAGGTTGACATCCTTAGGTTGACAGGGACGAAATGTCGACACAAGCAATTGGGTGACATGGAAAGAGTTTTTCACGTTTTTGGTTGTCTGTGTTGACATATGTCAGCATGGATACTGTATAAGCGTCCTGCTACGCTCGCCATGCTTCAGGCGCGGTGCCTTGCTACGCTTGGTACACCATTACAGGGAACTACCAAAGAGCTACTGTACTTTACAATCATGGGGGTCAATTACTAAGATGTCTATTGAAGATAGGATGTTGCCCGTAGCAACCAAATAAATTCTATTTAGCTTCTAGAAGGTGCTAAATAAAGGAGTAGAATCTGGTAGGTTGCTACATCCCATCTTCAATAGAACTCCTATCTTATTACATTTACCCTAAAGACCAAACAGCACGGACACCAGGGTCCGCAGTGTAATGAGCAGCCGTCGTGGTATATTAGCAAATTGTTTGGTAAATAGACCAAAAAATGCAATTTAGAAAGTATACAAACCCCCCCCCCCCCCCCCCAGGTAAAATCAACCACTGTCTCTGCCTTTGAAGCCAGATGCAGTCCTATTGGAAGTCCGACCTGCCAGTCACTCAAGGCAGTCCCACTGAGAGGCGTGTCCTCCCTCCAGGAAGCCTCTCTCTGAGGCAATCCCAAAAACTGATTAAACCTACAGGGGCTCTGCATTTTTTTGCCGGCCGCAGCTTTGGCATGGCAGGTCCCAAGTTAGAACCTGAAAATGTTGTGAGGTATGGTATAAGTTATGAGGTATGTACAGGGCCGGATTAACAATGGGGCTGATGGAGCTACAGCTCCAGGCCCATTCTCCAAATAGGCCCATTCTGTAGCTGAGGACCAGAGCTTTCCAACAAGCCCAGCCCCGTGTCGGTAGCCCCCCGGGAACCGGAGATACCGCCAAGCAAACCTGGAACGTTTTCCCCATAGGATAACATGGGACCTGCTAATTCCGACCTCCACCCGGTTCCAACGGCTGCCAGTTCCCCCTCCGGCATCACAGAAGCTTGAGGTTGATCTCAGTCGAACCCAAATCGCTGGGCCTTCAATCTGATACCTGGTCCATATGGGTTCATTGGTTCTAGAGATATTGCGGGTAAACCAATTTTTTTTCATTTCTGAAATGTAATTTCATGGCTGTTCATGTTGTTTGACAGATTTCTCTGGAACCAAATGGCCCAGTTTCACGGGACCAAAATCATTTAAAGCCTACATGTAAATCGGTCAGTTGGTTCCGAAGATGTAGCTGGTTGTTTAAAGGGGGACAGGGGTTGTTTTCTCTCCCCCTCACACAAAAAAATGCAGGGACTAGGCTGGTGTAAAACGGTCCAGTCCGGGAATGTCCCTGCATGATCTTGGGGCCATATTCCCGGGTAAATCCCTGCATTTTCTGGTGTGAAAGGGGTATTATTTCAAATAGCCGACACATGCAGTGCTCTGAATACAGCCAGACAGCCCCCTGCTCTCTGCCCAGCTGTCAATGGCTGCCATTTCTGCCCGGCGGCGGCTATCCCCCAGTTACCGCAAGCATGTATTCCCCCTTGGCAATGAGCATGTAATCCCACATGGCAATGAGCATGGAACCCCTGGCAATAAGCATGGAACCCCTGGCAATGAACATGTTGGTAAGCAACACTTAAGTAGCATCATTTTTCATAGGCATTATGGTGTTTGGCATAATACATAATGGAGAATATGGTGTTTGGCTTAACATGTAATGGGCATTATGGTGTAAATTTTTAATGCGCGCCTTCAGCGTGCAATGCCCCTATTTATGAAGCATATTGTGCATTATTGCTCAATCTGTTTGGTATAATAATGTGTATTTTGGCTCAATCCATGTGGCAAAATGTGTATTTTGCCTTAATCTGTGTGGCATAACGTGAATTTTGACTCAATCTGTGTGCCATAGTGTGAATTTTGGCTCAGTCAGTGTGAATTTTGGCTCATTCCATGTGGCACAATGTGTAAGAGGCAAGTACAGTATAAGGGGGTTACTATTGTGTTGCATGATTTTTTGTATAAGTGGTATATGGTGTGGTAAATTTAGGTAGCCACATAAAAGGCGCTGAAATGTTGTCTACCAAGTTTCGGCTTTCAGTATTTTTTTTATGACTGGAATGCTGCCTCGCCCTGCAAGTATCTTAGAACATCGGTATCCTGCATGTGCACCTTTGGAGGGCACCCGCCAATATATCTCCCTGCATTTTTCCTATGCCAGCCCCCTGCCTTTTCCAGGCATATATAATTAGTTGAAAGTATTTACACAAATACAGACACACCCATGAGCAGACCACCCAACCAGAACACTGGCCACGCCCCCCACATTATTAGGTGCTGGCCGCAACCCCTATTATTGTGCATAAAAGGCCATTGATAATTTTCAGCTCCAGGCCCATTTAGACCTTAATCTGGCTCTGGGTATGTATAAGTTATGTATAAGTTTACAAGCAGTCTCAGATATACAGCACCTTTCCCACGTTCTCCTTGTAGGATACAAAGTTATGGAAGGTGAGATCCACCATGTCCGGGCCCGTGACAATACATAGAGTTTTGGCAAGGAAGTTGTTCTCAGGGAAATCCAAGTTAAAAACTTCTCGTAATTTCTGGGTCTAAACAAAAAGATCAGATCAGAGCATTAGTCAGAGACAAGTAGATTGCAATACAATATACTTATGTGCTATATACAGTATAACGATTAGGGGGCTATTTATCAAAGGAGAGAGATGAAATTGTGAGTGATAGAGTACTAACCGGTCAGCTTCTTATTTACAAGTTCAGGACCCCATACACTACTCCGGGGTATCGCATGGTAGCCACGCAGGAGATTTCCCGGCAGCTGGATCGCATGTGATACATTGTATGTGGTCATTTTGTATACCATGTATCGCATGCGATCCCATTCACCGCCAGGTCCGATAAATCGTTGCGGCAGCGGTGACAATTCAGATTGTGCATCGGATCGAAATCACAAGTAAATGACTTAACATGATTTATCAGCCGATGCGTCAATGTCAATGCAGCTGATGTAACGTGTGGGAAGAGTTAGACTTGGGTGGGGTTTGTACTTTAAACTGAGATCTATATTGCAGTGTAACAATAATGCAGCCAGTATTTACTCTGCACAGAAACAAAATAACTCACCCAAATGTAACTGGCTCTGTACAGGTTACATCTGCCCCACCAGTTATTTTAGAAACAAGTTTTAAACCAATATATCATGCGCTTTTAGGCAGCCTGAGGTAGCACTTCCAAAAACATTGAAGAACCACTTCAAATAAACCTACAATACCACACAGATATTGGAGAGTTCTCTGGGTGCTAGATGTGTTGCACTTTCATAGTCCATCACCTTAGGACTTCTTCTTCCTCCTTCTTAGAGATAGGGATAACTCAAAAGGAAAATGCAGGACAGGAAAACATCAGAGTGCAGTCAATTTTAATAAAATACAAGTTAGAAAACAATTGATAGCGGGTTTGTATCAGAGGACTCTTGCCCACAAACAATCACAGTCCTCTGATACAAACCCGCTGTCAATTGTTTTTTAACTTGTATTTTATTAAAATTGACTGCACTCTGATGTTTTCCTGTCCTGCACTTTCCTATCCCAGCTTACTGCGAGGAGGTCTGCTGGCTGTGAGAACAATCCATGCCTTTAGATTGGAAGCTTTGCGAGCAGGGCCCTCCTACCTCTATGTTTGTTTCCAATTGTAAAACGTAACGGAATACGCTGCGCTATATACGAAACTGTAAATGAATAAATAAATAATGCAGTCTGCACAATATATTAGTGTACATGACATCCACACATGACGCTGGGGGTCATTCTGGTCGGTTCGCTAAGCAGCTGTATTTCGCTGTTAGCGAGCCTTCTAATGCCCACACTACCCCCTAGAATATGGGCCTCTGAGACAAACTTTTTACTACATGTTCTTCCCTGTGTATTAATGTGTCAGTCTATAGAAAAGAGACCGGCCGGCATACACTTATAAGCTGTCCTGGGAAGTATTATCACAGCTACAGCAGGCTGGGAACCGCGTCTTCCCATCCCCTCCGTCTAGCCTAACATCCTGTATAGTTTAACTTAAATATTTATGTTAAACAAAGTGAATGTGACACCCTCCAGATTCCCCAGCACAGGCGGGGAAGAGATTTGTGATGTGTTAAGTGATGGTGACACAGGAGACTTCCTCAGTCTGTTGTGGTGGTAATCTAATACAGAATCACTGAGCAGATGTAATGTATAATTCTTATGTTGTATGCATTATAATACACAAAACATTCATTATTCCTTTAAAGGGACACTGGGTCTGATACAGGATGTGTAGCTTCAAGCACTGATTTCATTGGAATGTCCTTCCACTATAATAGTGTTATAAATTGATGGCACTGAGTGTGGCTTACTATTCATTATGGGGCACTACTGAGTATGGCACACTATAAACGTGGGGCACTCCTGTGTATGGCACAATATATATATATATATATATATATATGGGGCACTACTGTGTATGGTGCACTATAAAACATGGGGCACTCCTGTGTATGGCTCAATATAAACGTGGGGCACTCCTGTGTATGGCACAATATATATATGGGGCACTACTGTGTATGGCACACTATAAACATGGGGCACTCCTGTGTATGGCACAATATAAATATGGGGCACTACTATGTGTGGCATACAGCTAAATATGGGGCCCTTCTGTATGTGGACTCTATAAATATTGGGCACTCCTGTGTGGTACACTATAAATACGGGGCCTTACTGTGTGTGTCATACTGCTAAATATGGGGCACTCATGTTGTGTGGCACACTATAAGTATGAGGCACTCCTGTGTGTAGCACACTATAAACATGGGCCACCCCGGTGTATGGCACACTATAAACATGGGACACTCGTGTGTATGGCACACTATAAACATGGTGCACTACTATGTATGGCGCACTATAAACATGGGACACTCCTGTGTATGGCACACTATAAACATGGGGCACTACTGTGTATGGCGCACTATAAACATGGGACACTCCTGTGTGTGGCACACTATAAGTATGAGGCACTCCTGTGTGTAGCACACTATAAACATGGGACAGTCCTGTGTATGGCACACTATAAACATGGGACACTCCTGTGTATGGCACACTATAAACATGGGGCACTACTATGTATGGCGCACTATTAACATGGGCCACCCCGGTGTATGGCACACTATAAATATGGGGCACTACTGTGTATGGAACACTATAAATACAGGGCACTACTGTGTGTGTGGCATACTGCTAAATATGGGGCACTCCTGTGTGTAATACACTACAAACATGGGGCACTCCTGTGTATGGCATACTGCTAAATATGGGGCACTCCTGTGTGGTACACTATAAATACGGGGCCCTACTGCGTGTGTCATACTGCTAAATATGGGGCACTTATGTTGTGTGGCACACTATAAGTATGAGGCACTCTTGTGTATGGCACACTATAAACATGGTGCACTACTATGTATGGCGCACTATAAACATGGGACACTCCTGTGTATGGCACACTATAAACATGGGGCACTACTATGTATGGCGCACTATAAACATGGGCCACCCCTGTGTATGGCACACTATAAACATGGGCCACCCCTGTGTATGGCGCACTATAAATACAGGGCACTACTGTGTGTGGCATACTGCTAAATATGGGGCACTCCTGTGTTTGGCACACTATAAACATGGGGAACTCCTGTGTTTGGCACACTATAAACATGGGGCACTCCTGTGTATGGCACATGGGGCACTACTGTGAATGGCACAATATAAATATGGGGCACTCCAGTGTGTGACATACTGTTAAACATGGGGCACTCCTGTGTTTGGCACAATATAAACATGGGGCACTCCTGTGTTTGGCACAATATAAACATGGGGCACTCCTGTGTTTGGCACACTATAAACATGGGGCACTCCTGTGTATGGCACACTATAAACATGGGGCACTCCTGTGTTTGGCACACTATAAACATGGGGCACTCCTGTGTTTGGCACACTATAAACATGGGGCACTCCTGTGTTTAGCACACTATAAACATGGGGCACTCCTGTGTTTGGCACACTATAAACATGGGGCACTCCTGTGTTTGGCACACTATAAACATGGGGCACTCCTGTGTATGGCACATGGGGCACTACTGTGAATGGCACAATATAAATATGGGGCACTCCAGTGTGTGACATACTGTTAAACATGGGGCACTCCTGTGTTTGGCACAATATAAACATGGGGCACTCCTGTGTTTGGCACAATATAAACATGGGGCACTCCTGTGTTTGGCACACTATAAACATGGGGCACTCCTGTGTATGGCACACTATAAACATGGGGCACTCCTGTGTTTGGCACACTATAAACATGGGGCACTCCTGTGTTTGGCACACTATAAACATGGGGCACTCCTGTGTTTAGCACACTATAAACATGGGGCACTCCTGTGTTTGGCACACTATAAACATGGGGCACTCCTGTGTTTGGCACACTATAAACATGGGGCACTAGTGTGTGGCACACTATAAACATGGGGCACTCCTGTGTTTGGCACACTATAAACATGGGGCACTCCTGTGTTTGGCACACTATAAACATGGGGCACTCCTGTGTTTGGCACACTATAAACATGGGGCACTCCTGTGTTTGGCACACTATAAATATGGGGCAATGCTGTGTGTGTGTAGCATAATGGGAATATGGGGCACTCCAGTGTGTGACATACTGTTAAAAAGTGGGGCACTGCTGTGTGTGTGTGTGTGTGTGTGTGTGTGTGTATGTGTGTGGCATAATGGGAATATGGGGCACTCCAGTGTGTGACATACTGTTAAAAAGTGGGGCACTCCTGTGTATGGCACATGAGGCACTCCTGTGAATGGCACACTATAAATATGGGGCACTGCTGTGTGTGCGGTATAATGGGAATATGGGTCACTCCAGTGTGTGTGTGTGTGTGTGTGTGTGTGGTAAAATAGGAATATGGGGCACTTCAGTGTGTGACATACTGTTAAAAAGTGGGGCACTCCTGTGTGTGGCACACTCTGGGTTTGTGGCCAGTTAAGGGGCATGTGTGGTAGTAGGATGGCATACTTGGAGTTCTTAGGGGCATTGAAGGAACATGTGTGCTCTATACAAGTTTTCAGATATTTGGTGAGACATGGTAGTCTGACACCTCACCTTTTAAACTGGCTCCTAGATTTTACAGAAATTTGTTGCACCCTGACATCTATACTCACTGATAAACCAATTCCAATTACAGTGGTCGGTCCTAAAATCATATCCAGCCAAAGTGTTATATTCTCACTCCCAATCTGATTTTTGACGGTTGATGGTTCTTTGCAATTTCTAAATTCTAATTTCATAAATCAGAGATTTATTAAGAGCAAAATTTATGGTACAACGTAGATGAAACATAAATTAACATTCAAATAAAAGGCAAAACATCTGTGAGACGGAGGCTCTGTCTGAAGCCCTGTATATTATGCTGTAAACATGCATGTCAACCCTTTTCACGTCAAACTTTTTTAACGGTGACCTTTTGCTTGTCTTGACCTTTTGACAATGTAGACCAGTGATGGCTAACCTTGTCACCCCAGCTATTGTTAAACTACACATCCCAGCATGCCCTGCATCAGTCTCAGCATGGCCAAATAGTAAAACTGTAGCAGGGCATGCTGGGATGTGTAGTTCAACAACAGCTGGAGTGTCAAGGTGAGCCATCACTGGTGTCGACCCTTTGCATGTGTTGACCTTTGACTGTCGACCAATACTGGTCGAGCTTTTGACTGTCGACCTAACAACCCATACACAAGAAATGGGTTGAAGCCAGTTTCCAGAATATCTACTGTAATTTCGTTCTAAAATAATTATGCCACCAGGTGGCGCTGTTCTGCCATAGTCTAAACAATTCCTTTCGTTCTCCAAGCAGCGTGGCCGGCTGCAGCCATTGTAATAAAAGACAGTATAAATAGCATTGTCTATACAGAGCAGCAGCAGACAGAAGCTGAAAAGAAATAAAAAAATAAAAGATTTCCATTTAATTTGTGCTATGAAGATTGAGAGTATAAAGGGGAATCATTCTGAAGAGTTGACATGTTATTTGTATTATTATTGATGATCTGTAAGGCGCCACCGCAGTGCTCCGCATTACAGCAGGGAAAACAGAATATACATAATACAGGAAGATAGAAGGTAGAGGAAATGAATGGAGACATAATACGCATAGGGTAGGAGAATCTAATGGGAAAGGCACAGCCTAGACAAGAGTCGCAAGTGTATCTAATGCAGGGCTGCCTACTTTTGCACTGCCATCTCCAGGAGAGGGCAGCCAGGGAGGTGGCAGGGGGGCGGAGCCGCTGATGGGGTGGGGAAAGGTGCAGAATAGGGGTGGAGCTACAGCAATTAATATTTTGGGGGCGTGGTCAGTGTGACCGCATCCTCGTGGCCGCACACCCTGCCGCGCATTGCTAGTATTGCATGCATTTCACAGCAGGGTGTGGGGCAACAATGACAAAAACGGGGGGGGGGGGGGGGGTTACGATTTCCGGGACCCTCCCAGCCATTCCGGGAGGGTAGGTATAACCCTGATCTAATGGATATTGGGGGGGGGGGGTTACGATTTCCGGGACCCTCCCAGCCATTCCGGGAGGGTAGGTATAACCCTGATCTAATGGATATTGGGCGTAAGTCAGCATGGATCCCTAATCAGAAAGAAATCCCGCCCTGTGTAAGTTTGGGAGTAAGTTATGAATGGATCACTATCTGGCATCGACTCGCAAATCAATATGCAATTCCCAAACCATTGATAGGTTATTGCAGTCTGTGCACATGTGAGTAGCTCTGACCCTTCCCCCAATCAGGAACAGAGACAGGCTGATCGGGGCCGGCACTGACATCGCAGACCTCCCGTAAGACACCTGGGCACGCCCATATTTTTGGACACTTCCAGAAAACGTCAGATTGCCACCCCCAAATGCTGGGCTCATGTCAGTCAAGCTCTGGCCGCATTGGGTTTATGATCAATATGCAACTTATGTCGCTATTTTCCATTGCGTACGGAACGCATGTGCAGTCATTTGATAATCGCTGCAGGTCGACATGGGGTTAGGTTGACACCAGCATTAGGTCAACGTGGTTAAGGTCGATGTTCAAAAGATCGGCATGGTGTTTTTCACTTCTCGCTGTGCTCGCCATGCTTCGGGCACAGTGCCTTGCTGCGCTCGGCACACTATTTTATTCTCCCACCACGCCCTAGTGGATGGTAGGGCATGAAATACCGCCTGTCGGCACATGTCGGCTAAATAAAAAAAAAGTGAAAACCCCATGTTAACTGTCAACCTTCCCCATGTCAACATAATGCATGTGTCGACCTAACCCCATGTCATAAAGAGGGGATACTATGTTGATATTTCATACCCTACCGTCCACTAGGACGTAGAGGGAGAATATGATAGTGTACCGAGCGCAGCAAATCACTGTGCCCGAAGCATGGTGAGCGCGGACGCTGTACACTTAAGCGGTGTCCATGTCGACTACGACGACATTTGGGACAAAAAAAGTGAAAAACTCATGTCATCCCTTCCCATTTTTTACCTAATGCTTGTGTCCAACTTCCAACCCTGTCGACCTTAGCCATGTTAATCTTTTACAGGTGTCAACCTAAGACCTGTCGCCGTTCATTGGTCGACGCAATGTATGTCGACCATAATTGAATCGACCCTAGGACCCCTACCCAATAAAGAGTCCCCAAACACTTTATTTGTTCATTTAAATAGTTGTAATAAGTCTGAAATATTGTTGTTTTCATGAGCTCTTTAATCTGATGTTTTGAGTTCATTCTTGTTACAGTCACTCCATCCCCAAATATTATAACGTGTTTAATAAATCTGCCGGCTACAGAAGATCCTGCTGTGTATCACGCTGCTCATTCACAAACAGATGCACAATTCTCGCCAATGATTCGCCGATAACGTCATTCGAATAACACAATAATTCAGGACACTGAAATTGTACAATAGTGACTGCAATCCCGAAAATCCTGATGTCCCCTATAACAGTGGCGTATTTCATCAAGACTATAACGAGCAGAATTATAATAGGACATTTTTAATTAATGAAGGAATGGTTATGAAATAATGGTTATGAAAATAATTAGTAGGCAGCACTTTTTAAAACAAATATATTTTCATGGGGAGGCAATTATGTAAATGAGATAATTTGCATGAGGCCACTGACCGAATGCTCGTGTGTATGTGCCAGGCAAGCAATTTGCTTATTAGGCATATCCGTAAACGATGATGTGGTTAGCGACAGACCTTTACAGAGTCATCACAGCCCAGCTTTGTCGTTGCCTCTTCCACAAGATTCTGATCCCAGCTCTGACCCAGGTCCGACCTTTTCACAATGAACCCGGGTCGTCCATTAAATACACAGGGTGACCCAGGTTGAATTGCTGGATTAGTCGACCTAAGTTATAGCCCTTTCACACCGCACAAATAACCCGGGTCTGACTCGGGTTGTTGCCGGGTCGACCCAGTTCACTGTACTGTGTGAAAGGGCCAAGGTCCAGCAAAACCCCCAATCGGACCTGGGTTGCTGTGCAGCTTGAACAGGTAACCCGGGTCCCGTGCACACTATAGGGAGAAGCAGCGTCAGCTCCAAGCGCTGCCTCCTCCCCCACCCCCCGATGACACTCCACTGCTCTGCCCCTCCCCCGATTATGTTAGCGGCCCGGCTTATTGGGGAGTCACTGTGGGAGCATCACCTTGCAAATGGCGGGTCGCTCCAAGGACGGACCCGTGTCCAAATCCCACGTACTATACGACCCGGCATTTGTGATGTGAAGGGGGTATAATTCAAGTTGGTGCTTTTACACTGCACCTTGGCTCAGGTAGACCTGGCAATAACCCGGGTTATAGGTGCAGTGTGAAAGGAGTATTAAATGCAGGCGTTCTAGCTCAGATAATAATAGGATTTGTATAGAAAGAATGTGACGGAGCTTGTTCTAATGATATGCGGAACAATAGTAACTGCCATTATTGTACAGTAAATACAAGAAAAAGGAAATGTGTGTTGACACTAGAACAAAGCCAACAAGGCACTGACTGCGCCAACAGAATGGGACAAAGGAGGCCCATGTTCCTATTTGTGATCAGATAAATGAGGGGTGTGCGGCAAGAGGCCCTCCAGCTGGTGTACTAGACATCCCAGCATGCCCTGCCATAGGTTTTGGCTATGCTGTTACAGAGCATGATGGGATGTGTAGTTCAACAACAGCTATTCCCCAGCCATACTAACCATATTTTCCTCTTCTCCAAGAATGTCTGGGAATCTCCCATACCTTGGAGAGTTGTACTGGACCCCTAGGGGTATAGATCGCCCTCACAGATCCCCAGGAAAGTGGCTAAACTGTGGGGCTGGGTGACACTATTTGTGCTGAATCATTAGGGGGGCTGCCTACATTGAGGCAATTCACTTTGCTACAACCCCCTGAATCTTCCACTTGGACCTCCCTGCATGTCCAAACTATGGCCCTCCAGCTGTTGTGAAACTACAAGTCCCATCATGCCTTGCCACAGTTTTGCTATTAGCGAATGCTACAACTATGGCAAGGCATGCTGGGATGTGTAGTTTCACAACAGCTGAAGGGCCACAGTTTGGGCATGCATGAGGGAATAAACAGCTGGCAAATATGGCTTCAACTGATTGATTCGGTATGAAATACCGACAGTCAAAATCCCAACAGTCATAATACCGACAACCATTGACCGATGGTCAAAATACAGACATTTAAAATGCTTCCGCACACTATTATATTCCCCCTCCATGTCCACTGGGATGGTAAAGTATGAACAAGTTAAATGTCGGTATTTTGACAGTGTTAGTATTTTGACCGTGTCGGCATTTTGACCTTGTCTGTATTTTGACCTTCGGTCAATGGTTGTCGGTATTTTGACCATCAGGATTTTGATTGTAGGTAAATTGACCGCATCCCCAACTGATCCCTTTAAATTTTAAATATCCCGCATGTGTTTTTTTAATAGTCCTGTGTACAGGTATGTGGCTCTTTCCATGTATACAAAATAGAAGGTTCACATATCAGGATGACTATTTAATGACTCTGAAATGCTCAGATCACTAACCCATGTGAGATTGTCTTTTCCGTGGATTTCCCTACTTGCATTTCCTGTGCAAATCAGACCAGTAATCACATCCTACTATGCAAATCTGTACAAAGCCTAGAACACGAACTCATGATCGGAGAGTGCAGCAGCCAACAGTAACCAGGATTTCATGGGGTATGCTAGGGATATCTGTATTTGAATTCTGTCTGCACCTGACATCCTTTGTGGTATACATCTGCCATTTGCATGGAAATCCCAGACTGTACTTGGGTTTCCCTCTTCCATATCACGTCTCCACTTATACAGAGACACAAGTGCCAGATGTGCTCAAAGCTACACGGGAGCATATGAATGTCATCTGTCTGTGGGCATTTGCAGTGCTAAACTGTGCAATAGGGATGGCCATCGACCATCGATGATTAGAAATAATTAATGGTTTATGGCCAATGTCAAATAGTTTTGCCATCGATGGGGGAGAACCAGATGGTTTCCCACCAGTGATGTAAAGCTTAAACGAAAAGTTTCGTTTTTGCTTTTTCCCTACAGTGCCGGGACACGGAGCGTAGCTCCGCCCCCGACACCCGCGAAGCCCTGCCCCCGCACTTTGATTGGCCCACAGGCCACTCAATCAGAGAAAATGGATGACCATTGCTATGCAAAAACATTGATGGTTATCCATAGAGTGGTTACGCACTATCGATGGGCAGTTGCACTTTTGCTATCGATGGCAACCATCGATGGCAAAGGCAACGATGGCCATCCCTACTGTGCAATATACTGTACTATGCAAACCCAGCATAAGGCCCATAAGGGCTGATTCTCAGCCAGATATATTGCAGAGGTTGGATGCAATGGAACAATTGCCTGCTACAATGCATACGTCTGAAATGCACAGTAAATGCAACCTGACTGTGCACAGGAATCATCGCAGTTGTAATGTCAGGTGAATGCAGGGAAAAGTGTTTGGAAAGTGTCTGGGCAGTGACAGGGAGGTGTCTTAGCACATACACGGTGATGGCCTGTGTGATGTGGGCGTGTTATGTGTTATCTGCGTGTTCTGGGCGTGTCAGCGATAATCGTAGCATAACTGTACACAGATGCTCAACCACTCATATTGGAGGCCATAGGGCTGGTGCAAGTCTTGATGCTGCATTGCAAACAAAGATGCGTGTGAAGATGCACCAATCAGTGATGTAGTCCAGTGTCTACGGCCGCAGCAGGTGGCCGACACCTGCTAGCAAAGAATTCCTGCTTCATTTATCCTTCCCTCGCAAGATGATTGACAGGAAGCGGGTGGTAACAGGTCTGTGGTTAGAGTGCTACCAAAAAAAAAAAAACGCAGGCGTGACAGAAAAAACACTAGACGTGGTTTGGAAAATGCAGGCGTGCCCAAGTGTCTACCCGATCGCTGGTCGCTTCTGATTTGTTCAGCAGCAATCAGGTCTGAATCGGGCCCTTACAGATTGCTAAGTGACGCGTGGCTGTTTTGGAATGGTGTCATTTCAAATCTGCTCTTATAGAAAGTCCGTGTATTATGGGGAAACATTATAAGGTAACTAATGCAGTCTCCAGCGGTTGGTGGTATAAGTCTGTAATATGTGAGGAGCTGTAGAGACGTCCTGTTATCTTATTGCTGGTAATCACCAGAATTAAATGCAAGACATCAGACAATTAAGATTTGTTCCGTTATTCATTTCTAAAGAGCTTTATAAGTAGGATCAAACCTTTGGTATTTTAGCATGTTTTCCATATCTGGTATCTCGGACAGTGGTCAGTTCAAGAAATTCAATTTCCTATAGGAGAGAGAGAAAACAGAAATCAATATTACAAACATCAAACACGTAGCTTGCGAGCAGGGCCCTCCTACCATTTCACTGTCTAGCTACCCAGTTTGTTTTATCCCTATTTCTAATTGTAAAGCGCAATGGAACCTGCTGCACTGTATAAGAAACTGTTACTAAATAGGTAAACGTAGTAGTAGTATACAGTAATTACCCTATTACCCTATTAGCCCCGCTGCCGGTGTCCTCGTCCCTGATACCTGCTGCTATCTGGAATCATGCTCAGACACATGAAGCATAATCCCCGATAAGCAGCCGATAGACACACGATAACACATGGAATCGAGGATTTATGGATTTATCGTCCAATTAAAAACCGGCGCTAACTGGATACCGCAATAGTGACCACACTGTAGGTCATTAATCGCAATATCCGGGTATTTTTATCACCTGAATTCAAATTCCACCACACAGTAGCACAATCATATTCATATTACACTACATGTAGTGACCCTGTTTCATATTACACCAGATAGTAGTGCACGTTATGATGCAGTGCCCCTTATTCACAGGACCCCACACAGTTCACGTTTTCCAGGTTACGTCGGCAGGTGCACAGGTGCATTCATTACTCATTGACGTGTTTGAAAAGATCCACAGCTAGAACTAATTATTTCAGTTGTGATTCTGGGGGTTATTTTGGTTCACTCTTTCTGACAAATTCCTTCTTAGATGGACAAAACCATATGCACTGCAGGGGGGCAGATGTAACAGGTGCAGAGAGAATTATATTTGGGTGAGTAATTTTGTTTCTGTTCATGGGAAAATACTGACTGCTTTATTTTTACGCTATATAGATCTCACTTTGAAGTAAAAACCCACCCAAATCTAACTCTCTCTGCACAAGTAACATCTGCCCCACCTGCAGTGCACATGGTTTTGTCCTTCTAAGAAGGAATTTGTCAGAAAGAGTGTACTAGAATAAGGCCCTCTGTGAGGAGACCTGCAAAACATGCACCATGTGGGGTCTTGAAGGCCGAGTTTGAGCACCTTTGCAGTACATTAATCAGTGTTTCTTCTTATTCGTGTTATGCTACACAGTGGTACTCCTTATACATGTATGCCACAGTAGTGTCGCTTCTACACAATGCCGATTGTAGTAGTGCCCCTTACACATAATGCTCACAGCAGTAGTGCCCCTATACAAAATGTCCACAGTAATAGTGCACCTTACGCATAATGTCCACAGTAGTGCCCCTTATGCAAAAAATACCCACAGTAGTGCATGTTATAAACATCTGCCTCCCCAGCAGCTCCATGTTCTGTGTCCCTCCAGTCGTCCCCCCCCCCCCCCCCCACACACACACACACACACACTTTTACCCCTGGGTATAGGCGGATTCGGTATGAAATCCCGACGGTCAAAATCCCGACGGTCATAATACCGACAGCAATTGACAGAAAGTCAAAATCCCGACATGGTCAAAATCCCGACATTTAAAATCCCGACATGGTCAAAATACCGACAAGGTCAAAATACCGACATTTAAAATCCCGACAAGTTCAAAATACCGACACATAGAATGTAGACAGGTGAAAAAGTCAACATGACTTTCGGGCGACAGCTCGCGAGGTCGATATGGGCTTTTCACAGTTTTTTTACCTGAATGTCGACACAGTCGACATGGACACAGTTGGAAGTCAACCGCAGCCCCTCGCATAGCTCGCTGCGCTCGCAATGCTTCGGGCACGGTGCCTCGCTACGCTCGGCACACTATTTTATTCTCCCACCACGCCCTAGTGGATGGTAGGGCATGAAATACCGCCTGTCGGCACATGTCGGGTCAAGAAACAGTGAAAAACCCATGTCGACCTCGCGACCTGTCGCCCGAAAGTCATGTTGACTTTTTCACCTGTCTACATTCTATGTGTCGGTATTTTGAACTTGTCGGGATTTTAAATGTCGGTATTTTGACCTTGTCGGTATTTTGACCATGTCGGGATTTTAAATGTCGGGATTTTGACCATGTCGGGATTTTGACTTTCTGTCAATTGCTGTCGGTATTTTGACCGTCGGGATTTTGACCGTCGGGATTTTGACTGCATCCCGTATAGGCTATCTGTGACAGCTGTATTATCTTCATTCATATTTGCAATAATGAGCCAAGATAATCCTGTCCTTACAACAGGAGGATATACTAGGCCAGATGTACAGTAATCACCTCTGAGTTTGGCGGCTGTGCGGATGCCGGCTGAACTTGGACGTTTTTTAAAGGAGCAATCATTTACAAGGCAAAACCATGACTTGTAGATGATTGCCTCTTTAGAGAAACATGTAAGTTCATGCCAGGGGTAAAAGTGTGTATCCGACACTATCAGGACCGCGCGTCGCATGGAAATCGTAAACGATTTGACACTTTTCAAATGATATCTCGTCCTGAAACATCGAAATCGGTTGAATTTGTGCAAAATCGCTCTAGTGTATGGGGGCCCTTTACTTTTATTCCTTGGCTGTCACCCCCCCCCCCCCTCCCCCTCCCCCTCCCCACCCCATTCAGTCATTATCTGACTGTGGTGCAGCTGGTTACTGCTAGTCCATGTTAGTGACCAGCTGGGAATGGGAAAAGAGCCAGTGCGAAGCCCAGGCTGTCCCAGTACAACTCTCAGGACACCGCTGGCATGGAGAAGCTGCATCCGGCAACATAAGTACATTTTAGATACTGCGACAGCCCACAATCAAGTTATGTTAAGCAGTTAAATACACCACCTCTTCCAACAACAAAGGACTTGTGTTTAACTAAGTACACACAGCGGGGTGCCCAGAAAAGAGGAAACATGCCGTATATCACAGGACCAACAGAGTTCATGCAGAATACTCCGATCTACCCCAGGTCTGTAAACAATGATGTCCAATAGGATATTGGACATCATTGTTTACAGACCTGGGGTAGATCTTCTTAAGCTTATAAAACATACAAGTGGTTGTGTTGTACCTAGGAACCAATCAGATTCAGTCTATCGTTTTCTAGAATGCAACAGAGAAATGGGATTGGTTTTAGCAACCAATCCCATTTCTCTGTTGCATTCTAGAAAATGATAGACTGAATCTGATTGGTTCCTAGGTACCACACAACCACTTGTATGTTTTATAAGCTGAAGAAGATCTAGTGGGCTACACCACCACTTTTATGTTTCACAAGCTTCAGTAAATCTACCACATGGTGTCCAAGAGATGCCTGCCTATATATATAGGGGTCTTGTTCAATTAAACATGTGGACCCCCATTTTCCAGAGCACAATGGTGATGCATTGTAAATGGCAGGCGGACATTTTGACACTCAAGGCAACCGATTATAACACCTATATTTTTGCGCAAATCTATTGACCTGATGCCTGCTCAGACAGTGTCATCATAGATATATGTCACTTGAATAAGACGTGCGTCTGCTATTTAATATATAGATCCTACAGATTGGCAGATAATACACAAAAAACACTGTAGTTCAGCCATATTGTTATTGAAACGCTGAAGGCAACACAATATTTAAATATAACCCAATTTTATGCTGCTTTAATACTTATATCTGCGAGACCTTAAACTTCAGCAGCCACTACGCTCTATGGCCCTTATTCAGATTTGATCGCAGTACAAATTTGTTCTCAAAATGGGGAAAACTATATGCACTGCAGGTGGGGCAGATGTAACATGTGCAGAGAGAGTTAGATTTGGGTGGGGTGTGTTGAAACTGAAATCTAAATTGCTGTGTAAAAATAAAGCAGTCAGTATTTACCCTGCACAGAAACAAAATAACTCCCCCAAATCTAATTCTCTCTGCACATGTTACATCTGCCCCAACTGCAGTGCACATGGCTTTGCCCATTTTGTACTGTGATCAGATCTGAATAAGGGCCTATAATTTTACCACGACTTTGATGGAAGTAGTATCTGGATGTGATTTATTTTATTGTGGAAATCAATGTATGGAAAGTGTCACTGTGAACGATCTATGAGTGATTGATGACAGTATATATATATAATGCTCTGTGTCAGAGCTGTTATTAATGCACTTTACTGATCTGCAGTATATAATTAAGTACTTTATCATCATAATGTGTATTGATATCCTGTACACATCCTCAGTGGCGCATAGTAAGTAAATATTATGTCATTTTCCCAGTCATTCCCGGTGAGAAGAATGAGCGAGATGATGATGTTCCGGGGACTATTTATTACATCCATGCTTCTGCTATGGTTATAAACATCGATTATCGCTACTATTCACCGATATAGCAGAGGAATGGACATGGCTAATTATCATTTCAATCACGCACATACAATTGGTTGCCCCGGTGATGATGTTTCACGATTAATAGCCTCCTCCCTGCTGATCTGATCCAAAGATCTCTTTGGGGAAATTGTATTCTCTATGCTACAATAATGCTATCTGAAGATGACGTTAGTGATCAGGGTCAATTTCCAGAACATTTACATGGGTAAATTACTAAGAACTTTGGGGTAAAGTTACTAAGATGGGAAATCTATGGATTCTATCTATTATCTTCTAGAACAGAGGTGGCCAACCGGTCAGAGGTAAAGAGCTGAAAAATATGGGTAGTCAAGCTAAAGAGCCGACATCATGTGCGCGCCGAAGGCGCATGCGCCAAAAAAAGAGGCGTAGTCTATTTTGACCCCTTGGGTGGGTGTGATACAAATATGCCTCAAATAGTGCAGTGCCATATATACATATGCCCCCAATAGTGCCAGATACACATATGCCCCCCATGGTGCCAGGTATGTACCACACGGTGCCGGGTATGCCCCCACAGTGCCAAAAAGCTGGTATGCCCCCACAGTGCCACAAACTGCTATGCCCCCACAGTGCCACAAACTGCTATGCCCCCACAGTGCAAATTTCCCAGCAGCAGCACTCACCGTTGTTGCTGCTGCTGCCAGGTGGGGAGAGGACAGTCTGGTGTCCCCCTTCAGTCTTCCTGTCATGTCACCGATGGGAGGAGAGCACAGCACACCACGCGTCTCCTTCCCCCTCATTTCCCTGTGCTTGGGCCGCCCACCAATCAAAGCTCGCTGGCCGGCTCCTGATTGGCTGCTGGCCCACAAGCTCTGCTTGGCAGACGGCCCAGTCACAAGGATGCACAGTAAGGGGTAGGAGAGATGCGCGATGCGCGCTCTCCTCCCCTCAGAAGGAGAAGGGATTCAGGGAACCGGCAGCAGGGGGGACTGGGACAGACGGTGGGCGGCGGGCAGCAGTGGGAGCAGGAGCCGCACTTTACAAGGGGGAGAGCCGCATGAGGCTCAAGAGCCACAGGTTGGCCACCACTGTTCTAGAAGGTGCTTAATAAATAAATACAATCTGATCGGTTGCTACGGGCAACATCCCTTCTTCAATAGAACTTACATCTTAGTAAATTTACCCTCAGGGATAGATGTATGAAGTAGTGATAAGGGAGAAGTGACCCCAGAGGAGGAGTGACCACAGAGGAGGAGTGACCCATGGCAATAAGCCCCAGTATTAGCAAGTAACCCCCGGCAACACATTTGGCTCATTTACTGTATGTTATGAGGAGAGATATTTGGGTTACATTAAATTATGGATCTGTATTTGTGTCTTAATGCTCTGACATATATGAACAGGATCTGATAAATGTCAAATTATTTAAAAATTAGAAAAGAAAGCATGTCAATGTAATAATTGGGTCATTTCTTACCTTGCTTTGGAAAGTCCAGTACAAGTAATAACCTTTTGGATCAACCCTCAGGATCACTGGAGATGCCGTGGAGGTTTCCTATAAGGCAATAAATGGGAATGGGAAACTTAAAACAAAACTATTATATCTGGTCCTGATTCTGGTTCACTCGCAAAAGCAAATTCTCTCTCTAATGGACAAAACCACTGCAGGTGGGGCAGATGTAACATGTGCAGAGAGAGTTAGATGCGTGTGAGTTATTTTGTTTCTGTGCAGGGTAAATACTGGCTGCTTTATTTTTACCCTGCAATATAGATTTCAGTTTGACGTACAAACTCCACCCAAATCTAACTCTTTGCACATTTACATCAGCCCCACCTGCAGTGCAGCATGGTTTTGTCCATTAGAGAGAAATAAATTGCTTTTGCAAATGAACCAGCATCAGGGCCTTAGTCATGGGACTCCCTTATGGGAGCATAGGTAATATGGTCGGAGGTGCGGATGCCGATGGATCTCGGATGTTTTTAAAGTGACAATTATTTTCAAGGTGTTTTTTTTTTTTTATGCCTTGTAAATGACTGCCTATTTTTTTTTTTACTCTTTTTTGAAGCATATGCATCATATCACATTATACAACTGGCAAATACAATACAGAGTAAGCCATGCTAGGCAGAATTAAGGAAGGCTTTACAAAACAGCTGAGCGGCACAGATCATTTTCCAGACTTAAAAGAAATATGGAGCAGACTATATAGAACGACAATTATTTGAATGAAAGATACAAAATGGAACAAATAATTGCTAAAATTTGCAGCACAAACAGGAGAAGGACGGGAACTACGGCTGCAGTCCAAGAAATAAACTATCTGAACTACTTTAAACATAAATAATATATAAAAAAAAAAATCCCAGAGATACTAATACAGGTTGAGTATCCCGTATCCAAAATGCTCGGGACCAGGAGAATTTTGGATAACGGATTATTCCGTATTTCGGAAAATTTAATATTTCAATGATGTATTTTGAAGTATCTTGCATTTATGCTGTATAAACACATAATATACACACAAATATATTTTATTACCACATAAAATACACACAAACATATTTTAATTGTTCAAAAAACAAGGTTTCAAAACGTGAAACAAAATGTGTGTACTTTCTCAGCACTGAATTTGAATGCCAAGCAATCATTGTCTTGCACATATATAGTGGCAGTTACATATCATGTCCCCAGTGATGCTGTTACATATGTCCCCAGTGAGTTTTTAGCAAAAAAAAAAAATTTTTTCACTTTCTGGAATGTCCGTATTTCGGAATAATTCGGATAACGGATATTCGGATACGGGATACTCGACCTGTACTACTTTTACACCAAAATCCCTGGTCGGACCCTGATAAACTGCCAGCCAACCTTCTCTTAACGATTTCAAATAAAAATTGGTTGTTGGTTTGTTTAATTTGTAAAATATTTTTTCAAAAATAATTATTTAGCGATGAAGCCCACACAGAAGTATAAAAGTGCAGCGTTTCCAGTGTGCTCCCCCAGCCCCCTTCCCCTGCAGCAGCAGACAGCATCTCCCGTGTGCTCCCCAGTCCCCTTCCACTGCAGCAGCAGACAACATCTCCCGTGTGCTCCCCCAGCCCCCTTCCACTGCAGCAGCAGACAGCATCTCCCATGTGCTCCTCAGCCCCCTTCCCCTGCAGCAGCAGACAGCATCGCCAATGTGCTCCCCAGCCCCCTTCCCCTGCAGCAGCAGACAGCATCTCCAATGTGCTCCCCCAGCCCCCTTCCCCTGCAGCAGCAGACAGCATCTACAATGTGCTCCCCTAGACCCCTTCCACTGCAGCAGCAGACAGCATCTCCCATGTGCTCCCCCAGCCCCCTTCCACTGCAGCAGCAGACAGCATCTCCAATGTGCTCCCCCAGCTCCCTTCCACTGCAGCAGCAGCAGACAGCATCTCCCATGAGCTCCCCCAGCTCCCTTCCACTGCAGCAGCAGACAGCATCTCCCTTCCACTGCAGCAGCAGACAGTAGGGGGCTGGGGGAGCACATGGGAGATGCTGTCCGCTGCTGCTGCAGTGAAAGGGAGCTGGGGGAGCACATGGGAGATGCTGTCTGCTGCTGCAGTGGAAGGGGCTGGGGGAGCACATTGGAGATGCTGTCTGCTGCTGCAGTGGAAGGGGGCTGGGGGAGCACATGGGAGATGCTGTCTGCTGCTGCAGTGGAAGGGGGCTGGGGGAGCACATTGGAGATGCTGTCTGCTGCTGCAGTGGAAGGGGGCTGGGGGAGCACATGGGAGATGCTGCCTGCTGCTGCAGTGGAAGGGGTCTGGGGGGAGCACATGGGATATGCTGTCTGCCATGGGAGATGCTGTCTGCTGCTGCAGTGGAAGGGGTCTGGGGGGAGCACATGGGATATGCTGTCTGCCATGGGAGATGCTGTCTGCTGCTGCAGTGGAAGGGGTCTGGGGGGAGCACATGGGATATGCTGTCTGCCATGGGAGATGCTGTCTGCTGCTGCAGTGGAAGGGGGCTGGGTTAGCACATGGGAGATGCTGTCTGCTGCTGCTGCAAGGGAAGGGGGCTGGGGGAGCACATGGGAGATGCTGGCTGCTGCTGCAAGGGAAGGGGGCTGGGGGAGCACATGGGAGATGCTGTCTGCTGCTGCAGGGGTAGGGGACTGGGGGAGCACATTGGAGATGCTGTCTGCTGCTGCAGTGGAAGGGGTCTGGGGGAGCACATGGGAGATGCTGTCTGCTGCTGCAGTGGAAGGGGTCTGGGGGAGCACATTGGAGATGCTGTCTGCTGCTGCAGTGGAAGGGGTCTGGGGGAGCACATTAGAGATGCTGTCTGCTGCTGCCAGTTTAGCATGTAGACAAACATGCACTAGGTGGAAGGCAGTTTGAATGGTTACAATAGCATACCCTCCAACTGTACCGTTTTAGCCGGTACAGTACCGGTTTTTAACGGACTGTACCGGCAAAAATCCAAATGTACCGATGTACCGATTTTCTTTGGCGGTGGTCGCTCCTCCAACTCCGCAAGCAATGGCTCCGGGCTGCGATGGATATTGGACAGATATTATCAGGCTGAGTGGGGATAAATGTGTCCCAGTGCGGCTGCTCCCGTTCCCAGTGGTGCCTTGCGCGGCATCCCGACAGCCAGCGTTCATGTGTCACATGATGTCAGCACACAGACTAGGCACCCGTCCTGCACGCTGCCTGTGCCCCCGTGCAGCATGCTTCCTGTGCACCCGGTGATCTGAATGGCGCCGCAGCCGCGGGACTCGGATGACGGAGCAGCTCAAGGGGGTACTGTACAATTTTAAATTTAATGTGCGTCCTCAGGTGGGGGGCGTGGTCACGGATATCTGAGGTGTTGCCCCACCCCCTCTATACATAGACACGCCCCTATATCCGTGACCACGCCCCCTGTACCGATTTCCATTGATAAAATGTTGGAGGGTATGCAATAGGGTAATTGGAATTTTCTCACCCATATATCGGAGGTAGCGGGGAGCTTAATGGATGTTGCTTAGCTCGACCCTGAAGTAGAATTAACTCCCAATTGCGAGGTCCGACAGCCGGGTAAATCTGTGAGAGTGGAAGCGGTATGGTCGGCGCTAAGTAGCGCTGCAGCAGGCGTCCCCAATATGGTGATCTTGTCTTGAAAAAGTTCCCGTTCACAGAGGGTACGAAACGCGTTGACGCAATATTCAAACCTCTAGACGTGTCTCCAAGGTCCCGCCTCCAGCCAACAGTACTGCTAACTGTTAGCCGCACTTCTAACATCGGCTCTCCAAGCGGCCACTGGCTAACTTCTGTGCCCGCCGCTGCAACACCATCTCCTACGGCGCCAGCAGGACACGCTGCTACCCCGACAAGGGAGAATTCCACCAGCATACGGCCGGTCCCCCGGATCACCATATTGGGGACGCCTGCTGCAGCGCTACTTAGCGCCGACCATACCGCTTCCACTCTCACAGATTTACCCGGCTGTCGGACCTCGCAATTGGGAGCAGACAGCATCTCCCATGGCAGACAGCATATCCCATGTGCTCCCCCCAGACCCCTTCCACTGCAGCAGCAGACAGCATCTCCCATGGCAGACAGCATATCCCATGTGCTCCCCCCAGACCCCTTCCACTGCAGCAGCAGGCAGCATCTCCCATGTGCTCCCCCAGCCCCCTTCCCCTGCAGCAGACAGCATCTCCCATGTGCTTCCCCAGCCCCCTTCTCCTGCAGCAGCAGACAGCATCTCCAATGTGCTCCCCCAGACCCCTTCCACTGCAGCAGCAGACAGCATCTCCCATGTGCTCCCCCAGCCCCCTTCCACTGCAGCAGCAGACAGCATCTCCCATGTGCTCCCCCAGCCCCCTTCCACTGCAGCAGCAGACAGCATCTCCAATGTGCTCCCCCAGTCCCCTACCCCTGCAGCAGCAGACAGCATCTCCCATGTGCTCCCCCAGCCCCCTTCCCCTGCAGCAGACAGCATCTCCCATGTGCTGATGGGTGGCGGGAGGATGTTCCAGTGCAGGGGGGGCAGCGCGAGAGAAGTCTTGGACACGGGAGTGGGAGGAGGTGATTAGGTGAGAGGTCAGGCGGCGGTCTGCGGCGGAGCGAAGAGGACGGGAGGGAGTGTGGATACAGTACAGTATCGCTATCACTATGGATAGCAAGAAGACAGCACCATGGGCCATTATAGATGTGCAAAATATCAGCTTAAAATTCCTGCGCCGCTCACATTTGTTATCTAAATTCAAATAAAAAAATGTTGTGTAAGAAAATATTCTATTTCCTATACAAGGTAAACATGACAGGTCATTGTGATGAAGAAAATTGTTTGCTTGGCAATTTTCACACCAACTCAAGGGGTTAACATTAGTGGCGGCTTGTACCTTTTGGCAGGAGAGGGGCTGCCGCTGGCTGCGATGCAGGCCCCCCCCCCACTGCAGCTGCTCCTCCCGGTCCCCGCCTCAGGCACTGCGTTCCCGGCACCTGTACTATGATGACAGGCACCGAGACAGGCGCATGTGCGGTTCAAACCTCTGTATTGCGCATGCGGACAGTTTCTATGGACTGCTTCGACAACAGCACATAGAAGGGGGATCACGGCCCCGGCACCAGTATAATACAGATGACGGGACTGACATGTGCAATCCCCAGGTTTTAGGGGCTTACGCTCGGCAGCGGATAGAGAGGCATCCCAGAGGGAGAGAAGACCTACTACTGGGACTGATTTGGTGACTGGCAGGTTGGACTTCCAATAGTGGTGGATTTTACCTGTGGGGGTGGGGGGCTACAGCCCTACAACCTATAGGTAAAAACTGCCACTGGTTAACATACTAGCAATTCAAACAGATACCCATCTAATTTAGTTTTAGCACTGTAAACAAATTTAAAATTCAAAGTAATAAGCCTAATCCAACCCACAATGAGCCTGCAGCCCACTGGTAACCAGCAAGAAAAACTGGCAAGGATTAAAAAATCCCTGGCAATGAGCATGTAACCCCTGGCAATGAGCATGAAACCACTGAAAACAAGCATGTAACCCCTGGCAATGAGCATGAAACCCCTGTAAACGAGCATGTAACCTCTGGCAATGAGCATGAAACCCCTGGAAATGAGCATTTAACCCCTGGCAATGAGCATGTAACCCCTGGCAATGAGCATAAAACCCCTGGAAACATGCATGTAACCCCTGGAAATGAACATGTAACCCCTGGCAATGAGCATGAAACACCTGGAAACGAGCATGTAACCCCTGGCAATGAGCATGAAACCCCTGGAAATTAACATTTAACCCCTGGCAAGGAGCATGAAACCCCTGGAAACGAGCATGTTACCCCTGGCAATGAGCTTATAACCACAGGCAATGAGCATGAAACCCCTGGAAACGAGCATGTACCCACTGGAAATCAATGTGCCTTCTATAGGTTGTTTGGTAGATAAAAGCTGTAGGTGGCCCCTCACATTGATGATTATATTTGTCCTCTTTCCCCTTTGTTACCAGGCATTATATAGGCCAAATTCTTCAACATTTCTCTGATCAAGTTTGGGACATTTCCCTTTTTGTAAAAAATAAATAAATAAACCCAGATCATGCATCTACACCATCAATGCTACAGCCACTGCCGGCACACTCCTCACTGTGGTGATGCCCCTCCCCACCGCCTAACATACTCACCAAGATGGGCATAAGCTCTTGGAGGGTTGCCGGTCATCGGAGTTCCCTGCTTCTGTAAAGCTTTCACTCTGCAGCATCTCGCTGCTGCACTGGAGCAGCAGGGAATCCCGATGACTGCAATCCCCCAGTTTGTCCCTGTCATGTTGTTACTATTTATATATTTAGTAACAGTTTCTTAGATAGCGCCGGGTCCATATCGGAACAAAAGTGCAGTGTGTACGCACATTCGATCGATATGCTGGACATTCTTGCAACTATACGTTCCATAGCTGCATGATCTCTCCTACAGCACAGCATGTAGTCACTCTCTCGATTGTCATTGTCATTGCATGATGGTTAACACCCTGCTGCACAGGTACTTGTAGTGCCACGTAAAAAGTTAAGTCCGGAAAACCACTCTGAAGAACGGTGTATCTAGACGCGCACCCCAGCTATTTGCCGTATGTCTGTCTCTAGTCACCCTGCCGGCTGACTACATCTAGACGCGCACCCCAGCTATTTGCTGTATGTCTGTCTCTAGTCACCCTGCCGGCTGATTACATCTAGACGCACATTCCAGCTATTTGCCGTATGTCTGTTTCTAGTCCCCTGCCGGCTGACTATATCTAGATGCGCACCCCAGCCATTTGCCGTATGTCTGTCCTTAGTCACCCTGCCGGCTGACTACATCTAGACGCGCACCTCAGCCATTTGCCGTAAGTCTGTCTCTAGTCACCCTGCCGGCTTACTACATCTAGACGCGCACCCCAGTTATTTGCCGTATGTCTGTCTCTAGTCACCCAGCCGGCTGACTACATCTAGACACGCACCCATGCTATTTGCCGTATGTCTGTCTCTAGTCACCCTGCCGGCTGACTACATCTTTTTACGTGGCACTACAAGTACCTGTGCAACAGGGGTGCACCACTCCCAGATAACAGCCGCTCACCATGTAATGATTCCCCAGTGTGTGCCGTCTGTGCATAGCCCAGGACTTACTCAGCAGCTGTGATAGAATCAGGCTGATCGGGGGACGGAGCTGATGTCACATGACTTACCCTCACAGCTGGGGCACACATGCATTTTCCCCATACTTTTGAAAACTAGTTTTAGGGAAATTATAGTTGGTAGTATAATTTTGCACTGCGCACCCATTGAGGGGGTCTGTCATGCTCCACTTAAAGGGCGTGTCTAGTTCCATATATGGAGAGATTGTGAAAAGAGATTGTGAACGTGGCACCTAGAAGCGTGGGTGTGTACTGCTACATCTGAGAGGAATCTTCTAAAATGACTTATATCCAAATGTAGATGAGCCCCAAAGCAGTTAGTAAGAGCTACTATACTTGGTAACGTGCTGGGAAATGACACTGATGATTCAATGTAACTGTATCTGTCTCTCATTCCTTTTTACCCCAAAAATGTAATAGTGTAATGTGGGCTAGGTGACATGAGGGAGATTGCTAGACTAATGAGGGAGAGAGGGAGATTGCTGCTATGTCAGGGAGTCTCCTGCAGAATGCAGGAGGGGAGGTAACTATGATGTAACAGTGTAATGTGGACTATGGGACATGAGGGAGATTGCTAGACTAATGAGGGAGAGAGGGAGATTGCTGCTATGTCAGGGAGTCTCCTGCAGAATGCAGGATGGGAGGTAACTATGACGTAACAGTGTAATGTGGGCTAGGTAACATGAGGGAGATTGCTAGACTAATGAGGGAGAGGGAGATTGCTGCTATGTCAGGGAGTCTCCTACAGAATGCAGGGGGGGAGGAGGTAACTATGATGTAACAGTGTAATGTGGGCTAGGTGACATGAGGGAGATTGCTAGACTAATGAGGGAGAGAGGGAGATTGCTGCTATGTCAGGGAGTCTCCTGCAGAATGCAGGAGGGGAGGTAACTATGATGTAACAGTGTAATGTTGGCTAGGTGACATGAGGAAGATTGCTAGACTAATGAGGGAGAGAGGGAGATTGCTGCTATGTCAGGGAGTCTCCTGCAGAATGCAGGAGGGGAGGTAACTATGATGTAACAGTGTATTGTGGGCTAGGTGACGAGGTAGAAAAAACAAGTGGTTGTAAACCAACCCAAATGGGCGCTGTAGTGGGTTGTGGTGTGGAGCAGCTACTAGGGGGGGATTGAGAGTCCCCTAAGATAGACAAGAAATATACAAAAAAATAGTAGCGCTAAATCAATGTAAGACAATATCACATTTAATATATAAAGTGCACAAGTAGATTAAAATAGACAAATTCATAAAACAAATGCACCAGCACCTAGAGAAATTTGTTGCCTGAGAATAGGGTCCATTCCTATAAACGTCGCCTGTTTCCGGAAAAGTTATAAAGTCTCTTCACATGAAAGGTAAGAGTGATATTTACCGCAGGTAGTCCCAAATGTGGTTCTTAATCCTTCTTAGGATGGCATTAGAGCAAGGTCCAACAATTGGTTTTGAGGGTATCAGCCTCAGGACTCCATTTCAAACGGTCTGTTTAGAGGTGAAGCAATCCGGTGGCGGCTGGTCTGGATCCCCAAATGGTGGTAGGTGGCAAAGATGAGCTGGTAGTAGGTAGCTGGTGCAAGGTGCCTGACGCATTTCGCTGCATAAGGGAGCAGCTTTATCAAAGGAAGGTTACGAGGGAGATTGCTAGACTAATGAGGGAGAGAGGGAGATTGCTGCTATGTCCGGGAGTCTCCTGCAGAATGCAGGAGGGGAGGTAACTATGATGTAACAGTGTAATGTGGGCTAGGTGACATGAGGGAGATTGCTAGACTAATGAGGAAGAGAGGGAGATTGCTGCTATGTCAGGGAGTCTCCTGCAGAATGCAGGAGGGGAGGTAACTATGATGTAACAGTGTAATGTGGGCTAGGAGACATGGGGGAGATTGCTAGACTAATGAGGGAGAGAGGGAGATTACTGCTATGTCAGGGAGTCTCCTGCAGAATGCAGGAGGGGAGGTAACTATGGTGTAAGTGTAATGTGGGCTAGGTGACATGAGGGAGATTGCTAGACTAATGAGGAAGAGAGGGAGATTGCTGCTATGTCAGGGAGTCTCCTGCAGAATGCAGGAGGGGAGGTAACTATGATGTAACAGTGTAATGTGGGCTAGGAGACATGGGGGAGATTGCTAGACTAATGAGGGAGAGAGGGAGATTACTGCTATGTCAGGGAGTCTCCTGCAGAATGCAGGGGGTAGGCAACTATGATTTTCCCCGATATACCCTGAAAATATAGCCGGTTACCAGCCATTAACGCCGGCTTCCTGTCAATCAACATGCATACGGCCAGCGATTACAAATGGAAAGGATTTTATCACAGGATGGAATTGCAAATGTTTACAATGATGCAGGACATCAGCCCCCTGCCCCATTTTCGTCCAGGCGCACGCAAATAACAGTCAGTTTCCACATGGTCGACCACCAAATGATTTCTCCTGCAGCAGAGGCGTGTGAGGGGATGTGTTTGCGTCACACATCCCCTCGCTTGTTACCAAGGGGAATCGGTGGTGGTGGCGGGTGGGGGGGGGGAGCAATCAGGCGGCTGGAATCTCAGGCACTCAGTAAGCTGCGATGTTCAAGCCAACCTGAACAGGGCCTCTGGTCTGAATAACCCCCTATATCAGTGCTGTGGTTTTATCACATTAATATGGCAATAGTGAATCATTTGTTTGCCATGACCTGATACAAGTATTCGAATAATTCTAACCAATATCTCTGCGTTACATCTGCAACATCAACAGTTAATGACTCTCAGGCTGAGTAAGTGTTTTCTCAAACAGAGCTCGCACACGTCTCTCTCCTCATATCACAGAACCGGGTTGGTTGTATGTTTGTGGCCGCACAGAACCCGACACGTGACAAGACGTTCGCTTGCTTCCACATTTGCATGTATTTTAATAACAAATGACTCTCAAATACTGCAGCAAATGCTAAACAAACCGTAAATCGTACAAAGACATTTTAATGTTCTAAATGACATAAATCCTTTGCTGTCAAATTAAGTCACCTAAGCATAATGCAAATGCAGTAATGTGGCTGTTGTGCTGCCAGCATTCGTCAGATTGCTAATGCTCAGTGCGCGCGAATTCAGACCACCGCTGTTGTGGTAGTTTGTAAAGTGTTTGCCGAACGTAATTGTGTTGGTTCGTTCATTTCTAGTTTACTAATTATTAAATTAATATCTATATCAGATAGGAAAATGCGATTTAGGATTAATATCATAATTGTATGAAGTTCCTGGGTGGTGAGTGGGGTTTGCAAACAAGCAATTAAACTTCCTGTTTTTGTTCTGTTCCAAAGAAGAGAGTGCGATTAGCATTACGCTTTCTAATTTATACACATATAATGTTTAATTTCTTTGTGTTTTTATTATTCACTTTAAATAATTTAACTATCCTAAATAAAAGATTTTTGGGGTTATTCACTCCCGGGAGCTATATCCGCCGGGAGAAAATACTGGACGACCGTATTCAATCCTGGCCGGGACTCGTCTGCAACAGGCGCGCCTCCCTGCTTAGGCAAATCTGTATTGTCGGAAACGGGCGCTGTGGAATCCGCAACCATTTTCAACTATCAGCGCCGTTTTTACAGATGCCGGGACTTTCCGACTGGCAAAATATATTCCTACAGTCAGAACGGACCCCACACTGAATAGGTCGAATGAGATTTGAATAATAATAATGTCGGAAGCGGCCGCTACTGTATTTCTGCCTGGCAAAAATACCCCGCTTTGTCAAAACTGAATTCAAATCAGGGGTAACATTCATACCCCTTTCACATTCGCAGAGCCGGGTCATACCCGGGAATGTGTTCCCGGACGCATCCAGGGAATGTACCCTTTCACCCTGCACTAAGACCTTGGATCGACCTGGCACAGCCCCATTCACACTGATCCCAGGAAATCCCTGCACATACATATGCATGTCATTAGAAATGGACTCATGGGCTCTAAAAGATGACATCAGCATTTGTGAGCCCAAGAAAGCTCCAATCAGCAGCTTTTTTAAAGTCCCGTGTACCCAATCCCGGGTACGGGACCATTCACCTTGACCGCATCCCGGGTTGATTCCGGAATCTACCCAGGTCAGGACCTGGGTAGCAATCCCGGAATATTCATCCCGGGATATTCTTTCAAGACCCTTTCACACTGAGCTAAATCCCGGGTTGATGCGCGTTCATGTGCAACAACCCGGGATATTTTGCAAGTGTGAAAGGGGTGCCTTCCAGTTGGATGCTGTGCAGGACTTTGGATCCAAATCAGATTGCTGGGCTGTGAATCTCCAGAGCCCAGCGATCAAGTAAATTCCACCCCTAACATTTTTTAATTGCTTGTTCTGTGTTTCAGGAATAATATTTCTGTACCATTGTTCAGCCAGTAATATTAACGTTTATAGGGGGGGGGGGGGGGTTGACATGAGTCTCACATTTTTCTGAGCCGACATGTGCCGACAGGCGGTATTATACCTTACCATCCACTAGTGCGTGGAGGGAGAAGATAACAGTGTGCCGAGCGCAGCGAGTGGACTTGGTGCACTGATACGGTATCCATGTCAACTTACTTCGAAATTCGGAAAGAATTTGACTGTCGACTTTGCCATTGTCGACCTATTTTATGTGTTGACCTTTAGTGGTCGACCTAATCTAACTCGATCTTATTTAGTTATCCCTATGACCCGTACCTGTATATACAGCAGGAATACAGAATCATCTGCTGCCATCTACATTTGTGTAACTTTAATAACATAAATAGTGAGTTCTAAGGAAGACGATCCTCAAAGCATTTCCTAACTTACTTCCTCTTCCCTAAATGTTCCCCCCTATGTTGGTGATGAGGTATTTTCTTCTTTTCTTCCTCAGGTTCCTGCCCCCACCCCCTCATTCATCAACTTTTATATTATTGGGAACTCTTGTTCCATCTATGCTTCCCCCAAAACTTTCCAAATGACATTGCTTAGTATAAAACAGGGATGTTCAACCCTGATCCTCCAATACCGCTAACATGCCATGTTTTCAGGACTTCTTCAATCATGCCCTCATACCTCCCAACTTCTGCCGAGTTCGATGCGGGACACAGCTGCTGTGGGGGCGTGGCCTAATTTCGGGGCGTGACCTATACTCGCGGCTCTCCCACGAGGCCACGCCCCCATTTTGCCGCTATGGGGGCATGACCCAGAGGCTCTGTGAGCCTCTAGCCATGCCCCCAGCCCCCTGGCTGCGGGAATAGACGCTGTGCGCATGCGCACAGCGTTTATTCCCCGCTGCTTAGCAGCTGACAGGGGGGGACTCCCAACAGCCCCCCCTCACCACGGGACACTGCCGTCCGCGGGTGGGACAGCGGGACAGGCCCTGATAATCGGGACTGTCCCGCTGAAATCGGGACTGTTGGGAGGTATGCGCCCTGGTGAGTGTCAGTTTAATAGTAATCCCCCTTGCCAGACCAAAGTTCTCTTCTAATATAAAACATATTTAATATATGAAGATGAAGGTTCTACCCGATGACGAATGAAGTTATAGCACCGCAGAAGAGGTAAGTTATGATTTTTTTTATGTATTCTCATAAATGGGTGAGTATCAGGAGTCCGGTACATTGCTGTGCAAGAGGCCTACAGTGCTGATAATGCTGTGCACACGCTTAGATACAACATTTGCTTTTGACTATATAGTAAAAATGTAATGGAAATCGAATGCACATTGAATGCTTTTAGCAGCAACAGATGCAGATTCGATCCCAATCCGATTGTCAGACTACATAGTAGAAATCTAATCGAACGGCATATCGAATCGAAATTGAATTGAATTCCACATCTAAAGCTGAGTACACACGCTTAGATTTTTCCCTGTTTTCGATTCGATTTTGCTTATAGAAGCAAAATCGAATCCACATCGAATGGTTTTTAGGACACTTTTGATCTGCATTCGATTCGATGCGCGCTCCCGTTTTCTCAAAATCGAATAGAAAAATCTTCTGTGCAGCCAAGGAAATCTCGAATCCGATCCAGTAAATCGAATGAGTACATTGTGCCTACATTGTGAAATCGAAATCGAATCGAATGCAAACGTACAGATCTAATGCCAAATGGAATGGGAAGATCTAATGCCAGATCTAATAGAAAATCGAATCTAACATCAAATCTAAAGCAAATCTAAGCGTGTGTACAGGGCTTTACACTTTGATATGTCCTTGTTTAAGGGTGGATTACACCAAACATAAACTTGTCCACTCAGCAGTTATACAGGTTGAGTATCCCTTTGGACCACAAGCATTTTGGATAAGGGATTTTTCAGGTTTTTGGAATATTGATTTTTTTAACATACTTACCTGGTCCCCTGGGGGTGCCCCAATGGTCCCCCAGCATCCACAGTGTCCCCCGGCGTCCATGGCAATCCTTCAGGAACCTCTTCAGTGGTCACAGGGGTGAATTGCATGAGTGCATGGACGCGCTGGTGATGTCACCGGAGCCCCTGTGCACTCGCGTAATGCACCCCTGGGACCAGAGATGCCGCTGAAGAGGATGCTGAAGCCCACCATGGACGCCTTAGGACAAGGTAAGTATGAAAAAAGGGGCAGGGGGAAAAAAACGAAATATTCTGAAAAACCAGAATATTTCAGTTTTTTGGATATACGGATAAGGGATACTCAACCTGTAGTACGGAGCTGTGGTATAGATAGAAGTGACCGGTGACACTGACTGCCAAGTAAAGTATTGGGACCCAGTTTGGGAAACACTGCCCTAGTGACTGCCTGCTGTCTAAAAATAATGCAGCCAGTATTAACTCACCCAAATGAAATTCTCTCTGCACATGTTACATCTGCCCCACCTGCAGTGCACATGGTTTTATCCATTAACCCCCCAGGTGTTATGCCCGGAAATTTTTGCCACTTGATGTGGCATTTTTACATGCAATAAATCGCATGCAATTTATTGCATGTAATATCTCTCTCCCGGGGAGCTGCTGCAGCAGCAGCGGCGGGGGCGGGCAGCGGGAGCTTGTAGTGTCATTCGCCGGGTGGTGGAGCGGGAAGCGGCTACTGAATTTGAAAAAAATTCTCAGCCAATCAGTGGCAGGCCAGTCTTTTCAAAATATTTTTTCACACGGCAAATGCTGCTGCCAGCTCCCTGCCACCACTCCGACCGTGCTGCCAGGACCCCACCACCGCACATAGGTGTATGCCTGTGGTGCTTCACCGCTGGCACACTATGGAACGGACCGGCGCATCGCGGGTCCTAAAGAGCATCCGCAATGTGCCACGCATGGGTCCTATAGAAACATAGAAACATAGAATGTGACGGCAGATAAGAACCACTTGGCCCATCTAGTCTGCCCCTTTTTTAAACATGTTACCTCAAACCATATTTGATCCTTATTTTTTTGTAAGGATATCAATATGCTTATCCCAAGCATGTTTAAATTGTACTACTGTATTTGCCTCTACCACCTCTGTTGGGAGGCTATTCCACTTATCTACTACTCTTTCTGTGAAAAAATTCTTCCTCACATTTCCCCTGAATCTTCCTCCCTCTAGTGTCAGTGCATGTCCTCGTGTTCTGTTGCTCCTCTTCCTGTGAAGAATGTCTCCCACCTGTACCTTCCTCCCCCTAGTGTCAGTGCGTGTCCTCGTGTTCTGCTGCTCCTCTTTATGTGACTAATGTCTCCCACCTGTACCTTCCTCCCCCTAGTGTCAGTGCATGTCCTCGTGTTCTGTTGCTCCTCTTCCTGTGAAGAATGTCTCCCACCTGAATCTTCCTCCCTCTAGTTTCAGTGCATGTCCTCGTGTTCTGTTGCTCCTCTTCCTGTGAAGAATGTCTCCCACCTGTACCTTGTTAAAGCCCTTGATATATTTGAAAGTTTCTATCATGTCCCCCCTTTCCCTTCTCTGCTCTAAAGTATACATATTAGGATCTTTTAGTCTTTCCTGGTACGTTTTGTGATGTACAGTAGTCCATGCACCATTTTAGTTGCTCTTCTTTGTACAGTCTCTAATGTATTTATATCCTTCTGGAGATATGGCCTCCAGAACTGAACACAATACTCTAGGTGAGGTCGTACCAATGACCTATACAGTGGCATTATTACTTCTTTCTTTCTACTGCTGATACCTCTCCCTATGCAACCAAGCATCTGACTTGACTTCTTCATTGCTTTGTTACATTGCCTACCTGCTTTTAAGTCCCCTGAAATAGTGACACCTAGATCCCTCTCTTCCTCAGTAGTTTTCATTATAGTGCCATTTATACTATATTGAGTCTTTGGATTTCTGAGACCCAAGTGCATGATTTTGCATTTTTTGGCATTAAACTGTAGTTGCCATTCTCTTGACCATTTCTCTAATCTGCCTAGATCCTCAATCATTTGTTTTACCCCTCCTGGTGTGTCTACCCTGTTGCATACCTTTGTGTCATCTGCAAAAAGGCACATTTTACCCTCAATTCCATTTGCAATATCACCAATAAAGATATTAAAAAGCACCGGTCCAAGTACAGATCCCTGGGGTACTCCACTTGTAACCTTTCCCTCCTTTGACTGTACTCCGTTTACTACAACTCTCTGTTTTCTGTCCTGCAACCACGCTCTTATCCATTCAACTATCTTAGAATCCAATCCCAAGCTTTCAAGTTTATTTAACAGTCTGCGATGTGGGACAGTGTCAAAAGCTTTACTAAAGTCTAGATAAGCTACATCTACAGCCCCACCTTGATCTATTACTTTAGTCACCCAGTCAAAAAAGTCAATAAGATTTGTTTGACATGATCTTCCCCCAGTAAACCCATGCTGTTTTGGATCCTGTAAATTGCTGGTTTTGAGATATTCTACAACTCTTTGTTTTAAGAGTGTTTCCATCAATTTCCCTACTACTGATGTAAGGCTCACTGGTCGATAGTTGCTTACCTCTTCCTTGCTTCCACTTTTGTGCAGTGGGACTACATTTGCTGTTTTCCAGTCCTCTGGGATTACTCCAGTAGCTAGTGACTGGTTGAATAATTCTGTTATTGGTTTTACCAGCTCCCCTTTAAGCTCTTTTAGTATCCTTGGATGTATCCCATCTGGCCCCATTGATTTATCCACTTTCAGTTTTGAGAGTTCTGTGAGGACTTTCTCCTCTGTAAATGTACTTGTCTCTCCCTCAGTTTTCTGACTATACTTGCAACTTAACTGTGGCCCCTTTCCCTCTCTTTCAGCAGTGAATACTGAGCAGAAATAATTATTAATATTATCTGCTATTACATTGTCCCCCTCAAGAAAACTTCCACTCTCTGTCTTCAGTCTAATTATTCCACTTTTTGTTTTTCTTCTTTCACTTATATACCTAAAAAAAGTTTTCCCCCCTTTACCCACTGACTGGGCCATTTTCTCTTCAGCCTGTGCTTTTGCACATCTGATTACTTTCTTAGCCTCCTTCTGTCTAACAAGATACACCTCTTTGTCCTCATTCTTCTGCGTCTGCTTAAATTTCTTAAAGGCCAACTTTTTTGCTTTCATAATACTTGCTACTTCTTTTGCAAACCACAATGGCTTTCTTTTTCTTGTGTTTTTCCTAACTCTTTTGACACAAAGGGCCTTATTTTGGTTCATTCTTTCTGACAAAATCCTTCTTAGATGGGCAAAACCATGTGCACTGCAGGTGGGGCATGTGTTACTTGTGCAGAGAGAATTAGATTTGGGTGGGGTTTTACTTCAAAGTGAGATCTATATTGCAGTGTAAAAATAAAGCAGTCAGTATTTACCCTGCACTGAAACAAAATTACTCACCCAAATCTAATTCTCTCTGCACATGTTACATCTGCCCCCCTGCAGTGCACATGGTTTTGTCCATCTAAGAAGGATTTTGTCAGAAAGAATGAACCAAAATAAGGACCCAAGTTCTGTTGCTTTTAGAATTGCACTTTTTAATTTTTCCCACTTATCCTGCACTCCTTCCAAGTTCTTCCACTCTGCCAAAGATTACAAGACATCTTTTGTCCCGCCGGTGTGACTACAGGGTCCGGGTCCAATGCGAACGGGACAGCGCATCGGACCTTGCAGCATGTCACACATACGCATTTTGTGATGAGCCCTGCCATTTTATTGGCAACACTCGCCGTTTCCACCTCGCCAAAGGGAACAGCGAGTAAAGGGGAGTGCAGTGAATACTGATGGTGAACTATCGGCACTTCTCACCATTGATAGCTCGCCGTCAGGGGCAGTGAATACTGATGGTGAGCTATCGGCACTTCTCCCCGTTGATAGCTCGCCGTCAGGGGCACTGCATACCCCTCAGTGTGTAATACAGAAGGGGAGAGCATGAGGCTCTGCTGTAGTACAGCGGCCAATCATCTGCATTGCATAGCTAAGTACTAGGCGGGCTGCAGAACGTTATCAAGGGATAAGAGGAAACAGGCCAGAGCCAATTGCCTCATGGGCCACATACAGTGAGGCCCTGTGGAGTATTTTGCCCAGTCTGGGCTTAGCCTCATAGACATATGCAGTAGCACAGAAATAGATGAATGGTATTGCAAAACAGCTTTGTAAATAATCTTTGTTGTCTGTTCCTCTTTTAGGTTCCTGGGCTTACCCTGTGTGGCTGTACATTGTAAGCGGTAACTGTATGACAGAGAATAATGACATAACTGCAGCACGCCACGGAAAAGTCATTACTATATAATATACTCTTATAGCTGCTATATGTGCGGTGCCCGATATGCCCATTGCAACATCTACCACCAGGCTTCTTGTGCTACAGAGATAAATGTGCAGCATGTAGGCAGGGAGGAAATGGGGTGTGGCCAATGGAGGGGACATGACCACGCCCCTGTTTAGAAAAAAAATCGTGTCTTTGTCAACATAGGTTGCCATGGACACTGTACAGCTGGACCGCGTGCACTTGCCATGGTTCTGGAACGGTGCATCGTTGCGCTCATCAAACTATTATAAAACTATTATAATATGCCTCTATGCCCAATTGGAGCATGAAGTAAGAACGCGCCTAATCCCAAAATCCTAGGATTGGGAACTACAATCCCGGGATTCAAATCCTGGCAAGTTTGGTGTCAAATCCTGGGATCCCGCTGATCCACGAGACTGGGAAACCCTATGAGGAAGCCATTAGTGACAGTACATATTGATAATGGCGAGAAATATATAGTCACCTGCGCACTAAGGGCCTGATTCTGCTTGGACCGTTGGTGCAGCTCCGTGCATGCGTATGGCCGATTATACGCATGTGCAGGGCGGGTGGCGATAAGCCTCTTTCTAAGCAGCGAATGAGCGGAGCTGTACTGAATCAGGCCCTACGTTTGTTCTCAGTGGTTCGGGGCGAGCTGCTAGTAAACATGGTTGTCCACCTTAGGGGGTAAAAGTACAAATATTCGAACTGCGCTAGACATACCCTTAAATATAGCAGTGGTTGTGGACAGTGTTGTTGTGTATATTCGCGGGCGGGTATTTATACGGGGAAACATCTAGGTGTAAATATATTTATTTATGTTTATAGTATTTGTCAGACTGCACACAAACGTGTATGGTACAGTATGCTCCTGTTGTTATTATGGTCCTCGTGTAAAGCCAAGTCGCTGGATTGGCCCCTAACAGTCATCAGCTATGCGCCTAACCTCACCCAAATGTTTCTCTTGGGACATACCGTAGCAATACCGCGCTGTAATCGCCAACTGTTTAAATACATTGCTAACGACAACAGTAGCCTACTCCCTGGGTCTGATTCTGGTTCACTTGCAAAAGCAAATTCTCTATCTAAAGGAGAAAACCATGCTGCACTGCATAACAACTGCACTACTGGCTGCTTTATTTTTAGACTGCAATATAGATATCAGTTTGAAGTAAAACCTCACCCAAATCTAATTGTCTCTGCACCTGTTGCATCTGCCCCACCTGCAGTGCACATGGTGTTGCCAATTAGAGAGAGAATTTGCTTTTGCGAGTGATCCAGAATCAGGCCCCATATACAAATCGCATACACCTATTTCCTGTTTGTGCCCATTGGGGTTATTCAGACCTGATCGCTGTTGTGTGAATTCACAAGGCGTTCAATTACCGAACAACTGCGCATACGTATGGATTGTAGCATGCATGAGCAAGGCCAAACAGCGACAAAATCAGCCATTACTTTGTCTGCAATCCCCTCACAACTTGACAGACAGGTAGCCGGCATTTGGGGGTGGTTATCGGCCATTTTCTTGGAGTGCCAGGAAAAATGCCGGAGTGCCCAGGTGTTTTCAGGGAGGTATGTGATGTCGGCTGTGGAACGGTCCGTGTTACACGCACTTGCACAGACTGGGAAAATCATTAGATTGACGAGTGAGTTGCGAATGGATTTGCAGATCAGCAATCCACTAGTCAAGTCTAGCAGGGGGCGGGATAATACTCTATATGGATGGAACCTATCTGAAGGCGTACTCTGCAATCAGGTCTGAATCCGCCACATACTTGATAGATCAGTGCAATGTAATCAATTATCGCATTATGGATTGGGTCAGTTTTATCAATTCACATACTCAGATGCGGATGGTGATAAATCAGCCCCAAAAGCAATTAATATATGACAGCTATGAAATAAAATAAATAAGTAAAATCATCAGTCACTACCAGCAGCCACAAACTACAGTAGTTCTCTAGGCTGTCGCTATTTCACCTGTCCCTGAACACCTGCAAACAATATGGCGTTCACTGGCACTGTCCTGGTCTGCATGAGATCACATCAGTCCTGTACTCATCCTACGTTAGAAAACCGTGTCAGTCCCAACTACTCAGGTACAATCAGGCAAACGACAATCGGTGCACAGATACAGGGACCCACTGTTCTGCATGCAGCAAAATCACCAAGATGTAGTGAACACACACTGATCTCATCACTATCAATCCGCAGGTAACATCTAACAACACTATTGGGTATATTCAATTCCAGTCGGAACTCGTCAGAAGGGGTTCCGACCTACTCAATTCTAGCTGCTTTTTTCTGACAGATCAGAATGTTCCGACTTGCCGGAAACCAGGTGGATTGGTAGAATAGCTGCCAATCCACCTGCTTTTGTCAAAAACAGGGCCAAATCCTATTTCAGTCAATCACAATCTGACTTGAAAAGATTTCAGATTCCGGCAGGGATTGGCCGCTGCATTGAATAAGTAGTTTCGGATCCATTACGACAAAATAATGTCGACATGGATCCGACACTAACTGAATATATGAATAAGCAAAGTGCATGACAGTAGAACAGTGGTCAGCATTGTTACAGCGCGGGGATCATGAGCTCAGTGACTGACTGGTTTCCATCTATGGAGAGTTTGTATACTAAGATGTGTACAGCTGCTGACTACAATGTGCTCAAATGCACCAAACGCGGTCCTCAAGACACCCCAAAAGTCCAGGTTTTAAGGATATCAATGCTTAAGCACAGAGGACTTAATTAGTACCTCATTCAGTTTGATTATACAATCTGTGCTCAAACAGGCATGTACATAAAAGATGGACTGTTGGGGTGCCTTGGGGACCCTGTTTGGGAACCACTTACTTATTGTGTGTTTGTGTTTGCCTGTTAGGGACTTGTAAGCTCAGATGTGACAGACACAAATATAAGTGATAATTATTCTCTATAGAACAGAATTATATAAATACATTTATAGTCATCAAATGAGTTTAGAAAATAAGAACGTGTTGAAGGTTTTTTGCAAAAAGTGTTTTTTTTTTTTTTTTTGTTTGTTTCTTTGTTCCAAAATCAAGCCTGTAGTATTAACCCTTTGCAGCCTGAATTTTTTTCTTTTTTTTTAATTTAAACGGTCTGGTTTAAATTTTTAAATGAATTGTAATTTTTTTTTTTTTATTGAAAAACGGTCAACGTTGAGTGTTGAACGATGTTAATGTTCTTATTGTAAAGTGTCTCACCGCTGGGTCTGCTACTAGCGCTCGGACTGTTGAGCCTGACTAGACGTTGGGCATATAAACTGCAGATATTATGGTAACATTGGAGAAGACGGAGATCCCCGCCATAAACCGTAGGTAAACAGCGAAGAGAGATAACGGAGGTTTTTCCGGCTTTGACGCCACCAGTGTTGGCGCTTTTGGCTCTCGGATTGAATCAACGTACAGTAATAGCCAAATATCACACAGCCTGTATGTTTCCAAGCACAGGGGGACAGGGGCGATACTCTGGGGTATGTGTCAGAGGCAGTGTCGTAGCTACGTTTTGGGTGCCCCCCCCGCCGTTAGGGGGGGCGCCCATACCCACCCCCCGCCGCCGCCCCGCCGCCCATGCTAACCCCCTCCCCCGCACAGTCTTACCTATCGCGCTGGTCCCGGCGGCTCCGTTCTTCTGCTGAGGACCACCACAAAATGGCCGCCCCCATACAGCAGACAGTTTCAGAGAACAGTGTGCTATATGGGGGCGGCCATTTTGTGGTGGTCCTCATCAGAAGAACGGAGCCGCCGGGACCAGCGAGTTACGTAAGTCTGCGGGGGATTGGTGGGGGTAACTATAGCACCGCAGCCCCCGGCGCCCCCACATGCACAGCGCCCCCCCGCGGTGGCGGGGGCTGCGGTGCTATAGTTACGCCCCTGGTCAGAGGGTTGAAAGCATTAGGTCATCCACTGAAGGTTGACAGGACTTAGGTCGATACCTGGAATAGGTCAACATGGCTAAAGTCGACAGGTCAGCACAAGCATTAGGTCGACAATGGGAAAGTCGACAGTCAAAATCGACTGTCGACATGAGTTTTTCATGTTTTTTTGTCCCGAATGTCGACCTAGTCGAGATACACACCGTCTAAGTGTACCGCTGCGCTCACTATGCTTTGGGCACGGTGCCTTGTGTTTATTCTCAAAAAAACGTGAAAAACTCTTGTTGACCTTTTTACTGTCGACCGTCCCATTGTTAGCCTTATGCTTCTGTCGCATTTCTGATCCTGTCGACCTTAGCCATGTCGACCTTTGAGTGGAGATAAAACAACAGCACAAAGAGGGGGCATTAAATAGCATCTGAGTTTGCTAGTGATGCCGCACGATTGCAGATTTTTCTAAAGCGGCAATCATTTACCTCGCCTGGTTTTTCCTAGTAAATGATCGATGCTTTAAAAGAAAAAAAAAAAGTCTTAGCTCCGAAATTTCCAAATGACTTTGCAGCAGATGATGAAATGACATCGGTACAACAGACATCAATTCCGTGCCATCTTCCTCCCATAGTTTACAGGAATATTGCGTTTTTAGATAAAGCACATCAACCATAGTGAGTACATAAAACATCTGCTTCATTCCATAAAGGGCAAAATAAGTATAATACCAAACTACCCCAGATACACGGATTCAGTAACGTGACGAAATACATACTAAGTACCCCTATGAGCCGTCACCAGGTTGGATAAGAGACCATAGTAAGAAAAGAATACTTACATCGTCCCATTTTATAAAGCGTTCCCCCTTAGACAGGTACGCTTTCACCTCCGGAGGACTCAGACTGTGAGTTAGCATGGACATGCTGCGCTGTGAGGGGAATGCTCCTCTCTGGCTTGTCACATTATGTATCCTGAAGCTTGTGTATCACCAGCCATAGCTCTGTGACTTCCTTGTTTTATAGCCAAGTGACTCTACAACCAAATCCTCCAGGATCCCACAATCTGCATTGTAAATAAGCAGGTTGGGAAACGTCCACCTCCCAGCATGTACCCCGTCCAGCAGTCTCTAAGCAGGTTAGAGAGAGAATGGCTAACAACAACGTCTGTCTAAGCTGTCCTGCCAGAGAACTTCCTTTTTTTCTTTTAACTTCTTGCTTCCGGAGAGTTCCATCGCTTATCTTGTCACTGTTTCACCACTGCAGTGTTACCTATTGAGAAACCGCAAGGCCTCATTATACACACTTATGGTGTGTACACGCGGGTACAGTCTGCATGAGATTTTGACCATATAGTCAAAATCTAATCGGGATCGCATGGGTTTTTTTTAACCCTCGCGATCCCGATGGGATCTCAATGCACGTTCACATATCGCAAGCAGGAAGTCTTGGCTGCATTGACTATATGGTCAAAGTTGTATGCAGATCACATGCATGCCATGCGATGCGATCCCAATGTGATCAGATCACCTCGGGATCGCATTGCACGGTACTCACACTGTGTGTACACCATTACTGTACCTGGCTTCTGAAAGGTTAGGGGAAACGGGAAAAAGGCTCCTCCTCCACCTTGGAGAACTCTGTTCAGTGGGGGTAATTCAGACCTGATCACACAGCTACAAATATGGTCAGGAATTAGCACAGCCCATCATTACACTAACCAACAGGATCGTCAGGAATTAGCACAGCCCATCAATACACTAACCAACACCACAATACATTTAGTGTGGCTGGAGACTGCCCCATGGGTGCCTTCCGCACAACCCAGGGCGTCCAACATGACAATAGCCAGTCTGGTAGGGTGCTGCTGCTGAGAATGGTTCAGACTTTAACCCCTTCCCGACATTTGACGTATATATACGTCATGGCCGGGATGTACTTCCTGACACGCGGTGACAGTTTAAACATGTTTAAACATGTCTGCTGTCCCTGACAGCAGACATGTCCCAGCATGCCCAGGGGGGGCGGCGATGCCTCCCCCCCGTCGGCGATCGCTGCGATTGGCTGTTCAATGTGAACAGCCAATCGCAGCGTTTTCCTGTGTTACCGGCGAATCAGACGCTCGGTAACACAGGGATCAATCACCGCCGGGTGTGAGGGGGTCACCGGTGATGACCACACCTCACCCCACCTGCCCCCAAGGCTGTGATTGGTCCGTCGGACCGACGGACCAATCACAGCCATGGCGCGTGATTTAAACTAACGGTGACTGCGCTGCAGATGCCATTCCGGTCTGGAATTGCGTGCAGAGCGGTCACCTTGCAAATCTGTCGTGATATACTGACCTGATCCTTGCCTGATACTTACCTGATCACCGCTGGTAGCGTGCTGCCAGCAGCTGGATGCTTCCTGGATCTTGTGACTTCCTGTGTGCTGCTGCTGCAGTGTCATAGAGTGAGAGATAGTGAGAGATAGTGAGAGATAGTGACAGAGAGTGATAGAGAGTGCTATATTTTGTGTCTGCTGCCCCCCCTTTTGTGCTGATCAGTATATCTGTGCTGATCAGCAACTTTTTGGGGGTGCAGGGTTTGTTTTTTTTATATATATATACCTGTCAGTTGCACCAAAGGTTGTGCTGCCTGTGCAACTGACTGCTGCCCCCCCTTTTGTGCTGATCAGTATAAATTAACTGATCAGCAACTTTTTGGGGGTGCAGGGTTTTTTTTTTATATATACCCTGTCAGGTTGCACCCACAGTTGTGTGCCTGCTGCCCCTCACTGCTAATCAGTGTTGCATCACTGCATCACTGATCTGCAGTTGTTGTTTTTTTGGAGAGTGCAGTGGGGTTTTGTTTTTACACCCACGTTGCTTTTGTGGGTGTCCTGTGGCCGCTGAGCGCTGATCAGTGACGTACATCACTGAACAGCATTTTTGGCACAGGGTTGATATAATTTTTTTTCTGCAGTTTTTTAAAAAAAATTTTTTTTTGGAGAGTGCTGTGGTTTATTTTTTTTAAATTGTTTTTACACCCACGTTGCTTTTGTGGGTGTCCTGTGGCCGCTGAGCGCTGATCAGTGACGTACATCACTGAACAGCATTTTTGGCACAGGGTTGATATAATTTTTTTCTGCAGTTTTTTTAAATTGTTTTTTTTTGGAGAGTGCTGTGGTTTATTTTTTTTAAATTGTTTTTACACCCACGTTGCTTTTGTGGGTGTCCTGTGGCCGCTGAGCGCTAATCAGTGATGTACATCACTGATCAGCATTTTCGGCACAGGGTTGATCTATTTTTTTTTTTTTTGGATCAAATTCCTGTTGCCTTTGAGCGCTGTTCAGTGACGGACGTTACTGACCAACATCTGTGCTCAATTTTTGGCGCAGGACCTTTTTTTTTTTTTTTTTTAACCCCTTCAAGGTTGTACCAAAAGCTGCCTTGAAGTTGCTGAGTGACGTACATCACAGATCAGCATTTTTGCCACAGGGTTGATCTAATTTTTTTTTTTTTTATTGGGATCAAATTCCTGTATAAAGTATTTTTTTTTCTGCACTACATACACACTACACACTACATACCCCCCGTGTTGAAATAAAGTTTGTACCCCCCCTACACTATACACGTGTTGAAACATTACACTTACAGAAACACAAAAATAAAAATGGCATCCCAAATGTCATCCCAAATGTCATCCCAGTCATCCAGAAGAATGTATTCAGCGGAGGAGGCATATGCCATGCTTGCCTCTGACTCTGACACAGCCAGTGATGCAAGCGGGGAATTTGAAGGATTCGTCTTAACCTCATCTTCCTCCTCTAGTGATGAGGGACCCCCTCAAAGACGCCCCCGTAGAGCAGCTGAGACCCCCCCCCAAATGATTGATCCCGTATGGACCCCACCACCAGACAATTTTGAGCCCCAGGTTCCTGAGTTTTTGGCCATCCCAGGAATCCAATTTGATTCAACAGGTCTCAGAGAAATTGACTTTTTCAAATTATTTTTCTCTGATGATTTTATAAATTTAATGATGGACCAAAGTAATTTATATGCCCAGCAGTTTATTGCTCAAAACCCCACGTCATCATTTGCTAGGTGGACCCCTGTAGATGCAGTAGAGATGATGACGTTTTGGGGTCTGGTGTTACATATGGGCATAGTTAAAAAGCCAGAAATTAGGCAATATTGGAGTACAGATGTTCTGTACAGCACCCCACTTCATCGTATGGCCATGACTCGGACTCGTTTTGAGACAATCCTTAAATTTTTACATTACACCGATAATGCACAGTGCCCACCCAGAGATGATCCCACCTTTGACCGGCTATTCAAAGTCAGGCCGGTCATTGATCATTTCAGTGCCAAATTTGCAGAGATGTACATCCCTGAAAAATTTATTTGTATCGACGAGTCCCTTATACATTTTAAAGGAAGGGTTAAATTCCGCCAGTACCTTCCCAGTAAGAGGGCAAGGTATGGCATAAAATGTATAAACTGTGTGAAAGCACCTCAGGGTACACCCACAGGTTTAGGGTATATGAAGGGAAGGATTCAAGAATTGAACCGCCAGAATGCCCCCCCTCCCTCGTAGGTGTTAGTGGAAAAATTGTCTGGGATTTAGTGCACCCCTTCCTGGATAAAGGTTATCACCTCTATGTGGATAACTTTTACACTAGCATCCCCCTGTTTAAGGCCCTTGGTTTAAGACGTACAGCAGCTTGCGGTACTGTGCGCAAGAACCAAAGAGGCCTCCCAAAAACGCACATTGCCCAAGTACTGAGAAGGGGTGAAAGCAGGGCACAATCCACCGAAAATATGTTGTTGGTCAAATATAAGGACAAGAGGGATGTCCTTATACTGACAACAATTCATGGAGACAGTACCACCTCCATCCCTGTACGAGGTACCAGTACCCACACCTCAAAACCTAATTGTATCCTAGATTACAATAAGTACATGGGCGGAGTGGATCTTTCAGATCAGGTACTGAAGCCGTACAGTGCCCTGCGGAAAACAAAAATCTGGTACAAGAAGCTGGCCGTGTATATCATCCAGATGGCACTGTATAACGCTTACGTGCTATTCCGTTCTACCAGCCAGAGGGGGACATTTATGCACTTTCAAGAGGAAGTCATAAAGGGCCTAATATTTGGGAACCAGCAGGCAGAGGGCCCCAGTACTTCTAGTACTGGCCCCCGTATTGTACCAGGGCATCATTTTCCTAACGAAATCCCCTCCACTGCAAAAAAGGGCAGGACACAAAAAAGGTGCAAAGTTTGCTATAAAAAGGGAATAAGAAAGGATACTATTTTCCACTGTGAAACTTGCCCCGACAAACCCGGCCTATGTATAAAGGAGTGTTTTAAAATATACCACACATCTATGGATTATTAGGTTCATCATTTCACCGTGCTTCGGGGGTCTTGCTAATGCCACATAGCACCCACCATTCATTCCACCAGAATCTGAGCTGCAAAATCCAAAAATCACTCCTTCCCTTCTGAGTCCTGCCATGCACCCAACTGGTATTTTTTGGTCACATATGAGGCATTGCCATACTCGGGAGAAATTGGGGCACAGATTTTAGGGTGCTTTTTCTCCTTCATACCTTATGAAAATGAAAAATTTTGAGCCAGAACTGCATTTTTGTGTAAAAAAATGTAATTTTTCATTTGCACAGCCCAGTTGTATCAAAATTGGTGAAACCCCTGGGGGTTTGAAATGTACACTATACCCCTAGATGAATTCCCTGAGGGGTGTAGTTTGCAAAATGGGGTCACTTGTGGGGGGGTTCCACTGTATTGGTGCTTTGGGGGTCTTGCTAATGCGACATTGCACCCACCAACATTCCACCAGAATCTGTGCTTCAAAATCCAAATATCACTCCTTCCCTTCTGAGTCCTGCCATTTTTTGGTCACACATGAGGCATTGCCGTACTCGGGAGAAATTGGGGCACAGATTTTGGGGTGCTTTGTCTCCTTCATTCCTTGTGAAAATGAAAAATTTTGAGCCAGAACTGCATTTTTGTGTAAAAAATTTAATTTTTCATTTTCACTGCCCAGTTGTACCACAATTGGTGAAACCCCTGGGGGTTTGAAATGTACACTATACCCCTAGTTGAATTCCCTGAGGGGTGTAGTTTGCAAAATGGGGTCACTTGTGGGGGGGTTCCACTGTATTGGTGCTTCGGGGGTCTTGCTAATGCGACATAGCACCCACCAACATTCCACCAGAATCTGTGCTGCAAAATCCAAATATCACTCCTTCCCTTCTGAGTCCTGCCATGCACCCAAATGGTATTTTTTGGTCACATGTGAGGCATTGCCGTACTCGGGAGAAATTGGGGCACAGATTTTGGGGTGCTTTGTCTCCTTCATTCCTTGTGAAAATGAAAAATTTTGAGCCAGAACTGCATTTTTGTGTAAAAAATTTAATTTTTCATTTTCACTGCCCAGTTGTACCACAATTGGTGAAACCCCTGGGGGTTTGAAATGTACACTATACCCCTAGTTGAATTCCCTGAGGGGTGTAGTTTGCAAAATGGGGTCACTTGTGGGGGGGTTCCACTGTATTGGTGCTTCGGGGGTCTTGCTAATGCGACATAGCACCCACCAACATTCCACCAGAATCTGTGCTGCAAAATCCAAATATCACTCCTTCCCTTCTGAGTCCTGCCATGCACCCAAATGGTATTTTTTGGTCACATGTGAGGCATTGCCGTACTCGGGAGAAATTGGGGCACAGATTTTGGGGTGCTTTGTCTCCTTCATCCCTTGTGAAAATGAAAAAATTTTGAGCCAGAACTGTATTTTTGTGTAAAAAATTTAATTTTTCATTTTCACTGCCCAGTTGCACCACAATTGGTGAAACCCCTGGGGGTTTGAAATGTACACTATACCCCTAGTTGAATTCCCTGAGGGGTGTAGTTTGCAAAATGGGGTCACTTGTGGGGGGGTTCCACTGTATTGGTGCTTCGGGGGTCTTGCTAATGCGACATAGCACCCACCAACATTCCACCAGAATCTGTGCTGCAAAATCCAAATATCACTCCTTCCCTTCTGAGTCCTGCCTTGCACCCAAATGGTATTTTTTGGTCACATGTGAGGCATTGCCGTACTCGGGAGAAATTGGGGCACAGATTTTGGGGTGCTTTGTCTCCTTCATTCCTTGTGAAAATGAAAAATTTTGAGCCAGAACTGCATTTTTGTGTAAAAAAATTTAATTTTTCATTTTCACTGCCCAGTTGTACCACAATTGGTGAAACCCCTGGGGGTTTGAAATGTACACTATACCCCTAGTTGAATTCCCTGAGGGGTGTAGTTTGCAAAATGGGGTCACTTGTGGGGGGGTTCCACTGTATTGGTGCTTCGGGGGTCTTGCTAATGCAACATAGCACCCACCAACATTCCACCAGAATCTGTGCTGCAAAATCCAAATATCACTCCTTCCCTTCTGAGTCCTGCCATGCACCCAAATGGTATTTTTTGGTCACATGTGAGGCATTGCCGTACTCGGGAGAAATTGGGGCACAGATTTTGGGGTGCTTTGTCTCCTTCATTCCTTGTGAAAATGAAAAATTTTGAGCCAGAACTGCATTTTTGTGTAAAAAATTTAATTTTTCATTTTCACTGCCCAGTTGTACCACAATTGGTGAAACCCCTGGGGGTTTGAAATGTACACTATACCCCTAGTTGAATTCCCTGAGGGGTGTAGTTTGCAAAATGGGGTCACTTGTGGGGGGGTTCCACTGTATTGGTGCTTCGGGGGTCTTGCTAATGCGACATAGCACCCACCAACATTCCACCAGAATCTGTGCTGCAAAATCCAAATATCACTCCTTCCCTTCTGAGTCCTGCCATGCACCCAAATGGTATTTTTTGGTCACATGTGAGGCATTGCCGTACTCAGGAGAAATTGGGGCACAGATTTTGGGGTGCTTTGTCTCCTTCATTCCTTGTGAAAATGAAAAATTTTGAGCCAGAACTGCATTTTTGTGTAAAAAATGTAATTTTTCATTTTCACAGCCCAGTTGTACCACAATTGGTGAAACCCCTGGGGGTTTGAAATGTACACTATACCCCTAGATGAATTCCCTGAGGGGTGTAGTTTGCAAAATGGGGTCACTTGTGGGGGGGTTCCTAACTTTTAGCATCTTATGGTGCCTAGAAACCTACATGGTGCCTAAAAAATAATCTCATAAAAAGGAGGCTCCAAAATCAAGTAGGTGCTCCTTCTATTATGAAGCCTGTGGTTTGGTCAACGTGCACACTAGGGCCACATATAGGATATTTATGAAAACAAAAGAATTGGGGGAATCAATTTTTAGTCACATTTCTCTAGTAAAATCTACTGTGTTCCTTAGAAAAATGTATTAAAATTGAAAATCTGCAAAAAAAATGAAATTTTGAAATTTCACCTACACGTTTTAATTCCTGTGAAACACCTAAAGGGTTAACAAACTTCCAAAATGCTGTTTTGAATACTGTGAGGGGTGCAGTTTTTGAAATGGCATCATTTATGGGGGTGTCTCACATACAAGTCCCTCAAAGTCACATCAGAACTGAACTGGTCCCTAAAAAAATCAGTGTTTGAAATTTTCTTGAAAATTTGAGAATTTGCTATTCATATTTTAAGCCTCCTAGTGTCCAAAAAAATTAAAAGGAGGTTGAAATAATGATGGAAACATAAAGTATACATATGGTCTATGTTAGTTATTAACTATTTTGAGTGGTATGATTATTTGTCTCACAAGCAGAAAATTTAACATTTTGAAAATTGCTAAATTTTCAATTTTTTTACGACATTTTGGTATTTTTCACAAAAAAACACAGACTGTATCGACCCAAATTTACCACTAACTTGAAGTACAATGTGTCACGAGAAAACAATCTCAAAATCACTGGGATAAGTAAAAGCAAAAAAAAGTTATCCCCACTTAAGTGATACATGTCAGATTTGAAAAAAAGGGCTCTGTCAGGAAGGCAAAAACAGGCTGCGGCGGGAAGGGGTTAAAGAGTGGTGAATAACGAAACCCGGGCTGATGATCCTGTGTTCTGTCCCCCCAAGGCAAGGTTCCGCTTACAGAACTGCTGCACGGCCACCATACACTCATGTAAGACACGAGCCAAACACATAAAATTATTCCCAAAGAATAAACATACAGTTCAGCTCCAAATCAACTTCGCTGGCGGAGAGGCACTCCATCTGAGGTGGGCGCGCGAGCATCTCACGCGCTCCCCGTCTCTTGGCGGCGGGGAACGGAATCCCCACCTGTCTCTGCTTCAGGGAGACGGGCAGGGTTAGGGGGGTGCGTCACCGACAGGGGAGCAGCAGGGAGGCGATGGGGAGGGGGCAGTGGGCTTCCGACGGAACGGGGTGTGCAAGCATCTCATATGTGCACGCCCCCTTCTGTCTGATGGCGGGTCGTGTTGATTGGTGCTAGAATTGCCAGGACCCGCTGTAATGAGAGGCGCTCCATCTGTAGACCACCCCCTGATAAATGTTGCCATCAGAACAGTACAAATGCTGATCTCTGAAAATATCAGTGGGTGTTTAACTACGGCCCCCCATTGGATAGATCACATGTACAACCACAGGGTTACTCTGCTGCCTACCAATGTCCAAAGCTGCAAACGTTTTCCAGCAGCTCTGCAGACCGGCTTTCTACAAAGCGGTCTGCCCCTCAACACATCGTTCTCGCGGCACTCGCCGCTACAAGCCAGCAGTTAACTGCAATAATTGATTGACGCCAACCAGATCTCCGGGGCCTCCATACAAGCAGTGTGCCTCACCGTACAGTTCCACCAACGGTAACTCGCTACCACGCTGCTGAGCAAGCGGGACCAACCAGCAAAACCTTTGTCTACACCAGTCGGCATAATCAAAACGTGCCACAAGAGGGGACACAAGCTGCTAATTACCGGGTGAGATAACACACTGCTATACTTACTAACTGCCCGTTCTACATACTAATCCTCTTCTAATTGCTGCTTGAACCATACCCTGCGTGTTTGTATACATGCTCATTTCAGCAGGAGAGTGACTTGAGATATTAACCCCTTCACTATTGGCGCCCATTACTGCTGCCTTTGCTCACCACATAAACTGTGCTCTATCTGCTCACATGCCAATTTAGCAGAAGCGCAGCCTGAATCTCTGATGTGTAAAAACTATTGCGGCTTCTACCTGCTATTGTTATTAAGTGGGACCTATTTGCCATATATTGATATTAATGTCTCTATAATGAAGTATTACACCCTTCATAAATAAGACGTGACGCTTTTTATATTATATTATTTTATTGTCATTTGATATAATACTTGCTGTATGTCATTTCATTTAATGTGATTATAAAATGTTTATTTGATCAGTGTGTCCGGTTTCACTTTATGCACAGCAGTTACCTGTAGAGAATACAAGCCTAGCAGCGCAATGTATCACTAAACCTTGGTTTCAAAATGTACATCAATATCCCAAAAGGATCAATGCTAAATGTAAGACCAACCAATCTTATATGAAGGCCGGCATACCTGATGCTAGTAATGTCCCCAACACTGGCAAGCTTAAACTTGTCAGAGGTGCAAACCTCTAGCTCATTATCGCCCATGTACGAGCAGTGCCCCCCTCCCCCATTGCAGGGAGCCGGGCAGTGTGGAGAGAGATGACAGGCTGTTGTGGCAGCACAGCCTATCTCTCCAGCTCAGCGCAAGCTGCTCAGTGCCGTGTGCTGGGCTGGGGAGACAGGCAGCTGCAGGGACAGCCTGTGATCTCTCTCCCTGCGCTGGTAGTGTGCGCTTCCACCTGGGAGGCCACGCTCCTTCTGCTTACCGGTGCCCGGCTGACCTGTCGGCGTCCCTGTGTGGTAGCACAGGCGAGCTTGTTCCACAGCAGCTATGTGTCCTTACGCAAATTTCTACGAGGACCACAATGGCCCAACCACCTAATCCTACCGGTTCCAGAAAATAACCGTCCCACCAGATATAGCAGCCACCTTCACCTCCGCCCAAAAAATATAAATTACCCCTAATCCGCACAGAATAAATACATACCATTTCAAGGGGTGGTAAACGATTAAATAATTCCATTATTAATTCTAAAAAGTGTTCCATTCTAATATAGCCAAGAATGAGAACAAAAGAATTGCAGCTTTTTGTATGTAAAATGCAGTTATTACATATTTTCTCTAGTTTCTAGTTGGTTCCCAACTCCACAAACATGTAACAATTCTAATAACGTAACACTACAATAATGACACAGAGACGTCGGCTGACATTAAAAAGTCAGAAATTTATTGATCAAATAATAATGCCAAAAAGTTATTTGGTTTTTAGTTTGGGCAAAAGCACGGACAGAACAAATGACACATGAGGAATGACTGAAGGAAAGGAGGTGGAAGGGGGGGGAGGGAAAGCCAGGGAAACACAAGATTACTCGGCAAGAGGTAAAACCATAAAACCTGCTGAGGGACGTATTATTACTAAGGTCCGAATTGTGGCCAAATTATGGTCGAATTGTGTCCGAATTATATCCGAATTATGTCCATCTAGTCCGGCAAAAAATGGAAAATCCACCAAGACCCCCACTGTTGAAAGTGGCGAGTAGCAAAAGCCCCGAGTAGGATAGACAGGGGGAAGACAAAACAGACTAACAGGGAGAGAGAACATAAAACATGGCAGCATCAATGCAGCACAAGATTCACCAATGGTGACACGGTGACACATTTGTGCGCTCCGCTGCATGTAAATACATCAAGTAAACAGCATATTACATAGCATTTATAACACATTTTAGAACATAGTAAATATATTATAACTTTCTTAGAACACTGGTAAGAAGTAAACTGTAAAGTTACTAACTATAAATAGTAATAAAATGATTACTGCTAATAGGCAGAAAATTAATTATAATAAAACAAGTTAAATCCCCAAGTTATAAATGACATATTTCCCCTTTAACTGTTGTATTCCCTTTCAACTGAATTCAAATCTGAATTTAATAAACATTTTTCTACCAAATCCTTATTAGATGATATAAAGGATACACCTAGAGCCGGATGGAGCGCTCAGTAGGCTGCCGGCCGCCAGGAATAACCTGGAGATGTTATCTGGTCACTGAGGTAGAGGGCAGGGGTGCAGTGATGGAGGCAGATGTTCTGTGCCTGCAGGAGGAGGTCTTTCCTACACAGGGCAGACTTCGCTGTATTTAGGTGGCGGGTCAGGATTCCACGCAGATGTCAGCTCGTGCGGGATTCTGGGTGTTGTGTCTACATAACTTAAAAGACACAAATACAGACGTCATAGGTTATCACATGTACACGTCACACTGATATCTCTAGTGTACTCCTTGTCCTCACAGTGTAAGCAGCCCCTTAGCCATTAGCCCCATAGCCATTATACCCTTAGCCATTAGTTTCAAAGCAGCAATGTTTTAAAAGGCAAAAGCCAAGCTTGAATCCAGCCGCAAAATCGACAGAGTCTCACAGTTTCCTGCAACACGCAGACTATGACATACACCCCAAAGCCTAATAAATGGGGGACCCTCCACTATCTCGCTAAGGAGACCAAGAGTTTATAGTCATGTTCCTGGTGAGACATTTGTCCTACCGTCTGCTGAAGAGAGTCTGGTACGACGGTGGTGGATCAGTGACATCTCTTACATCTCTGACACCGGGGCGGCCTTCTGCTGGGATGTCGAAGTATGATGGTGGAGGTGGCGGAAAGTGGATGGTTTCATCGTCTGCAAAACAATATATGAAATATGTTGGATTTGATGTAGCCTGAGTTTCCCTGCACCCCAGTACTGTACATTGGATTATGACTTTTGTGAGTGCTATACATATATATATATATATATATATATATACTCGAGTATAATCCTACTTTTTCAGAAAAAAATTTATGCTGAAAAAGCCCCCCTCGAGTGAGGGTCCCACTTCAGTCAGTAAGTTTTCCCAGTTTTTTTGTTGTAAAATGAGGTGCCTCGGCTTATAATCGGGTCAACTTATACTCGAGTATATACGGTAAATCGTCCAGAGTGGATATCAGCATCAATGTGACATGCACAGAGAATACATGGCTGGAGTAGATCGCAGTGCTACACACCCCCAATTGCTTAGCCCAGGACCATAATCATACCTCCTAACTGTCCTGTTTCCCACCTGGGACGGTCAGTGTTCCGCGGGGGGGGGGGGGGGGCAGCAGGGAATGGACACAGCATGCACACAGCATACCACGCCCCTGGTTGTGAGGCCACTCCCCCATATTTTGGGTATGCATCTTCATTGTGCGTGGGAATCCTTCCTATCAGGACAAAGTTGGGGGGTAATGAGGAGTGTGTGACCGGTGCCACTGCCCAGTGCCAGGCCAAGGTGTCACAGACACTGCACTCATGGCACCTTGTGGTGGCTGGGGAGACAACCTGTTATGTAGAAGGGCACCCGGCACCCACCTTCCTGCTCCCAGTGCTCCCCACCACTTGCTGTGTATATGATGACATGTGTCAGCACTGGTCGTTAGCCCACATAACTGCCGCCTGGGTGTGTCAGTCATCCACTGTCCCTGTATATCACCAATAACACTGTTACCCTATATACCACCTGTCCCTGTATATCACCAATAACACTGTTACCCTATATACCACCTGTCCCTGTATGTCACCAATAACACTGTTACCCTATATACCACCTGTCCCTGTACATCACCAATAACACTGTTACCCTATATACCACCTGTCCCTGTACGTCACCAATAACACTGTTACCCTATATACCACCTGTCCCTGTATGTCACCAATAACACTGTTACCCTATATACCACCTGTCCCTGTATGTCACCAATAACACTGTTACCCTATATACCACCTGTCCCTGTATATCACCAATAACACTGTTACCCTATATACCACCTGTCCCTGTATATCACCAATAACACTGTTACCCTATATACCACCTGTCCCTGTATGTCACCAATAACACTGTTACCCTATATACCACCTGTCCCTGTATGTCACCAATAACACTGTTACCCTATATACCACCTGTCCCTGTATGTCACCAATAACACTGTTACCCTATATACCACCTGTCCCTGTATGTCACCAATAACACTGTTACCCTATATACCACCTGTCCCTGTATATCACCAATAACACTGTTACCCTATATACCACCTGTCCCTGTATGTCACCAATAACACTGTTACCCTATATACCACCTGTCCCTGTATGTCACCAATAACACTGTTACCCTATATACCACCTGTCCCTGTATATCACCAATAACACTGTTACCCTATATACCACCTGTCCCTACTGACTAATATTTCCTATAGCCCGGCTGTCCTACTGCTACTGGCTAAGTTACACACCATCAGCCTATACCAGTAACATAACCGTAGTAAGTACTCACCCACAGTAATGCTGTAGGCCTGCTCTACTGATGGTGGTGACTCTACAGCAACTGGCTCTGTGGTGTCCTCTCTGGCAGCTCTGCACCTCGTCACCATGAAGGAGCCAACGCCCAAAACAGCAAGGACCGGTCCCAGGACCATCAGCGCGGTGCTGCAGCCATCCTCCGGGTCTCTCTGGCAGGACTTGAAGGTGACGACGGAGACGAGCACCCCTGCAGTTGTTATTGCTCCTCCAATCACATACATTAAGTACCTCAGCCGGTGAGGCCAATGTGGACAGCAGGGATCACAAATTGTCGCCATTTTACCTGTTATCAGACAGAAAAAGTGAATATTCCAGAGGATATACTCACCATATACTCACCATGTACTCACCATGTACTCACCATGTACTCACCATGTACTCACCATGTACTCACCATATACTCACCATATACTCACCATATACTCACCATGTACTCACCATATACTCACCATGTACTCACCATATACTCACCACGTACTCACCATATACTCACCACGTACTCACCATGTACTCACCATGTACTCACCATATACTCACCATATACTTACTATATACTCACCATGTACTCACCATGTACTCACCATGTACTCACCATATACTCACCATGTACTCACCATATACTCACATGCGTCTTCTCTGGCAGGCTGGCAAACTGTTCTGGCAGGTGCACAGGTCAGGTGACTCATCACCAACTGCCACACTTTCATACGTACACATTAGTAGCTGAGGACAGCTCAGGGGTCCTGAGGGCCGACTGTGGGGGATATTTATCACAGCTTGTACAGACAGATAAAACACCAACCAATCACCTCCTAACTGCCATGCTACAGGCTGTGTTTGTAAAATAGCAAGTTAGGAGCTGATTGGTTGGTACTTCCTATATAAGGTAACATTACCGGTCATTATGGGGAATACAAATTTTAACACCGATTTTGACAAATTCCCTTGGCACTCAATGGGTTAATATAAAAATAGCTATCTATCATTATTTTTTTTGCATATGGTGTTGGTGAAGGTTTGTGAGGGACCTTAGGAATTACAACTTTGGGGCTGCTGAGTGCGCTACAGGCCAGTCTATAAACCATTTGCATTCTAGCTATCTATCATTGACCATTGGTGACCAGCGCAGTGGGCAAAAAAACAAACTTGATATCTGTCCTACGCAATATTACCCTCTGTTAATATGTGTACGTGTGTGTGTACTGTATATATATATATATATATATATATATATATATATATATATATATATATATATATATGGATAATAGCCTGGCACTCTCCTTATTAAAGGTCTCTGTGGTCCGGTGCTCTCTGTCCCTTTGGGGGGAAGGAATAAGCTGCAACGAATAGGCACTCTGGACACTTTCAACATTCAGTCAAATAGTAAATAAGACACAGCTCACACTAGCTGCAGTTGTCAACGTTTCGGGTTACTACCCTTTATCAAGACATAAAAGAAATACAGAGTGGTACTTACATATATAGCCTGTGGCTGTGACAAAAACCTGTGCTGTACAATTAACTCTAACACGCTGCAGCAGGGAGCCGGTTGACGTCATAGATGCGACTGGGCGTCGACGGGTCTGGACTCCCCCTTGTGGGCGTGTCAGAGGGTGTGAGTTACCATCACCTAGGTGATACAAAAACAAAATTTTTTAAATGTATTTGTTATTTTTGTATCACCTAGGTGATGGTAACTCACACCCTCTGACACGCCCACAAGGGGGAGTCCGGACCCGTCGACGCCCAGTCGCATCTATGACGTCACCCGGCTCCCTGCTGCAGCGTGTTAGAGTTAATTGTACAGCACAGGTTTTTGTCACAGCCACAGGCTATATATGTAAGTACCACTCTGTATTTCTTTTATGTCTTGATAAAGGGTAGTAACCCGAAACGTTGACAACTGCAGCTAGTGTGAGCTGTGTCTTATTTTCTATTTGACTGAATGTTGAAAGTGTCCAGAGTGCCTATTTGTTGCAGCATATATATATATATATATATATATATATATATATATATATATATATATATATATTAGAAGATTAAAATAATAACAATTATTTTGTTTGTTTTTAAGGGGTATTTTACATTCAGAAACGAGGTACGGCCATGGGCACCAGGTTCGCCCCAAGTTATGCGAATCTCTTCATGGGAGCATGGGAAGAGGAGTTTGTATTTAACAACAATCCATTTGGGGCGAGCCTGGTGTCATGGCGTCGGTACATTGATGATATTTTATTTATATGGAAAGGAGATAGAGAAGTTTTAAATCAATTCTGCAGCTATTTAAATACAAACACTTACAATATTGTTCTTACGTATGAAATCAGCATGCAGAGAGTAAGTTTTCTAGACCTTGAGATTTACGTAGAAGAGGGCAAGGTAAAAACAAAAAATTATATAAAAACCACAGACTCCAGGTCTTATATTAAGACAGTTGTCACCAGGATACCTGGCTCAACTCAATCCCTATTGGGCAGTTTAAAAGGCTAAAGAGGAACTGCTCTGAGCCAGAAGTCTTTAACCAACAGTCTGAAGAAATGAAGAAAAATTTCCTGTCCAGTGGGTACAATAAACAAGATTTGGAGAAATCCATATCCACTGTCCAGAACATCGACAGAAAGGAACTGCTCAAGAAAAGACAACCACAACAGTCCACAAATTTGGACACATTCAAATGGTATTTTATCTCTGACTTTACGACCCAACATGGTAAAGTCAGAAATATTTTTTAAAAACATTGGCCAATCTTAAAGAGGGATCCAGTAATTGGTAACCTGTTGCCCGATTTACCCAAATGCATCTTCAGACGGGCCCCCAATCTAAAACCAAAACTCACTAAAAGCCTGTGTCCTAGCTTCCCCTAAAAGGGACATCATACTAACTAAAGTTTTTTTTAGATGTGGGTCATGCCTAGGCTGTAAATGTGTTACTAAGAAATTTGGCAATAAACTCACTGAGTTATTTATGAATGGGCAAAAGTACAATGTTAAGGACTTTCTCACATGTCACTCGGTCAACATTATTTATGTGATTGAGTGTACATGTGGGAAGTTCTACATTGGCCGCACCAGCAGATCTTTAAAAATCAGAATGGGGGAACATCTCCGTAACATTAAAAAAGGCCTTGAGGTGCATGCACTTTCCCTGCACTTTAGGGAAGAACACAACTGTGACCCTAAATGCATAAAAAACTTTGCAGCACTCAAGAAGATCAATGCTGGAGAAAGGGGCGGCAATATTGCCACCAAATTAGCTAAATGTGAGATGAACATGATATATCAATATAAAACACTAGTGCCAAGCTGGCTGAATAAAGACTTTGAATTAAAGTGGTTTTTATCGATTTTAAAATTATATTTTAAAATTGCATTTTATCTCCGTTTTAAAGATATTTTGGTACTTTTGTATTTTTGTATAGTTCCCCTTAATTTATGTTCATCAAACTGTTATATATTTCATATTAATTACACCTTTTTTATTCTGTTCTCTTATATATAATATGAGGCTGGCATAAACAAAATCATCATTGGAGCCGCCAATAGAAATGGCGGTGGAACGCAAATGCTTCCGGGACTGACATGTGTGGCACACATATGACTGCATAAAGTTTTGGAGCTTACAACCTGTCTATCTAACATAAGACAGACCCGGACGGCGCATCACGTATAACAGGAAGGAACAGTGGAACGCCCAAAACTTACGGCTTCCGGCGTCGGTGGAACGCACGGAAGTTCCGGTATGCGGCACTGAACCACGGCGCACACAAGCTGAATCTTCTAATTACCACGGCGGTCTCCAGTAATAACTGGAGAGGATTTTAGCGGCATCTATGTACTTGTTTAGGATTGTAATAGTGGATAGGATTCTATGTCTGGAATTAGGTCTTTCTTTTAATTGCGATGTTTGGGTATAAATACCCAGACATGGGAACATGTCTCCAAGCCTTAATAAAGGACAACAAGTCTGAAATGCGTTGGCGGAGGGGACCTATGAGCTTTGGACAGACCACCAGGATTTTAACACCTGTCAGCATCCGGGGACGCCTGAGGTTTTCACTATCTATGCTGTATGAGTCTGCTTTTTGCACAAGTAGACATCTATTTCTGGTGAGAGTCCATCGCTTATATCCAAATTCTATGTACAGTGTATTGTTTTAAAAAATCTTTTTCATTAAAAACGGTATTTCACCATTCGGAGATATCTTGTTTAAGGTTTCCACGTACGGGATAATCGTGGGGAAGCCAGGAGGATCCGTTTGAGGACCTATGTTCCAGATTTAAAAACCACAAGCGAATATTGTCTACTTGCTTGGTGGACAATTAGATAGGGTATGATTCCCATCTCGAAGTGCTTTATATATAGAAATCCAAAATTGTTTGATAATATCACACTATATTGTTGTCTTTTTCTTTTATGTCACATGAGTAACCCCCTGTGATACATTTGAAGGAGGGACATAAAAAGGAGCGCTTCAAAAAACTGTCGGTATTTTCTGTGTTGGTCTATGTGTGGTGTGTTTGGTGACACACCTACCGTACAGGTCAGGCTGCTCTAAAGCGCATTATTTAATCTCAAAAACCTTCTTTTGCAAGGCCTGATTAAGGGCTATAATTAATTCTTTATTTATTAATAGTCTTATATAGCGCACACATATACAGCAGCGCTGTAAATAGAATATATGAACACTCACATCAGTCCCTGCCCCAGTGGAGCTTACAATCTATATTCTCTACCACATGTACAGGCACACACACAGACATTCTAGGGTTAATTTTGCTGGGAGCCAATTAATCTACCAGTTTTTTGGGGGATTGTGGGAGGAAACCGGAGTACCCGGAGTAAACACACGCAATAGCCACCCTAGGCTAATACAGAAGTGGCCTGTCCGGTCTGTTTCTGGTTTTCACCCATTCTCCAGACCATGCCCCTCCATAAGGATTAGCTGAGCCTCTGTGGTGGCTGGCTACACCCCCTTTGATGGCTGACCACATCCTATAAGCAGGGCCTGATTAACCAATAGTCTGATTAGGCTACAGCTTGGAGCGTTTGGTCCTGGGATGGTCACAACGCCGGAATAATAGATTGTGTTTTACAGTAGCATGTGTCCAGTCTGGTAGGGATGCGTCCAGTCCAGTGGGGAAGGGTTCAGTCCTATGGGGGGGATACCTATGACAGCTAGGGTTGCCACCTTATTGTTCAGCGATTCCTGGAGATTCACCCCTATAACTGTAATGCGCACGCGTGCTCTGGAAAAGGGGGTGTGGCTTATACCAAAGTGGGCGTGGTCTATCCCCAAAGTGGAATACATATGTATACATATACATACATACATACATACGTATACATATACATACATATGTATAAATATAGGCCGGGGGGGGGGGTTCTGGCAGGCAGGGGGTGGGGGGGGAGCTGGCAGGCCAGGGGTGGGTAGCGCTGGAGGCTCAAGTCCACTGTCAACTCTCCAGTGGTTACAAGCAGGCAGCCAGCAGCAGCGCGGTGTCCAGTCCAGACAGCCAGGCAGCAGTGGACAGTGGAGGGCGGAGGCAGGGCATGCTGGGAGGTCCACGTTTCCAGCAGCGCAGCACATCGATACAGCGGGCGGCGGGCTACAGGTTAATACTCGCGAGATGATGACATCATCATCTCGTGAGTGCGTCTGTCAGGCTGCGGAGGCAGTCCTGGCAGGCGCTGCGGCGGGCTGGGCACTGGGGACGTGGAGAGGTGGCAAATAGGGCAGGGAGGCTTTTTCAGACACCCGGATTCCGGGAGAAAAGCCTCCTGGAGGGTTGCCACCAAAATCTGGAGATTCACGGAAATCCTGGAGAGGTGGCAACCCTAATGACAGCTGTCACCATGGAGACGATGAGGGAGAGATTACAGCCTCCCTGTATGGTCCAGCAGTAAAAGCCAGAATGGTCCACACCATACAGAGAGGCTGTCATCTTTCCTTCCCCATCTCCCAGATGACACCCCTACAGACAGGCACTCCCCCGACTGTACACTACAAGCTATGGAAAGGCACAGTTTGCTGAATGGAGCTTGTCCAGTCCAGTGTTCCGGTCCAGTTCCGGTTTATTCCGGGAAATAACTCACACTGAAACACCTTATCCTAAAAATAAGACACGGACACCAACTGCGTAGGTTAAAAGGTCATGTAATATTTATTGTAACTGGTATGACCCTATTTGTTAAGGGATGGCAAAGAAAAGCATTTGAGACCAGCACCCCCCGCGGATGTTACTCATGGTAGCGCCCAGGGCACCCCAATCCGCTAACATCCCTCGATTGTGGGTACAGCCTGTGCTGTGACGGATATGCCACACCCCTCCTATGGCCTGATGCGGACACTTCCAGGAAGTGACCAACGCCCCACCGCGTTGAGTCGGGACTCGCCCACCATCCTGGCAGAGGGGGGGGCCACAACCGCACAGAGACCACCGGACACCACACCTGAGTGCTGGTCGAGAGCGCCTTCTCGCCGATTAATAATTAAAGCTATCAAATAAATTTGGTGAAAGGCCCGTGAGCCAGGTAGCACAGAGAAAGGGAAGGGAGGGTGGGGATCCAGACTCAAAGAGGAAGTCCTTCCTATCCACTTGCCTATACATACCCCTCTCTAAGCTGCCACCCCTATGCTACCTGATTGGCAGATCTAACTGCCACTCACCTGAGATTTCCTATGGCCTTACCCTAGCTTTCAATAGCTTTATTTAACAATCACAAATTCACAGGCTCTTAAATACACTCGAGCCTATGCGGCCCTTGTTCTATATTATACTAATAGTAAAGACTGATGACAGCAATGCATTACATATTGCCGACTTCCAGACTGCCACCTCAGGAAGGAAGAAGCCAGGCCAGCATTGTGAAGGGAGGGGCACGGAATATGGGCGATGACGTAAAAGGAGCGGAGAGGAGGTGTGTCCGTGAATGGCGTCTTTGTGTCCCTGCATTAGGTCTAGTTAGGTCTTGTTAAAGAAATGTAACTATACACGCTGTTAATACTTTCATCTCTCACCATTATCTAAGTTATTTTTCCTCTGCGTTGGCGCCCGGTGATCCATCCGCCAAACAATCGCCACTCATTGGCTTTGCGGAACCCCAACCAGGAAGTAGTGTGACAGCGTTCCGCCGCTTCCGCCTCCTCACAGGACAGGTTTTGTCGGAGAACGTCCTCACATCCTGGCAAGAGAAAAATAGTAAATGTCAGTGATTATGAATATTTGCGAATTTATGCAAATAATATTTATCATATCGGCATTAATAATTTACATTATGACACGCACGCCCCTATATGAGAGACTGAGAGAGGTAACAAAATAAAATGTGACTTCTCCTTTTAGGATAACTCTGATGTAATGACAAGGAAGACGCTGAAGAACTTACATGCTCTGAAGGTTCCGCTTCTATTTACATGGAATAGCTTTTATTTGTCCTTGCAAATATTTTCACTTCTTCTCAGATCAGAATTAGAAACTCAACGTGCGCCGTACACAAAACGGATGTGACTGGACTAGCGCACAACTCCGATGATAAGACTGCGGGCGTATTGGGGCAGCGTTTCCAGAAACGGGGGCGCAACATCCCCATATTCCAGGAGGGATGAGGCCTGGGTCTGGGTGGCTGCACATAGTTTTCCTGCCCCCCCCCCCCCCCCTCCTAATTTGGCAGAATCTGGCCAGGATGAGTAAGCCTCAGCTAGTGCAGTCGCCAAACCAAGCCGATGATCGCCATGGTAATTCTGGGGCAGCATCTACGGATTCTGCAGGCGGACGGAAAATGCAATGCAGGAGGAGTCTATGTCATACAGACACCTGCTGCTGCTTTTGCATTTTAGTGGACGGAATTGCGAAGCCTCTTGTGTGCAGCTCTGCAATTCCGTCCATCTCCGAATGATCACCATGGTCCGGCACTGACACTGCAATATATTATGCACCCAGTGGCATAACTATAAATTTTGCTCCCCCCTGCCAAAAAGTTTGTGGCGTCCCTCCTGGGTGGAACTGTCTGTCTGCTCAATCTCTGCTGGCTTGGCTTCCCAGCTCCTCTCCAGCGTGTTTCCCCAGCGTGTGACGTGATGACATCACACGCATAACGGAGAAGCTGAAGCAGGAGAGAAGCAGAGAGTGAGACCTGCAGACACTGCTGCTTTCCCTGGCTCTGACGTGTCCCAGGCTGCCCCTGATCCACCCGCCCATCCTGTAAACAGCAGCCAATAGCCAGCTCTGTGTACAGTCAATTGAATAAGTGGGGGGATTTGTTGTCTCTGACTGTAATGGGATTTGTTGTCTCTGACTCGCCTCCGGTGCTCAGCCAGCGGGCAGCGGCAGGATGTCAGTGCAGCAAGGGACACAGAAGATGCAGCGACAGCAAGAGACACAGAAGATGCAGCGGCAGCAAGAGACACAGAAGATGCAGCGGCAGCAAGAGACACAGAAGATGCAGCGACAGCAAGAGACACAGAAGCTGCAGCGACAGCAAGAGACACAGAAGATGCAGCAGCAACAAGAGACACAGAAGATGCAGCGGCAGCAAGAGACGCAGAAGATGCAGCGTCAGCAAGAGACACAGAAGATGCAGCGGCAGCAAGAGACACAGAAGATGCAGCGGCAGCAAGAGACATAGAAGGTGCAGCGGCAGCAAGAGACACAGAAGATGCAGCGGCAGCAAGAGACACAGAAGATGCCGCGGCAGCAAGAGACACAGAAGATGCAGCTGCAGCAAGAGACACAAAAGATGCAGCGGCAGCAAGAGACACAGAAGATGCAGCGGCAGCAAGGGACACAGAAGATGCAGCAACAGCAAGAGACACAGAAGATGCAGCGACAGCAAGAGACACAGAAGATGCAGCGGCAGCAAGAGACACAGAAGATGCAGCGGCAGCAAGAGACACAGAAGATGCAGCGGCAGCAAGAGACACAGAAGATGCAGCGGCAGCAAGAGACACAGAAGATGCAGCAGCAGCAAGAGACACAGAAGATGCAGCGGCAGCAAGAGACACAGAAGATGCAGCGGCAGCAAGAGACACAGAAGATGCAGCGGCAGCAAGAGACACAGAAGATGCAGCGGCAGCAAGAGACACAGAAGATGCAGCGGCAGCAAGAGACACAGAAGATGCAGCGGCAGCAAGAGACACAGAAGATGCAGCGGCAGCAAGAGACACAGAAGATGCAGCAGCAGCAAGAGACACAGAAGATGCAGCGGCAGCAAGAGACACAGAAGATGCAGCAGCAGCAAGAGACACAGAAGATGCAGCGGCAGCAAGAGACACAGAAGATGCAGCGGCAGCAAGAGACACAGAAGATGCAGCGGCAGCAAGAGTCACAGAAGATGCAGCGGCAGCAAGAGTCACAGAAGATGCAGCGGCAGCAAGAGACACAGAAGATGCAGCGGCAGCAAGAGACACAGAAGATGCAGCGGCAGCAAGAGACACAGAAGATGCAGCAGCAGCAAGAGACACAGAAGATGCAGCGGCAGCAAGAGACACAGAAGATGCAGCAGCAGCAAGAGTCACAGAAGATGCAGCGGCAGCAAGAGTCACAGAAGATGCAGCGGCAGCAAGAGTCACAGAACATGCAGCGGTAGCAAGAGTCACAGAAGATGCAGCGGCAGCAAGAGACACAGAAGATGCAGCGGCAGCAAGAGACACAGAAGATGCAGCAGAAGCAAGAGACACAGAAGATGCAGCGGTGGACCCCGGCGGTCTAGTCCCAAGAGCACCCAGTTCATAAATGTCAAATTTTTTTTATGGAACTCTCAAGGTCATGAGAGAGATTGCTTGTCACTCAGGAGGTATACCGTATATGTGTCAGATGCAGCATTCCACTGAACAGAATCCCGACAGGGGCAGTATACTTAAATACCCTGCTCCCTACCTACAGCCTAACCATAAACCTGCCTCCACCTCTGCACCTAACCCTAGTGGCGTAAGTAGATATTTGCAGGCCCCACAGTTAAAGTTTGTAAGGGCCGCGATGTACGAACTGGTGGTGTAAAATGTATATAGCACATGTAACTGTGACAGGGAAGGTGGTCCCCTCTCAGCTCTGGGCCCCGTAGCACCTGCACTCCCTGCACCTAACGCCCCCCCCTAACATTACTCCCCCAATGCCTAAACCCCCTACTAACCATAATCCCCCCCCTAAGGTCAAAACCTAAATTCCCCCCCCCCCACATACCTTACGATTGGAATGCCGCCTGATGGGATGTGGCTGAAGGTTGGGGTTCTGGCACTAGTATTTTTACCATCGGCTTATTGATTGTTGACATAATAATTATATCCCTCTGCCGTACACTGACACACAGTTTTATTGGATGCCAACGTTTAGTATACATACACCAGCTGTGAGGAAGGATGGGAATGTATACTGCACATACACTAATGAGGCAGCGTATGTATGAGGCAATAGTGAGAATCAATTTTTAATTCAGTGATTTACAATTAGAATATTACATAATAACATTATTAATGGTACGATCTAGCAGGTTTCCCTACATTTAGTGCTTTTCAACCGGATAACAAAACCTATAATACAGCACATTGCAGTGTTAGTACTCAAGTGTGTAGATGACTTAAATAACATATCTGTCAGGTAATCCTGCCCTCTAGTGGCCACTCAACAACATGCACTGTACCAGAAATCCAAAACTATGGGGAAAAAATACTAAGATCAAATGGTTACAGCTGTACAAATGCACATATTTGTACCCATTTGATGTAAAATACGAGATTAGCATTAGATAATCTCCTATCACTCGCTAATTTACATGGGCGCCTATGGTGGGAACCGCCCATAGACACCCATGTTAAAAATTCATAACATGCGCGTCTAAGGAGCCACACAGGCATCAATCAGATGCAGAGCTCCCAGGGAGCCCACTCCTGATTGGCTGAGGGAATTCCCTATGACTTCTGCTACGGTGAATTCCCCCAGTCTCGGAGATGGGTTGCTTGTGTAAACAAGCAGCCTCTCAGTGTCCGCTTGGATTCGGATGAGATGGTGAGTAGGATTTCTTTTCACAGGTACACTATGGATTCTACAAGGAGAAGAGGACAGGTCTACCCGCCACCCACAGCCCTGCTGATTCTCTCAGCCAATCAGCGTCCAGCCAGTCTTTTAAAAATCGATTACGCTAATGCCTGCCCCGCAGAGCATTACTTGGAGACTCTGGGAGGGGATGCTGCGGTTGCACCAATGACTTGTGGCAGGAGGCGGGAACCCAGCTTCCGTTCTGCTGTTTATGTAGTGAGCAGTGGCGTCGGATTAGTGTGTCCCGACTAGCCTTCGCTGTCACTGTCTGTGTCCGGCAGCAGTGCAGCATCTTAATTCAAAGTAAGCAGAAGGGACGGGGGAGGGGGTTGAAGTGGACTGGTGAGCGCACAAGGAGGGCTCTTACCAGGACTGTGCGGAGAAATCACTGTTCCTCCTGCTGAGCTGCTCCTGGCTACATTGAGCAGGCAGCCTGACCTGACCAACTTACAGCTACTGAGTCTCGATCACTGTGGCCAGCCAGCAGTTATCAGGCAGCCCCTAGCAACCTCAGGCTCACCACACCAGCAGCAGGGTGGCCCAAAGGGGGGGTTTCTGAGTCCTGAAAGACCAATTTTAAAATGTTTTAAAGTCCCCTGCCGTGTCCCGTGAATAAGCCCCGCCTCCTAAACATTAGCCCCGCCCCTCAAAACACCCTGGAATAGATAGATACTGATTATTGCATGGCCCCTTCCCTCCTCCACTCTCCTAGCATCCAATAATCCTGCTGCTGTTGCTGCTGCCCACACATCCTATAGGCACTTGTGTGACAGGAGCCCCTGAAACGGTGGAGTGAACGATGACCTACCTGAATCGGGTGACGGAAGTGGATTCTGGGTTTCTTCACGGCCCTTGTTAGCTGACGAAAGACACTGGAGGCAGGAGATAGGACACCCCGGGGAGGACCCACAAAGAAAAGAGGGCAACCACGGCTAGCAGCAATGAATATTTATTAATAGGAGACATAGTGCAATTGCTGCGATACTTTGCAAGTATTTGTGACCACATCAGTAATAGTCAATGGCCAGGCTGCAGTGGTCTTTTACCACCTCTTACCACGAGATAACAACATACACCTGTTGCAAACCAGATGATATAGCATAATGACTTCAGAAAGATATTACAATAGAACGAAATTAAAGAAGACGATCTGAGAAAGAATGATATCAAAGAAGATAAGACTGTTACTTAAACACTACTGTAACTAAACTGCTTTACCACCAAATGTCCACCAGGTGGCACTACACCTTATACATATACATGCTACACTGTAGTCCCAGATGCAACACAGTTCCTGAAGGTGAATAAAGGTCCCAAAAAGAACAAGTCCTTACTAGTGAAGGAGGGCCCTATTTTTAGTGTGCACACTACTATTAAATAGACCAATAAAGTTAATGGTCCTCTCTAAAGAGGGGCAGGTGAGTTCCCGTTACCTAGGGTAACTCCCTGATGGAAATGCAGCAGGCTGTAAAGGAAGTCTAAACAGAACAATAACCTCAGGAGAAGGACAGGCGAGCACCCGTTACCTAGGGCAACTCCCTGTGGGAAATGCAACAAACGGGCCGTAAGGGGTAGTCTTACAGCAATACCCTGGCAATGGGGTCAATGGCCCTGCAAGTGGCTGGTGGAAGTGATGGGGTAAGGGTGCCCGCGTAACTGGAGGTACTGGGGAGGTTTTCCTTGGATGGGGCCACAGGATTGCTGGGTGGAAGGCAGGCCCTTAGTAGCAGGTTCCTCTGGGCGTCAGTGTCTCTGGCTGAGGTGGCAGGGGTGTGGGACAATCGCTGGGGTATAGGCTGCCCTGTACCTGGTATACTGCTGCAGGTGCCGGCTCCCGCCAGTCGTGACTCTGGTCCTGCTGGTTTCAGGGTGTGCCCACTCCGTTTCTCCTCTCATCCGTGGCTCCCGCTGTAGTGGCAGGCTGGCTCCTCTGTGGTGGCTCTCGGTGATTGTGGTAACGCTGCCCGGCTGTCTGGGAGCTTGCGCAGCCCACTCCCGTCCTGCCGCTTCGCTCTGCTCACTGACATCAGCCTCCCTTCTCCTTTGCGACTCCCAGTGGCAAACGCAGGATTTTCAGAAGGGGGTTTCCAGAGGGGCGGAGCAAAGCACGGAGATGGACACTTAGGTGACCCAGTATATGCCGGGTCAGTTAAAGTATTATAGATAGACCAAATGTATATAAATAATAATACACACACACATATATACGTACATAACAACAGTGTAGACCCCTGGGCATAGCAATGTATTGGGGCCCCTACCTATCCTCCAGCGGTAGGGGTGGGGGACATCAAAGTTTCATATACTGGGTCACCTAAGTGTCCATCTCCGTGCTTTACTCCGCCCCCCTGGAAACCCCCTTCTGAAAATCCTGCGTTTGCCACTGGGAGTCGCAAAGGAGAAGGGAGGCTGATGTCAGTGAGCAGAGCGAAGCGGCAGGACGGGAGTGGGCTGCGCAAGCTCCCAACCACTCTGCATGTAGGGCCTGGATCAGTAATTTCCATTAATTGCCCATTTACTGCACAGATGGTGGGAGAAGGGGACATTGGGCTGAATGAAGGGGCCCTGATACATAACTTCCAGGGTGGTAGAGGATGTTTAATATGCAGAGGAGGGGTGTATAGTGGAGTGGGCTTATTATTCATAATTTTCTGGTGGGAGGACAGCTTGCTTGACTGCAGATATCTCCAGTTCCCAGAAATAGATTTATTAGATTTTAATGGAATTAAAAACTAGAGAATCCCACCTACCAAATGGTATTGGGGACTAGGGGATCAGAATTCAGGAGGCAGAGCAATCTGCCCACGAGTATATAATACTACATACCAGGTGTGTGGAGCTGGAGCAGTAACCAGCTGCTGGAAGGCTGATATCTCTGGTTTTGGGAACAGTAGAGACAAGCTACTAGTGTCCATCAAAGGGGAAGAGTCCCAGCTTTTGGAATATACCCTCAGAAAAACTCTAAGTCAAACAGAACCTGAAATATCTGACTGGGAAGAGCAATTAACAGGCTTGGATGGGGACCACTGTTTTGAAGTCAGATATCTCCGGTTCCCAAGGGCCAATTTTTAAAATTATTGTACCCATGGAAAGAGGGGACCCTCAGCTTTCAGGCTAGAGCCCTTAGACTCCTGGGGGGGTTTCTGGGTACTCAGAAACCCCCCTGTGTGCGCTACTGGCTCCCGCGGTGCACTGGCTGTCAATCACCGCTGCTCACTCTCCGCCACCACGCACGTGGGTCCTTGATTTGTCACCTTTAAAGAGGCTCAAGAGCCTGTAAAACAGGGGCACAGCTGCAGTGGGGTGCAACACTTGTGTAACGATCAGATCAGGTGATCGATCAAATTAACGTATGCCTCCTGTTATGATTATCTGTCCGGTCAATGTATGTCTGATATTGGTGTAATAGTTATGTCTCCTGTGAGTATTGGAATCAGGACATGTCTTGTATGTAAACTGTAGGTGACCCTGGTTTGAGTTTGAGGCCTGTATCCCCTCAGTGTGACATCTGTGGACTCCTCCGGAGTCAGGATGTAAGATAAGATCTGAGCCCCTCATAAACCATGGTCCAGGAGAAGAGGTTAGAGTTTGTCCCCTTCCTTCACATCTCTTATCAGTGGGTCTGCTATGCAAGGAAAGAGGATCAATCACTTTGAAAACAGCAGACTGTAAAAAAAAAATTGCCAGGGACCTTCCACACTCCTTCAGCATGGAAAGAGTGGAATCCCAAGGGTGGGAGGGAGGAGGGAGTCTGCAAGGTATAACTAAGACTTCTCCCTATAGTCAGTGTCACTACCTGGGGGTCTAGCAAAACAGGCTGTAGGCGACGAGAGATTTCTTGTGGAGGACCCCCCCACGTCAGGATCTGTATTTAAGTGTAAGATAGGTTCTGTCTTTTTTCCCTTTTTATTTTTGAAATTGCATTTAAAACTCGTGTGTACTTTTAAAATCACTGTAAAATCTTGTAACTATTTTTGTCTAAAGCTCTGTAGTATTTCTAGGAATAAATAATACATATTCCCAGTTCTGGTTCTGTGTTCCTAAGACTCATTAGCCTCGGAAGAGAACGGCTGAAAAACGTTACCATTGTTATCTTGTATTGTGTGGTCAGGGGCGAGCCAAGCCGCCCCTTGCGCAGTTTCAGGCGCTAAAATCAGGTTTTGGCTGGTGGCAGTGTACCTCAAGGAAAGGACCCGAGTGTCCTGAGTGAACCCCAGTCACGGCCGGCGCTGCTCAGATTGACGTATCGGAGCAGGCGACCGGTGGGTCCGTGACATTTGGTGGCAAGCGGTGGGGTGGAGAATTCATTTTTCTCTTTAAGAACTTAAGTGAGTGTGGGTAGAATTTTGTGAGAAATACCCACATCACCAGAATCAGAACTCAGAGCTTTACTATAGTTTTAAAAGTCACACAGTGGATGCAATTTCTGTTCCCTCCCTTCTCTTGTTTTTCTTTCCTATCATTTTATTTGACAAGTGTGAGACTCCGGATGGCTGATTACCAGCAGATGAGGAGAGATGACCTGGCGGTCGTGTGTGTGCAGAGGAATATCCCTTGGTCTGGCCAGAGTAGAAAACGTATGATTCAGGCACTAGTGGATGCCGATCGGACTCTAGCTGCTGGAGGAAACCAGTCCATGGACAATCCTACCCCAGGGGCTCAGTCAGCACTGGACAGTACAAACGATTCCGCGCCAGGGTCAAACACTTCTGCTGGACCCAGCAAGTCTACACTGCAGAGCGACCTTCTAGCTGCTAGCAGGCAATTGAAGGATGTGAACCCCGTATTCGCTTTGCAGCTGGTGCAGTTCTGCCAAGGCATTGTCGACAGAGAGGCTGCGGAGTGCAAAGCCGTACGAGAGGCTGCAGAGCGTCATGCCGAGCGTGAGTACCAGTTGGAACTGGTGAGGCTCAGGGGGCTGATCGCTGTTGGTGAACCAGTGGAGGATGATACAGGGCATCATGATGGCGAACCTTTACGTGAGACTTTATCTGCCGTGGCTACTGAGTTAGCAGGAGATGGGCTTCGTACTGAACTTTTACTGTCTGCGGAAGTAAATAATGTGTTGGATCATGGTGTGGACTCTGTTATCAATCATGGGGAGCCTAACAAGGGACAGAGGTCCCAAATGACCGCTGACGCGAATTTCACCGGACCGCGTCATGCACAGTTCCCTGTCTTGGAAGCAGACAGAGGAAGCCAAGTGAGTGTCAGCTTGGTTGTGAGTAATGAGCTGGCCCTGGACACTACAGCCGATGCTCAGAGAGGTGACATCTCTGCTAGCACCAGGGAGACTGTAGGATGTGTGGCAGTCAGGGAGACTGCAGAGTACCAATCCCCTACAGCACCAGAAGAGCCCAGTGAGTATTCTGACCCATATGGTGATGATTATCCGTTTAGGCTTATGAGCCCAGAAGAACTCACTACAGAATGTCAGCTGCAAGGTATCTCCTGCCCCAACAATTCCCGCTGGGAGATGATCAAGCGGCTCACCCGTGCACGAAATGATGAGCGCAATGTTTTCGGCATGTATCGCAGTGAGTTTCTAACCTGGGGTCCCGATGCGACTCCTTGGTTACTGCTGAGAGACCTGACGGACTGTTTTGAAATAGCGCAGCAATATGCTTATGATTGTAAAAAGCTCGATACTCCATGGTGGAAAGAGCAGTGCCGCTGGGCAGAGGCAGAAAGGAATCGCCTGGAACAGCTTCTATCACCAGCTATGGATCCAACGACACAGCCTACCGGGGTTTCCCTCATGGACATGGTACCCGGGCCTGCTACAATCGGTGTGGAACCTGTTCCAGAGACCTCACATCACAAGGTCCAGTTTAAACTGCTGGAAGATGTGAGCAGCATGTTCCCTCCCGTTGCTCCAGATTTGTTGCCGGAAGCGGCTGGCTGCATAGTGAAAGTATGCAGGGGAGAGACTATGTCGGAAATAGGAATGGGACTTTCTGACTGTATGCACACAAGTATGTGTGGGACTACTGATGTGGGACTTTTATTAACTCCACACATATCTGTCGCTAACCCTTCTGAACCATATGATGCATCTCAGGTAGTATGTAACCATGCTGAACATTGCAATGTTGTTATTTTGTGTGAAGCCCCTGGGATGATCTGCGATAGTGCCGTACCTTCGGTACAGGTGGAGGGTGAGTTAGAGACAGGTATAGTGGGTACTCCTTGCCAGTTTGTGGGGTTAAATGAATGCCCTAATCTAGTTGGGAATGAGACACCCTCACTCACCAGTGGTAGGAGTGCTGATGGTGATGTCATTAAGGTTGCTGTGCTAGAAGTTAACCCTGTTCCTCCAGTGATGTCTGGTTGTGACATCGGGCATGGGGTCGCTAACTGCACGAATGGGACCGATCTGAGTTGGTTGCAGGCAGCGCATGTACCTGCCAATAAGTTACTGGTGACAACATGCTCAGATAACCCCATTCCTGCTCAGAGACAATGGGATCCAGATATAGTGGTTTTGCCATGGTGCAATTGTAAGCCAGCAGGATGGGCCCCATGTGTTGTGGAAGACGCACAGGCTAATTTGCAGGTATTGCAGGATGTCTCCCCAGGTTATGATAGTGATGTTGCTGTTGATAATGTGATGTCTTGCGCTACTGTGGGAACTGTGGTACCAGGTATAATAAGTGACCTGGTGGGCCCTGTGTGCACTGTAGACCTGTCAGATAGGGAGAGAGTGTCCCTTACTGCAGCTCTCCCCCCAAACCCCCCTCCTTACTGTAGCCACACAAACACATATACAGGAACACAGCAGGGGTTCCCTCCAGACACTGAGAATCCTCCAGAGAGTGCATTTTTCCAGCATCACTGGATAACGGATGCCTCTCCTGAGAACCTCAGTGGCACCACCCCAGCCACAGAACCTGCGGGTCTGGGAGGGAAGGTCAGGCTCAGGAAGGTGTCCTGGACTGCCATGGAAAGCTCGGCTTTCCACGCAGAACTGAGAATCGACCCTGCACAGGCTGCCCCATACCTGGGAAGTGGGAAAGATACCCCTGGGTACAGTGAGAGGGTTGTGTCAGGAATAGAGCCAGTGGCTAGTAGGGAAGCTGCTGTGTGTAACCAGAAGGGTGGGAGGGCCCGTGAAGCACAGGTAAACTCAGCTCCATTAACCTCAGAAAAGCTGAGCTGGGATGTTCCCAAGACAGGGGACAAGGACCTGCTGGTATTCCCCCTTGCAGAAACGTGCCCCCCTTCACAATTCACACACACAGACACAGAGGGCGAATCTCCTCACAAAAGGATGAGGTGTGAGGTGTTGAGTGAGTGGACCTTCCCCCCAGTGAAGGGGAGGGGGGGTCAGTCAGCTCAGGAGAGGTGCTGGGAAGACATTTTTAAGTCTGTATATAGTGCTGGGAGAATGCCCCACACCTGTGGTATAGTTAAACGTGCCGAGTTACGAGTCCCAGGGGGATGGCCGTTTGGGGTGTGGAGGAAGGGTCTGGTACTGATCTCAGTGAGTAAGGCCAAACTGCCAGCTGCAGGGGAGAATCCGTGCCCAGGAGTCCGACGCACAGCTGTGGTGGGCTGTGTCAATATCAGCCGGGATGGACACAGCTCCCACTATATCAGTGTGCTCACAGACTATGGGTTCGAGGACACCTGTGTGCTTTTAGTTTGCCATCTCCTGCGAGAGGGACAGGGACTATGCCCATTGCCCACCCTAGCCACGGCTATGGCGTCAGGTGGTGCCATGACAGACGTCAAGTATAGTGAAGTGTTAGTACAGATCCCGCAGAATCAGTGGCAGTCTGTCTCAGCACAGAGACCACTGCTACCTGTCCAGGTGATGTAGTTAATAGCGCACTGATGAGACGGTGACGTGGGTCACCGCCTCTGTGCGCCATTTTAAAAGGGGGAGGTGTAACGATCAGATCAGGTGATCGATCAAATTAACGTATGCCTCCTGTTATGATTATCTGTCCGGTCAATGTATGTCTGATATTGGTGTAATAGTTATGTCTCCTGTGAGTATTGGAATCAGGACATGTCTTGTATGTAAACTGTAGGTGACCCTGGTTTGAGTTTGAGGCCTGTATCCCCTCAGTGTGACATCTGTGGACTCCTCCGGAGTCAGGATGTAAGATAAGATCTGAGCCCCTCATAAACCATGGTCCAGGAGAAGAGGTTAGAGTTTGTCCCCTTCCTTCACATCTCTTATCAGTGGGTCTGCTATGCAAGGAAAGAGGATCAATCACTTTGAAAACAGCAGACTGTAAAAAATACATTGCCAGGGACCTTCCACACTCCTTCAGCATGGAAAGAGTGGAATCCCAAGGGTGGGAGGGAGGAGGGAGTCTGCAAGGTATAACTAAGACTTCTCCCTATAGTCAGTGTCACTACCTGGGGGTCTAGCAAAACAGGCTGTAGGCGACGAGAGATTTCTTGTGGAGGACCCCCCCACGTCAGGATCTGTATTTAAGTGTAAGATAGGTTCTGTCTTTTTTCCCTTTTTATTTTTGAAATTGCATTTAAAACTCGTGTGTACTTTTAAAATCACTGTAAAATCTTGTAACTATTTTTGTCTAAAGCTCTGTAGTATTTCTAGGAATAAATAATACATATTCCCAGTTCTGGTTCTGTGTTCCTAAGACTCATTAGCCTCGGAAGAGAACGGCTGAAAAACGTTACCATTGTTATCTTGTATTGTGTGGTCAGGGGCGAGCCAAGCCGCCCCTTGCGCAGTTTCAGGCGCTAAAATCAGGTTTTGGCTGGTGGCAGTGTACCTCAAGGAAAGGACCCGAGTGTCCTGAGTGAACCCCAGTCACGGCCGGCGCTGCTCAGATTGACGTATCGGAGCAGGCGACCGGTGGGTCCGTGACAACTTGTAAGAGCTTTATTAAATTTTTTATTTGTTATCATTCATTCCTTAAACATATATATGTGTATACTGTACATACAGTATATATCTATATAGATATATGTATATACACACAGTGGTCAACAGTGGGCCGGTATGCGGTAGTGTGGCATACCAGTACTTCTTCTGCTGTGCTGTAAATGTTGTGCAGCGTCCTGTCGTACATCCAGGACTCTGCTCTGGGGTACCGCCGCCGGTCCTCTTTATGCTCCCTTTGCTGCCGGACCCCTGCATCCATGTGGGACACGCCCGGCAGTCATCGCCCCTGCCGCGGGGGCCACTGCTGGGTGGCTCTTATCCACACTGGACCCCTCCTGGTCGCTCATGGGGGGTGTGCCCAGCTGTCATCCCCGCTACCACCACACTCATGGTATTGTATCTGGCTCTCATCCTTGATGTTGCTGGAGCCCACACCCACCACTGCTGGAGAACCACTAAACCCCTGCTGGAGTCAGGTAGGTTTGCACAGTAAATTTGCTGTAGTACTTCGCCCCATCGTCACTGTCCCTGCATCACCCCACTGTCTGTCCCGGCTTCCCTGCTGTCTCTGTGTCACCCCACTGTCTTTTTTCCTGCATCTGCACTGTCCCTATGCCCCCCCCCCATCATTGCCAATGTCCCTGTGTCACCCCGCCATCTCTGTCCCTACATCCCCGCCATCACTGTCTCTGTCCCTGTGTCCCCGTCATCACTGTCTCTGTCCCTGCGTCACTCCGCTGTCTCCGTCCCTGCGTCACTCCGCTGTCTCTGTCCCTGCGTCACTCCGCTGTCTCTGTCTCTGCATCACCCTGACGTCTCTGTCCCTGCATCCCCGTTTTGAAAATTACAGTTTTTGATTGCTTCTGTAGGTGGGGGGCCCACTGCACTGCTTTGTCCGGGGGCCCATAAAACTGTTAAGATGGCTCTGCCGCCACCGGCAATGTCCCACTGCGGGAGGGGGGGCAGTTGGGCATCCCCGTTAGTTGCTGGTGAGCGGAAAATAGACGCTGTGCGCATGCACACAGTATCTATCCCCCGCATCCAGAGGGGCTGGGGGCTTGGCTAGAGGCTCGCAGAGTCTCAGGGCTATGCCCCCACAGCGCAAAATTTCAGGGCGCAAGTGTCCCTCCTTGGACCAACTGAAAGTTGGGAGGTATGGTATTGGGGGGGAGGGCTTAATTTTCTGCCCAGGGGCCCCCGCCAATGTTAAGACGTCCCTGGTTTTAACCTCTAAGTAGAGCCCTTATCACCATTTTTCACCCTTCGCACTGCGGGATACTGGTAGGACCGCAGGACAGACCCCCAAAAAACTGGACTATTCCGCGAAAATTGGGACAGTTAAGTTATGTGAAATGCAACACTCTTCGCAACACAATTCCCCTCCAAACCTCCCACCCCAGGATCGCTCAGAACTCCAATAATACAATTTAGTGTCAGCTGAGTCAATATTCAGTCTGCTCCACTGACGTGTCTATAATGGGTGCAGGCAGCGCGCGCACCCAGAACCCACTGAATATACCTTCCTGCAATTAGCCTAATGACTGCACTAAACGCCTGTGTGCTGTGCAAGCTTTATAGAATGACTGCAGTAAATGCTTCCACGTCATTGCCCCTATTTCCTGTTACAGTTGTGCATCGGTGTAACTGCGTCACTGCCTTGCAGCCTGCAATGCTCACAGCTCACACAAGTGTGCTGGTTAGTGCGTACAGCTGCTGGGAAGATGAGGACATCGCCACTTCCTTGCTTTGGCAAGTTGTCAGTGTTACCATGACAACGATCTTCCACCTCACAAAGATCTGGATGTGCATTTCCCTTTTAAGAGCGCTCATCTTTGCTTCTTCCCCACCCTTTGTGAGCTGTCAGTTTATATTCTTGGGGGCTGCCCACATCTCATCTCCGAAGGAAGCAGCTTTATTTCCGAGAGACAGGCAGACGGGTGAGAAATCCATTGTAATCGGCTCAAGATAATTTGTCCAAGCGGAGAGAAAGGAGAGAATTAGCTTGAATCGTCTGAATCTTAAGCAGCAGCTGACGTGGATCTTGGAGAGGCAGGATGAGGAGGATGAGGAGGATACGGCGTCGGTGATGCAATGCATGAAGTCTGCAGGGAGATGATTCTGCTGGGAAGTGCGGCAGCTGTATCAGGAGACTGAGCTGCTCATTTCTGCCTATTGTCCATATAAAGTCGGTGCCGTAGACTGCCATAACAACGGACGGCACAGTGGAGCACAGAGTGAAAGCCCGGGGCGCTATGAAGGAGAAAGACTTCATGCCCAATACAGAAAGGGGTAAACCTGCGACATACACCGGTGATAAGAAAGCAAAAATGGCAGCCAAGACCAACCAAAAATGGATGAGACTGGCAACAGTTTTTGCATACGTACTGTCTGTATCGATGGCCGCCATCATTTTGGCTATTTATTACAGCTTGATATGGATGCCGGTGAGAACCAGTAGCGGCAACAGCAGTAATACCAACCACAGCCAAGCGGTTCCTGTTCTTGCTCATAGCGAAAATGCGTCCCACAGGCCTCAGGCCTCGGTGATCGGCAGCACAAGTCCAGCCGCAGAGACCATGAGTGGACCCAGCCGCGTGAGGAGGTCACATGAGATCATACTAGGCCACAATGGAGCAGATGGAAATGACCTGCCCATACAACCAGTCGTGGAGATGGCCTATGGCGAGCCAGACCTGCAAATGAAGCAGTTTGTGGGGGCACCGGATAACTTCATCGCTGAGGCGGCTCAGGGTCCGGCTACGGCGGTGGAAGCTGATTTTGAAACACGACCAGAGAGGAGGTCCACAGATTCGGGGCAAGGCCATCGCGGCAGATAACCAAAGAGACATGACGTTATCTATGAGGCATCTTGTAGCCATGTATGCATGGGAATATGGATATTACTATCAGCCCCTGTTGTACCAGAAAGGTCCGCAGCGCATTATATTCCTGGATTACAGTCACAGACACCTCTTTGCACCAAAGTGAGCTAATGATAACACTAGGCCAAGCTCGTTGTTTGCCTTACATCATGTCAAGCCTTATCCCTCTTTGTATTACCACTTGCCCTGCCGGCTTAGAGAAGGCGTTCATACATACACTACTGTGCAGGGGAACGGCAGTGGTAGGCAAAAAACATATTATGCAACATCACCCCCCCCCCCCCCCACATCTTACATCACTCTCCAGAGACGGCATCGTACAGCAAAGAGGACACTAACCTGCTCTATTCACAATAATACCGTTAATAATACAAATTTGCTTTGTAATGTCATTAAGAAGCCTGTGAGCAGATAGGGTAGAGATGAGATTACGATCAGATTTATGTTACAGTTTGTTGTTTCTCTAAAGTGGAGAGAGATAAAGTATCAGACAAACAACTCCTACCTGCCTTTTTTACAGGCTGCATTTAAAAAAATGGCAGTTATAAGATGATTGGTTGGTACTAAGGGGCAGATGTATAAAGCTTCTAAAAGTGATAAAGTGGAGAGTGATAAACAACCAGCCAATCAGCTCCTACTTGTCATTTTCCAAACCCAGCCTGTAGCATGGCAGTTAGGAGCTGATTGGCTGGTTGTTTATCACTCTCTATTTTGTCAAGATTGAACAAATGGCAGTGAGCCGTTTACACAGATGCACCTAGCCTTGGAGAGTGATAAATTGTGGAGAGATAAACTACCATCCGTTCAGCTCCTGACTCAAACAGCCTGTAACATTGCAGCTAGAGGCTGTTTGGCTGGTAATTTATCTCTCTCCAAGGCTTTAGTACATCTGCCCCACAGGGAACATTTGTTGTATTTTGAAGATCTTAGTTGTAGGAAAGGAAAGATCTACAGTTGGGGTAATTTAACCAACGTTTCTGTGAGAGATCCTCAAAATATCCGCAAAAAATGCCAGCGACGGTTCTTATTTGGGTGCAATATTTAACTAAACGTCAATGAACTGACTCGGCTGTATGTGTATTTAGTTATACTAAAAGAACAGTCACTGTGGGCGGCGCTGGCATTTTTAGCGGATATTTTGAGTATCGCTCACAGCAATGTTGGCACTGAAAGGGTTAAGAACACCATGTAAGTACTGATGTGCAGTAACCCTTGGTAACCAATCAGGCTTTTGCAGTAAATAAATCAAAGGCGATAGCTGATTGGCTGCAAAGCATTTGGCATATTTGCACTTTCTTAGTAAATAGCATTCGGCGTCTGGATGGCTTTTTTGGGTGGGGCTGATGAGGGGCCCTCCAGCTGTTGTATAACTACACATCCCAGCATGCCCTGCTACAGTATTTATTTTTGGCCATGCTAAGTTTGTTGCATGGCATGCTGGGATTTGTAGTTTCACAACAGCTGGAGGGCCAGTTATTGCCCACCCTGCCTAAAGGTGCTTACAGACTGGCCGATATATCGACCGTTCTATTGAATGGCCAATAAATCGATGCACTATCGGCCAGTGTGTACAAGCGATATATCTGGGAATGGCGTCGTTGACAGATATATCGCATCGGCTGTGCAACATAGCCATAGCCCGCTAAATCTGCCATCCGCCCGTACAGCCGCGCCGGAAGCTGCAGGTGATTGACACCTCAGTGGGTGGGCTCTAGCAAATGCGTCCGCCCATTTGTGATGTCAGTAGGGTTACCAACTCATCCCTTTAATCCGGGACACATATTAATTAAACAGGTTCTGTGGCAGTTTAAAACCAGGTGAAAGCCAGCCACAGAACCTGTGTAATTAATATGTGTCCTGAATTAAAGGGATGAGTTGGTCACCCTAGATATCAGTCCCGCGTACGGAGAACACGCTGCCCGATCCGTCTGTAGATATGTCTGCAGATCTACCTTAAGCGCAATGGAATATGCTGCGCTATGTAAGACACTGTTAATAAATAAATACATAGTATATACCCAGTTTTACACTGACATTATACAGCAGGCAAAAAAATCTGTTCTATACAACCTTCACACAAATATAATCACATTATTTTAGGTTTGTTTACGTAATAATCATCCTTTGTATAGACGGCACTTCTTTCACTCAAATCTAAATATTTTGTCCCCTGATTGGTTGAATCTATGCAAGACTCTGTTCATCCCACTGAGTGCTGGCGAGACCAGGCCTCCCCCCACCATGGCTGTGCACACAATCTAATTGCAGCAGCTTGCTTTCAATGAGCTTGCTAACCCTTTCATCGCCGGACGGCCCATCCTCGCTTTTCTACCTGAAGACAAAGGGTGCGTTAAACAAGCGTTACTGCTGGATGACAAAACAGTTTTCATTTTGTACAAAACTAGAACGATATAAAAATCGCCCAGAAATGTTATGTTATTTTTTTTTGATACAAATGAATTTCTACAGGTTGTGGAGCTCAGGTATTTAAACAGTTAACGTGTACACGTGTATACAGAAAGTGTATAGTGTATATACTTTGCATATACAGTATGTAGAAACGGTTACCTTTTTATCATATGTGTCCAGTAATAAATGAATGATGAAATGAAGCGAATGATCTGTGATCGATTACTGGATATTGTATATTTTATGTATAAGGAAAGACAAATAATCACCGTGTCTAATATGGCAGAATTATTTGTGGGGTATGGCAGCGGATATTGGGACTAATTCCGCATGGATCGCGAATTCAAAATAAGCAAATTGAGCGATTATCAAACAACTGCGCATTGCCTACCCCTCACATTGCACATGTGTAAGGCATACTTGACGACTTCTTCAAACTCCTCTCCGGGAGAAGCCCGGAGAGGAGTGAGAGGGAGGCGGGAAGAGTCTACGTTTTGGGGGCGGGCGAGGCTGACGTCACTGAGCCCCGCCCCCATGACTGGCAGCTGCAACAATTTGCGGGTCCGTGGATGGTGGGAGGGGATAAAATGACACGAATAGCCCCGCACCCTCCCCGCGGACCCGCAAAATTCGGGGGTTTCTATCGCGGGGAAGGGGTGAACCAAGGCTGTGGGTAAAATGCGGGAGACTTGCCCCCCTTCCCAGGGGGCCGGGAGGGGGACCAAATTTGCGGGACCCTCACGGCCATTCTGGGAGGGTAGGCAAGTATGGTGCAAGGGGAATTGCGGCTAAAAATGTGTATGGATTGTAGCTGCAGTTTGACTGACAGGGAGCCGGTGTTTAGGCATACCTCGCAACTTTGACTCTGATGCTCCTGCGAGGCCACACCCTTGTTTTGCCACCTTGAGGGTATGGCCAGAGCTCTGTGAGCTGCTGGCCATGCCACCAGTCCCCCTGCCTGCTGTGAATAGACGCTGTGTGCATGGGCTGTTCCCTGCTGTTCTGCTTAGCAGGTGGGACTCCCAACTGCCCCCCCCCCCCACAGTGGGACACAGCCAGCCCCGGGCGGGACAGGTAACATCACAAAAAAAAAGGGGACGGTGATGCGAAATATGGGAGGGTTGGGAGGTATGGTTCAGAGGTGGTAACATGCCATTTTCTGGGCAGGTGTGCCTCACTTCCAGCCTGTCTCAGTGATCAGTGGTAGCCTAAAACGGCAAAGTCTCTTCGATGTTTCCGGATTTCTGATTAGTTAGCAATCTGCGATCCGGATGATTCTTCTTTCTGTCTGGTGGCGGCTTCCTTCTCGTAGTCAACTGCAACTTCTAAGATTAGCGGCCCATGTTGAATTAGGCCCATAACAGGAAACCTCCATCAATGTTTTTTCTTTGTCCTATCAGTGCAGAGACCGAGAGCTTAGCTCCGCCCCAGACACCTACAAACCTTCATTCTCAGTTTGCGCTTGGTCTGCGGTCAATCAGTTAAGATCAGGGATGACAATCAGTGGGGCGGCCCATGACACGGGGGGGGTGAACGCAGGGGACCGCTCAGCATTTCATGGGTGTCCCCCAAAAAAAACGGCCATGTCCAGCCAGAATAAGGGGGTTGTTCTGGTTGATTTGCTCAGATGCGAATTTGCAGCCTTGCGAATCAAACAAATCCCACCGAACGAATGATTAGCTGTCGCCACCCATTCGCAAGGGCGACTCACTCGCAGGGGCCTGGATGTGATACAGTAATATCCATTCGCGGCCTGCGGGGTAGCACCCTCATCATTCGATGTAATCATCAGGTAATTTACCTATTCGCTCGGCTGTGGATGTACTCAGCGTAGCTTACAGGTCTGAATCAGGCCCTTAATGCAGCATGTACCAGCAATGAAGGCTTTTCTTAGAACACAAACGGAACCCTTTCTCCGCACCTGCATCTCTGTAATGCCGCAATGGGTTTAGATTTGTTTCTCAGTAACGTTTACCTGTCATCCTCATTCTCCGAATGTTAACATAATGGGGTCATTCAGTTAGCTGCGAGGAGAGCACCGCCCCTGTCTCTCCGTGCGGTCTGATCTCACCCCAGATTTGTAGATTTGCGTAATCAGCGCTATGGAGTTGTGAAGAAAAATCTGCACGTCTGGAAGTAATGTAGAGTGAGTACAGGGCCATAACTTGGGTGGTGCGGCACAAAGCTCAGCTAGTCAGGGGGCTTAGTTCTGCTGAACTGGTCATTTTGTGTTATATTTTTACCAGTCAAATCTATGCAATTTGGTGTTTTTAATATATTGTTAGTTATCTGTATATACTTGGGCTGTTTATTCTGAGTTGCATGCACAGTGTACAGTATGTCTTGAGTCGCCTGATTTTAAAAAAAAAGACAGTTATGGAAAAGTTCCGTCTTACCACTTGTGCCGGTGCACAGAGATCCGTCCCACTCAGAATCAGCACCACTGGAGGCAACTTCTGATTCCAGAAGCTATGAAGAACCACGGGTCGTCCAAGCCAGACATTTGTCAGGCAATGGTCATCCCAGATGTTCTCTAGTAGAGACCAGTGGATGGTTCTATGGCCGGGTAACATATGAGTGGTAACAACCGTTTATTTAGCTCTTCGCAAAATTGCATGAAACCCATACAAGCATTAGGTTGACATGGTCTAGGACGACAGTCAAAAGGTCGACAGGGGGGTTTTCACTGTTTTTGCAGCCGACACATGCCGACAGGCGGTATTTCATGCCCTACCATCCACTAGGGCATGGTGGGAGAATAAAATAGTGTGCCGAGCGCAGCGAGGTACCGTGCCCGAAGCATGGCGAGCACAGCAAGCCATGCAAGGGGTCACGGTGCACTTAAAACTGTGTCCATGTTGACTGTGTCGACATTCGGGTCAAAAACAGTGAAAAACCCCATGTTGACCTAATGCTTGCGGCCTCCTGTAGCATCCTCAAAAACTCCCATATGGGGGCGGACATTTTGTGATGGTCCGTTTTTAGCAGGAGCCAGGAGGGGAGCCGGGACCTCAGACAAGATCTGCGGGTCCCTGACACAGAAGCGGCATGTGGAGGGGTAAGGCGGGTGAAGGGGGTGTTTAACTTTACTTTAGGGGGGCCCTGCTGAAATATTTGGTGGGGGTGCAAATCTAGTAGTTACACCACTGGACCAAGTAGTCCCCGCGAAGGAGATACTGAGTTCTATTAAAGATTAGATGTTGCCCATAGCAACCACTCAGATTTTACTTCTTCTTTGTTTAGCTACTTCTAGAAGATAATAGATAACATCTGATTTGTTGCTATGGGAAACATCCCATTTTCAATAGACTGTGAATGCGGGTGAGAAATTTAAAGTAAGTCACCCTTTCACTATCTATACCCTTGACGGCTGACCTTGACACTCCAGCTATTGTTGAACTACACATCCCAGCATCCTCTGCTTTAGTTTTGCTATTTGGCCATGCTAAATCTGATGCAGAGCATGCTGGGATGTGTAGTTCAACAGCAGCTGGAGTGTCGAGGTTATCCATCAAGGGTCTATACCAGGGCTGGGCAACACCGGCCCTCCAGATGTTGATGAACTACACATCCCAGCATGCCTTACATCAGTTTCAGCATGGTCACAAAACTAATGCAAAGCATCCTGGGATGTGTAGTTCATCAACATCTGGAGGGCCGGTGTTGCCCAGCCCTGGTCTATACTGTACCCCTGATGTCTGGAGTTACAGCGGGATAATAAAGATACCGTTATACCGTATGTATACGGGTCAGAGTGCAGCCGTCATTGTTTCTCCAGCTCTGCAGTATTTTCCAGAGACGCAAAGATACCATTACGTACACACGCGGGTGAATAACCGTAATACGAAAGTGTGGTGCCGAGAGGTGCCGTTGCTTATTTGACCACCTACAAGCAATATACCATTCCAAGCGCAGCTTTTTCCTAATATTTTTTCTTGTTTGCCACTTTTTGATCTGAGTTTGATGGTCTCTGCAGGAATCCTCCAGCTGCACGTTATTTATTTCACCCCACGGGCGCTAGTTTTGAAGTATTCTGTTTGTATATGAGTTCCTGTGTGACGTATAGAATTACATTGGCTTTATGTAGGTGGTACAAAACTGTCTGTAGGCCTGGACAACACAACACAGACGTTATCAGTAGGCCAGACATTGCATCCCCCGATGTAGGTGCAGTCCCAGCAGTGGCAGGTAGCGCATGTTATACGGTACAGTAATCACACCGATCACACAGTGGGTGAGTACATGCATCTGTTACCTGATTACATGAGTAACGCGGCTTAGTCCAGCCGCAAGCAGTTCCCAGGCCTAGTACTGAAGTGATAGTAGGCCGCAGACACCAGGACATTGGGCCTATTGTTTGTAAATATTGCATCTAAATATCAGTTTGTAAATATTACATCTGCCCCACTGCAGGTGGGGCAGATGTAACATGTGCAGAGAGAATTAGATTTGGGTGGGGTTTTACTTCAAAGTGAGATCTATATTGCAGTGTAAAAATAAAGCAGTCAGTATTTTCCCTGCACAGAAACAAAATTACTCACCCAAATCTAATTCTCTCTGCACATGTTACATCTGCCCCCCCTGCAGTGCACATGGTTTTGTCCATCTAAGAAGGATTTTGTCAGAAAGAATGAACCAAAATAAGGCCCATTGTTACTATCACATTGATCCCAGCACTTACTGTATAACAACAATACAAACAAACTGCAAAACCAACATATTTCCGGTCATATTACTACTTTCCACACCGTCATAATGCATCAAAGGTTTATTACTAATGCAGTTAGTCAGTAAAAGTGATACAAGTCAGTAAATATGGCTTTCCTTATGTCCGTCAGCTACTGGGACTCCATGTTCTTGTACACTAGAGCTGTATTCAGTGTCCCCGGTGCTGCCTCTGTGTCATGGCCGTCTTCCCTAGATGTACCCGAGAAGGGGCGGTTCCTCCTCATACGGAACATAACAGCCCGTGCGCAGTATCGGCTTCCTCCTCCGGCCGCTGAGGTCGGTATCAGAGGGATCCGGAAGTGAAGGCTGTTGGTTGTCGGATGTCCCGGATGCCTGTGGTCCTTCTCTGGGGTTTGGGGGTTGTGGCTTAGTCCAAGCCATGTGTCTGAGCTGCGCGGTGTCCACCAGAGAACTGTAGGAGCTGGAAATGGCGTTGTGCGATGTGAATCTCGCTGCATACTTTGTCAGACGTCTGGTTATTATGGCGTTTGCAATGTCACATACACAAGTCTTCTCCCGTACTTCCGTGTGGATCTCCAGCAGCAGACCGTAGGCATGGGGTCCTTTTAAATTTTTCATCATAAACATCAGTGATGGGCAATCTCTATTTCCAGGGCAAGATCTGAAAGCAACGCTCTCAGGTTGGGTGGGCCCCCACTGGATGGGCCCCCTTCTTTTCTCCATGTTCAGTGTCCTCTCAGCTACAAATTCGGATAATTAGTAAAGCTGCTCCTCTCACACTTCCTATCTGTCCAACAGACAAGAAACTCTGGAACCACAGCAAGGCCTCGTGTTCCATAAGCATTATGATGTCACAGCAGCCTCCAACTGCCACTATGACCACATCAGGCCATGCTGGGCTGTTGCTGTGATATGTGAAAATCAGCTTAAAATGTCTACATCCAGTATTAAAGTTGTTTTACAATATAGTAACTAAAGGGCCCCATATATCAGCAATTGATTGTGACAATTTTCAGATATGGAGATGATTGCCACAATGAATTTTAGATGCGTGGGCTCCCCCTTTTGGCAATCCCAATCAAAATCGCCAATCGATTGCTTAATCAGGTTTTTAAACATGTTTAATAATCTGGTATTATCTGCAGATCTTTTTTATATGTGTGGGCATTCCCAATTCGTCTTCTTCATCTATTTACATTATGAACAGCTGAAATGACAATCGATTGGGGCAATTTCCAGATATGAAGATGCAATCTTTAGATGTAAAAATCTGCCGATCACTGAAATAAATCTGTAATGTGTGGGCAAAGTCAGATAGATTGTAAAATCCATTTATCTGGCCAAAATATCCCTATATCTGAAAATCCATAAATTGTGATTGCTGATGTATGGGGCCCATTACACATTATTATTAGAATACAGTCATTTCCAATTATTTCCCATCAGTACAGTATACAATACATAGTTGTGAATTCATTGTTTGTAAAGGTTTCATTGTTTTTTACAATTTCTTTATAGAACACCATCCACATTACATTACACATATCTTATTCATTTTTTGGTACTTGTTTCCTAGCACGGCACCAGCGATTAAAATTGTATCTATCGGATCAAAAAAAATCGCGTCGATCACATCGCATGCAACCAAATCGCATGCGATCGACACGATTTTTACATTGGAACCAATGTAAAATAGTCCCTGAGACCCGATTTTACATTGGCCCCAATGTTAAATGCCCCCCAGACCCCAATTTTCATTGTATCCCCACCCTGATGGGTCAAATGCCCCCCCATTGTTAACGCCACCCCACGATGAAAGCCAACCTGAAGTGTGGCGAGCGCAGCGAGCCCACGAGGGGCGGCGGTACGCGTCCTCCGACCTTTTCATACCCCCACTATCCACGTCAGTGTGGAGTTGATGTGTGGCGAGCGCAGCGAGCCACCGAGCCCGAAGCGCGGCGAGCGCCGCGAGGGGACGCGTAATACCTGTGAAGTAATGTGCGTCCGCTCGCCACGCTTCGGGCTCGGTGGCTCGCTGCACTCGCCACACTATATACCATCAACTCCACGCCGACGTGGATAGTGGGGGTATGAAAAGGTCAGAGGACGTGTACCGCCGCCCCTTGGGGGCTCGCTGCGCTCGCCACGCTTCGGGTTGGCGTTCATCGTGGGGTGGCGTTAACAATGGGGGGGCATTTGACATACAAATTACCCATCAGGGTGGGTATACAATCAAAAATCAGGTCTATTGGGCCATTTAACATTGTTCCCTATGTAAAATCAGGTCCATCACATCGGTCGCATTGTATGCAATTATAATGGCATACAATGGACCCGATTTTACATAGAAATTTAACATTGAATACAATGCATTCAATGTTAAATCGCATCGGTCGCGACGCATACCTTAAGTTAAGGCATGTGATGGACGCGATTTCTTAATTGTCGTGGAAAAGGCTAAAAATAGCCCAAAAATCGCGTCGGTCTCATACCTTAACTTAATGCGATGACCCACGACGGGCGCCGTGCTAGGAAACAAGTACCAATTTTTTTCCTAAATAAATTACAAAAACACCAAAATGAAATACACATAATATACAACATTCATAACCAATATGTTATTTTACTTTCCATTTCAATCCATGTTTTATTTTATGATTATTTAGGTTTTAACAATTTCAGCTAGGAATTTATACCAATTTATATCAGAGCCAGCCCTAACCAACTTGATGCCCTAGCTAGATTTTGGTAGGTGTCCCCTAGATTGGACCTTGTTTTGTCTCTGTCCCAGCACAGAACCACATAATCATCACAGCAGCAGCCACTAACACCCATCACCCCTCACCCAATAGCAATCCCAATTTTGGTGCGTGTGTCAGCAAGAACATTAGCACCCCCATCATTCAAAACATGTGTTCTTGCTGGTAAGGGGAGTGGCCCAGTGGTGTAGCTAGGTGCCATGGTGCCCGGAGCAAGGGCATGTTTTGCGCTGCTGGTGGTGATCTGTCTCCGGCTTCTGTTCGGCCGCGCTGTGCTAACTTGCGGCTGAGATTTCTCCCGGCAGGTGACGTCATTTGGCTTCTCCATCTACATCGGAGATGGGCAGTCAGCTGTCGTGCGAGTCACTGTCTAAGGAGTGATGGCTGACTGCCCATCTCCGGAGACGGAGAAGACGAATGACGTCACCCGCCGGGAGAAATCTCAGCCGCAGACGGAGACAGATCACCATCCAGCCGCTCCCACGCTGCAAACCACTATCACGGCAGCAGTAACGGAGCAATCCCCAGCATGCGCGGACAATCTGCAGTTATATCTATAATCTCCCCGGCAAAACTGTAGGTAGGGACAGCTCTGCGGTACCCAACCTCTCCATAAAGGAGCTGGGCGGGTGGGGGAGCAGGCACGACTCCGGTGCCCTGTACTCCCCAGGAGTGGCCACACATCAGTACCCCCAATTCAAATGCTGTCACACTGTAGTGCAATCTTATTCCCATTATATTCTACAATAGTGTTCCCTATTCAGATTATGCCACACCATAGTGCTCCTTTTTCACATTACGCCACCCCATTGTGCTCCTTGTTCACATTTTACCACCCCGCAGTGCTGCTTGTTCACATTACACCACCCCGTAGTGCTCTTTGTTCACATTACGCCACCCCATAGTGCTCCTTATACACTTATTGCTACACAGTAATGCCCTGATATCCATAGTGCCATGCAGGGAAGCCCTTATACTCAAAATGCCACAGTATGTGCGTGTTCTGTATACACACAATTTCTAAGCATGAGCAAACACCTACTTTTACATGTATTAAAGTGTATATGTGACTAAGTACTTCTGATTCTGTGCTTGGCTCTAGTTTGCCCCTATACTGTTGCAGATGTTAGGAGGGAAATTGCTCACTGTATATATTCAGACTGACTCCATAAAGAGCCAAGCTAAGAAGAGCCACCGCCGAGCATGCACAGCGTCCCTCCTCCAGGACCAACGGACGTATTTGTTAGGGAAATGCCCACCACATCGCATCACCGGCAGCACCAACCATAGGGTTATCCACAATCCACCAGTGTTATCTGAGCTAACCCCTAGGAATAGGCAAATACCCTAGACCAGTGGTTCCCAAACTGGGTGCCTCAGGACACTTGCAGGGGTGCCTTGGGTTAGTGGACCAATATCAATTCATATTATTTATGGTCAATGTACCAGGCAAAACCAGTGCTGGCGGCTGCCAATCATAATATAGGTGGACAAACAGAAGCAAATCCTGTCCCTCACCAGATAACTGTGACATATACACACAATGCACTGACTTTAATATTTTTGTTTTCTGAATTTCTCTATAAGAAGCATTTGGCCTAGGGGTGCCATGATTCAAAAAAGTTTGGGAACCACTGCCCTATACTCTACATACAGTACACTACTTGGGCTAATTAAGAGCCCCAGCCCATCTGGGTACAGTACATATACAGCATAGCTCCCAAACGGTCCCAATATACAGCGTGACAGTCCCATTAATTGGATACTATCCTGCTGTCTGGACATCTGTTAAAATTTTCATGACATTGACATTTTTTGCTGTCAACATTTTAGCTATGTCGGCATCATAAATGTCTACAATAAGACTTAAAATAAGCTAGCCATGCACAGACCAGCATCGGGCCATAGTGTTTACCTAAATCAAATTTTGCCCATTAACGGAGACTGCTTTTGGCTTGCACAATATTTTGCTTTATATTCAACGATCTGTAATCCGGAACGCAGAGAAGAGGAATGTTTTTTCTCATCCACTGATTACGGCCAGAGGTCCCTGCGCCTCCTCCTCCTCCTCCGCTGCTCCACTGCAGGACAGGAAGCCGATGATTACATACAGTACAAATGTAGCTTTTAGGTTAATGTAAAGTTACACAATACCATTTACATTATGCAGCAATAGGTTAATAGCCTCAGCAGCAACTGCCTGTAAGGAGCTTTATTAGACAAATGTATTGCAGCTGGTGCAGTCCGCGCACAGATACCTTTGCAGATTCTGTGCCCTAGAGGATATTTAACAACATTTGGACATGATTTTCATCCATTTGTTAATGAAAAACGGCACTTTCCCATGTTACACACAGTGGGCCTGATTCGGGACCAATTCGCTAGGCTACGTATGTTTGCAGCCTACCGAACTTGTAAACGCGCCCCCCCACCATCTAACGTCTCCACATTTGCATGCGAGGGGATGCGTACGCTTACACATCCCCTCACATGTGGCTGCAAGGAGGAGACATTTTTATGGGCACACCCCAGTGGCATAACTACACAATGTGCCCCCCCCCCCCCCCCCGCGCCTTACCCCTCCGCTTGCCGCCACCGTGTCTGCGGACCCAGTGCTCCTCCTGGCTTCTGCTAAAAAATGTCCGCCCCCCTTACAGCAGACAGTTTTTGAGGTTGCTAGAGGACGGGGCCGCGGACATTTTGTGAGGGCCAATTTTCATTAGCTGGAGCCGGAAGGAGCCCCGGGATCGCAGACAGGTAGATCTGCAGGTCCTGGCCACAGGCGCGGTGGCGGCAAGTGGAGGGGACGCCAGCGGTGCAGAGCAGCGATAGTCCCCGCAGACCCCCGCCACCTCGGGGCTATTGTTATGCCACTGGCACACCCATAAAAAATGGGGTTCTCCTGCTCCTTCTAGCACAGCAGCCCCTCCTGGAGCAAAACTTTCAGTGGTGGCATGGCCTCATGGTGAGGGGCGTGAGCTTCAAATTGCGTCACTTGGGTGAGGCTACGTCCCCATTTTGCAGCCACTGCCCCTCTGCCTGCGGGGCATACGCACATCGTATATTCACCGCTGCCCAGTGTGGACTTCCAACTGCCCCCCTCCCCCTGAGCCACGGGACCCGGACGGGATGTGGGAACGTCCCCAAAAACTGGGACATTCCCACGGGAAACAGTACAGTTAGGAGGTATGAGAAGGTGCTAAATAAATAATAAGAAAAATCTAATTGGTTGCTATGGGCAACTCCCATCTTAGTAAATTTACCCCAATTCTCCAGGGACTCTAGACCTGGCCTCTGTGGCTCTGTATTTGGGAACATAACAATGCTCATTTGCATGCAAGTGTCACCCCTAGGCATGTCTCTAGCTGTGACACTTGCTGGGGGGGGGGGGGCACAAAGTGCCAGCTTGCATGAGAGCCCTTCTAGGCCAGGTGAGCAGGAATCCTGATGATGGGTCACACTAGTATTGTTGTATAATTTGTCATTCATTATTTATTTGACACTTGGCTTCCCTGTATTGCAGTATTTGCATTTTTACAGCAAAATGTTACACACAAACTGATTTTAAGAAAGGTTCCTTATCCTATAATGGTAACGTTCATTTCCCCCACAAGGACAGCCTCATATAACAATTCAAATTTCCCTCCAACCTGTCAATTGCATGATTAATAATGAATACCCATTGAATTGGTGTATAAACACGCACAATACAAAGTGAATGCAATATACAGTTCTGCACTGTCACTGCATTGTCTGTGCACACAAATCTACAGCCCCTGTCCTTCCCATAATTAAAGGATTGGAAGCAGTGACTCGAAAAGCGTCTTCCTCCCCAGGGCCAGCTCTGTGAATTATATTCCAATGTCAGATGACATTTTTTTCTCTCTATATAGAGCACTTTAACCACTTCACTGCTTGTGGCTTTAGGGAGAATACAGGAAATCGTACATCCTAAAAATCATTGTTGGGTTATACAATGCCTTTTCTAGGCATATACAAAGTGGCATTGCTTTTGCGGTAATGCTGAAGAGGTCAATTGCTCAGGGTCTAATGTTCTGCTTACACAAGTGGTAATTATCCATTCTGTTCTTGCTTGAAGGTATACATGACAACAAGGGAGATGAGCGGAGACTTGAACAATAAAGGCAATCATCCGCACAGGTTATGGAAACATAGAAGCACTCTATGTAAGTGAACATTAGCGTCTGCAGTATGTGTGAGCAGATTTTAGATTAATACAGAACTGCAATAGAGTGAAATATAACTTTTATTGTTGGTGTATAATGCCAACCTTTACCATGGAAGATGTGTGGAGCAGAATTTCCCAAACTATGACATTACAGTCCAGGTGCCAAATGTAGTAGTGTCCGAGTTCAGCGGCCGTGTGGGTTGGCGGACAAACTTGGATGTTTTTGTAAAGGGGCAATCATTTACAAGGCATGGTTTTGCTTGAAAAGAGGACAGTGCTTGAAATCCGCGTTATTCCTCTCTTAACTATGATTGCCTGCAAGGAAATGTCTGCAGTCATTCTCACTTTGCACAAAAAGGGCTTCAAAGGCAAGGATATTGCCGCTAAAAAGATTGCACTTCAATCAACCATTTACCGGATCATCAGGAACTTCAAGGAGAGAGGTGCAATAGTTGTAAAGAATTCCCAAAAATGTCCAGCCAGCGAGGGGTGGGCGTATTGTTGACAGGACTTCGACCTTTAGGATGAAACTCATTCATGTAGTTAAAGAATTTTCACACAAAGCATAAACAGAGCATTTACCCACAAAATGGCCGCCTCCACTGTACGAACATGTCCATTCGGGGAATGTTCCCAAACTGCTTCAGGCTGTCCTTCAAATTGGTGACAAACACAGCTTGGGAAAACCAAAATCATTTTATTTCTAGATTTCTTAATTTCTACCATATGACCTGAATGTAATCTAAAGCAGGATACAGCAGGCGGCAGATGGAGATATTTTGGATAAGTCGTCCCTGGAGGAGTAGACTAGTACTCTATGGACCCAGCCTGTTATTCATTATCTGCTCAGTCGCATCGTACAGTTTGCAAATAGAACGGAAGAATGATATATATTCTATTTTCGCCCCTGATCTTAATTAGTAATCATAATCAAAATTACATTTTGGCATCTGAGACAAATCTGCTGTTATCTGAACGGATTAAGTTTTGTGCATTCCCTTAAGTACTATTCCGTGTGTTTTAAATACACACAAAATGTGATCTCGCTGACAGTTAGGCACTGCTGGCTCTGAACAGGAATTTTCCCTGGGTGCCCATTCTGATTGGACACTCAGGAATACGAGGTGTAACAATTAAATAACGAGACTGTACTTGTTACATAGCGTTTGATAAAGTTGCGTTTCTCCCGTGTGTTGTCCAAATAGTTATTTCAGAAGTAGAGCAGAGCAGTGGCGTAACTACTGTAAGGCAGGCCCAGCTGCCGCTTGGGGGAGCAAGCCACAGTGGGGTCTGTGTGGGCGCTGGCACCCGCTTGACGCACTGATATGCTGCTGCCTGCCGCTGCCCACTGTCTGAGTACCGGAGGCTAGTCAGCCGCAGCACGGGTGCGGCCATGGTAGAGATGACAAATCCCTCCACTGATTCAATTTTGACTGTACACAGAGCCGGCTATTGGCTACTGTGTACAGGATGGGCTGGCGGATGGATGTGTTGGGGCGGCCTGGGATGTGTCGGAGCCAAGGGAAGCACATCACACACTGGGGAAACACGCTGGAGAGGAGTCCGGGGGGGGGGGGGGGGGGGGGGGCGCCTCAATTTTTTGGGCATGGGGGAGCAAAATTTATAGTTAAGCCACTGGAGCAGAGCAATGTGTTAACTGCAAATTATTAAACTGAAAATAGGCCTTGGTATTTAAAGCAAACATGCCACTTGTAGACTCCTCCCCTTACTGTTCCTGACTCCTCCTACTTAGTCCATGCTCCTCCAAATATAAATATTAGAACAACATACAAGTCGTACATCATATACATGCGAACATTTAATATCTCCTCTCCAGGAGAAGCCTGGAGAGGAGACTTTCAGCTGACATTAGGGGGGCGGGGACAGAGCCCAACAGAGGGAGCAGCTCTCATCTGAGCGGCTCCCGGTGCTCCAACCACCAGCCAGCGCCAGCAAATGGGGTGCGCATTTACCGGAGATGCTTGCCCACCCCATTCTCGGCAATGGACGCGCAAGAGATTCCAGCTCGCCCTCTGCCAGCAGCCGCCAGATACCGATATCTGGTGCACTGGCAGCAACAGGGAGAGTATAGAAAATAATTAGGTGTAGGGTAGGGATAAGAGGTGGTTATAGTAACTGCTCAATAACGAAATCTCCTGTGAGCATGACTGTCACTCCTGCTGTGATATATACTGTATATATAAAAATATATATATATATATATATATATATATATATATATATATATATATATAGATATAGATAGAGAGAGAGATTTCAGGGAGGGTGTGTGACGTCAGCCTGACCCTAACGCTATAGATTCTGGGTTACGCACAGAAAGAAAAAAATCATTTGATGGCCAGTGAGTTGTGAATGGATTTAAAGGTAGCCGCCAATCACAGAGACATTCGCAAGCCATGTTTTGCTCTTGCTGGGCTCTGCAATTTCACAGAACAGTGATCAGAAGTGGCGTTAAAAGGGTGGGGGAATCGGATACTTTTTACATGGGCCCTGGCTACTGGAGGGGCCCAGGTCCCGCTCCCCCCTCCCCTGTTGCAGGGAGCCGAGCAGTGGGGAGAGAGAGACAACAGGCTGCTGTCGCAGCACAGCCTCTCTCCCCACCCAGCTCAGTGGCATGTGTTTAGCTGGGGAGAGAGAAACCTGCAGCGGGCAGCCTGTCATCCCTCTCCCCCTTGACCACATCCCCTCCCGGAGGGGCCCAGCTGACCTGTTGGCGCCCCTGGCGATCAGGTCTGAATGACCCCTGTGGACAGAGCTATGGAACACTAGTATTGCCATATAAATAAAAGCAAATAATAGATTATTTTATATACAGAAAGCTCGGTGCATTATTTCCCTTGAGGAGAGGCACTTCAGTAATCGCCTACTTGGCCACAACAGACATCTTGGCATCAATACTGAATGCTATATTCCTCTTATCCATATCCATTATGTACATATTTATTATATCAATTAGAAACCATTTAATTTCACCAGAATATCAATGTATGTGATCTCTGTAGACAATGATGATACTGTAATATTGTGTCCTGTTTAAGCTGCCATTGGACTGCTGCCAAAACTTCATCGCATTATCGGACTCAAACAAGTGCATCCGAGTCTGACGCAGCAGCATTTAGGCAAACCTTGGCGCACTACAACTACCATCAGGTCACATTAACTTGACGTGCTCACTATCATTATGCATGTATTAAACAATCATCTTAACATAAAAAGACAACAAAATGATTGGATAAGAATATTAATGAGGAAAACATTTGTTATACACAATAAGCAAAACAACACAATCCAGTTAGTCAATGTTAAAATTATTCTCATAATCCTGGGCTGTCATTAGAAATTAGGGGTGGGGGAATTATGGGACGTCAACCGCCCGCCCTGTGCAGGCTTCGCCAAGCCTGTGATCACTTGGGGACGCCCAGCTTTTGTCTGCGCACACACCGTTTTTGCTGGGCATCCCCATGTGCCAGCCTCCTGCCCGCCTTGATGTGTGCGAACCCCTCAGCGACTGTGATAGCATAAACACGCATGCGCAATCCCCTAAACATTGGATTGAAGCCCAATTTGTAATAAACAGAATGAAGCAGAATCACCCCCTAGGTGTAGTTGGTACCTATGCCAGGGAATAGTATGGGGAAAATGTAGTTGGTTTCCCTCTGTCCACCACTAGATGGCCCCAGTTCAATTATTGTTGCTTGGGCCCCCACCATTTAACTGGCAGCCTCCAGGGGTAATGAGCTGAAATGTACAAAAAGTGACCCTTTTCTATATACTGTATAAAAGTCCAGTTTATTTCTTTATCCTCACTTAGGGGGTTATTTTGGTTCACTCTTTCTGACAAATCCCTTCTTAGATGGACAAATCCATGCTGCACTGCAGGGGGGGGGGGGGGGGCAGATGTAACATGTGGCAAGCTACCTCTGGAATTGGAGTGCCCGGGTTTACCCACTGTGGTATGTAGGTATATATTTATATACATACCACATGAAAAGCCTGTAGGATACCTCACAAGCTCAGCACTGCCTCTGATTACAAACCCTCCCATGACAAGGCTGCTGCTGTCCTCCATGGTTCTGAGAAGCGTGTAATAAGCTTTTGTGGTATGATCGGAAATCTGCACTGCCGACACTGACCACCTCGGACGTTTTCTGTTCATACCACTTTAACTAGTTGTGTGCCAGTAGTGACTTGCCCACAGCACATCTGCACTGTGGGCGCATCATCTGGCAGCACCACCCGCACTGCCAGTCCCTATGATCACCTCCGTTGCTCGCCGCTGATTGCCCGAAGGCTTAAATGCCCACCGCTCAGCTTCAGCTGACACACGTTTCAAACATGGCGGCTGCTTGTGGTTGCCATCGGCTGCTGGACCGCGAGCTCCGATTGCCTGAAATGTCATGTGCCAATTTAGCCTCTCCTCTATACAAATTTGCCCCAATCCCCTAATTTCCCTCACCCTGTCGCCTACCACCAGCTTCTCCTTTCTCGGCATCTCACGGAGAGAAAAGTGTTCTTGTAGGTAATTCAGAAGAATATGTTCCAGGGCTTCCATGTTAGTGTTTCTTACTCTAGTATAGAGCTATCAAGTCAATACAAAATGTCAATACATAACTGGAAACAGGTGAAAATTATCATTGTGTATATTTTGATGCAAACCTTAAAAAAAAAATGACAGATCTTGCATCCTGAGTGCAGGCAGGGACATCACTATTATGTACATATAGGACTGGAAGCTTTTTTGAGCGTTATTATTGGACCCATGAGGTAATGGGTAAATGATGAAATCGCACAATTGCTTTAGACGCCCTGTGTGCCGCACTGTGGGAGATGTTGGCAGTTCGCACGTCCGTGATAATAACATAATAACACTATGGAAATAGCATACAGCATGGGTGTATATCAGACAATGCAGTCAGTGATAATATAATAACACTATGGAAATATCATACAGCATGGGTGAGTCAGTGAAACAGGTTTCAAATGTAAAGTGGAAAAATTACTTTATTTGAAAGAAAACTATTTAATCTAGAGTAGTTTCTTTAAAAAGTATGATGTGGCCGTAATTAAGGTTTCTTTATTCAAAGCAGCCTGTAGCGCTAATAGGTGGAATGCAACCACATTATTGTGATACTACTGAAGAAATGGGGAGATCTATTAGGGCATTTATCGTGCCATGTACGGTGCTCCTGTATTTCCCCTCATCTGGACAGAGCAGGCAGCAATGAGTTGTATCCGCTGCCGGAGTGGGGGAGAGAACGCTACAAACCGCCAAAGGTGACGTCAACCGGAGGCGAGGTCTGGTCGGTGCTGGGAGATGAGAGCATCTCACAGTGGTGGCTTCTTTATTGCAGTGAACGGGACCTTGGTCACATGGATACCCGTTTCCACTGCCCCTGGACTAAGGACGATCCCAGGTTGAAGTCCCGGGTCAGTCCCCATGCATCGACCCAGGTAATTTTTGCTAGTGGAAAAGGGTTATGAGTGATGCGTGTACTTTTATTTCAACATGTGTACATAGTCTTTCATAGGCTTTTAGAAAATGGATCAGTGGTGAAGTTGCCCGAAGCAACCAATCAGCTTTGAGGAAGCATTTAATCAAGTACTTGCTATAAAAAGACAGGTACATACTAGTTGGTTGCTATGGACAACTACTCCCACTCTATGCTGTATGCTGTATTCATTATTTGTTATTGTTACTTAAGGCACATGTATCCAACTCGGGAGAGAGACCAAGTACCAGGTAATCAGCTCCTAACTGCCATGTTAAATATGACAGTTGGATGGCTGGTATTTATTTCTCTCCAGCTTATCTGGTCCCAGGGTTTGATGCCATAGCACCAAAAACCTAAAAAATAAAAATAAACATATACTGTATAACATATAAGAAATAATTGTAGAATATTTGGGGGATAATGCCCAGTGGTAGGTAATGTACCAGCTAAAGGGCTGGCAATCTATCAAAATCACACTCAGCAATATTCTCAAATCTCACAGAGCAGATAAAGAGATCTGTGGGATATGATGAAGAGATTCACAAACAAAAGATCATGGTCAAGGGATGGCCATCGGTTGTCAAACCATCAATGGCAAGAAACATTGCTGTCAAAAAACCATCATCCAGGTTGCCCAACCCTTGTGGAAATCGTTTAGACTCAACAAAAACTTGTGAGACTCACAGATATAACGTAAATAAAGGGGGGGGGTGAATACATTTTTATAATGCAGGGTAAATACTGGCTGATTTCGCATGTAGCTAACAAATAATGTGCAGGCTTGATTCTTGCAGCACAAGTTAGAAAGGAATGTTCTGTGCAAATTAGATTTTTTTTTTTTACTGCGACGTTTGATTCCTGGCCACTCCTCTTCCTCCCACTGTGCACAGATCTGTTCGATAATCTGGTGTGTTTTTTTACAGCATTCAACACAATCGCATTCGATCATGCGATCCCGCCCGATTATTTTATCACAAGGGGCATTCGATGAATCGCATAATTGTATGCACAATTGCACCCCAAAAATAGCATTTTCAATGCTATTTATTGAAAGGTGAGCTTCAAGGGAAATCCCACCCGATATTGCGTCGAATGCAAATCGCACAAGTGTATGGGTAGCATTACGTGGATATGCGTTTGTTAGACATTAGACACACACAAAAAGGTTAATGGCCAAATGTCGACACCAGCAAAAGGTAGACATGCAATTGGTCGACATGAAAAAAGGTCAACACAAGTTTTTCACATTTATTTCTCTAAAAAACTACTTGTTCATACTTTAACATCCCAGTGGACGTGGAGGGGAAAATAATAGTGCCCGATGCAAGGGGACGCGGTACACTTACAGTGACCATGTCTTCCTACGTCAACATCACCAATTGTTTTTTAAACCTCATGTTGACCTACTGTTGACCAACAGTGGTCGAGCTAACAATCCATACCCCTTATATGAGCACGCCTTGGTGACCCTCCAACGCCACAAGCAATGCCAGAAATTCCTGCAGAGAAATGGTATCATCTCTGCACCATGTTCACTATCACCAAAATAAATAGGAGACCGTAGATGTATACGTAGATTTCCAGCACATTTCTAAGCCAAAAACATTATATTGTAATTGTGATGAAGCGGTTGTTACAATGAAAGATCCCGAAATCATGTTGCGTTAATAAACGAAGGACAATTATATAACCTGTGTTAAAAATGTCATCAGCCCTCTGTGCTAGATCATGACATATATACAGTATGTACTTATACACTGGCACCAGGAGGAAACCATCTCGGTCTCAGCCTTTGTATTAATGATACAATTCTAAACTGCTGAAATCTGACGGAACATCACTGTAGGCACGACAGGTAAGAGAACGCCTGGACTTTATCACATGGTCACCAACCAGGAATAAAGCGTTATTTACTGTACTACATTTGATAGATTGAGTGAGGGATCTATTTACTAAGCCTGAGAGAGAGATAAAGTGGAGAGAAAGAACCGGCCCAAATTTTTTCCAACAAAACCTGTAACATGGCAGTTAGGAGCGGTTTGGTTGGTACTGTATTAGAGAGAGATAAAGTTCCAAACAGTCCTTCTGCCATGTTACCGGCTGTGTTTGAGAAATGACAGGAGCTGGTTGGTTTGTACTTTATCTCTCTCCACAGCTTAGTACATTTGCACCAAAAGCCCGGCGTTACTTGGGACACGCATCATTTTGAGGCTATTATGCCATTACGGCTTCAGACTCAGCAAATCTGTGTATTAGTAATAATTATTACTGTTTTCTGCAATCAAAACTAATGGGATTAGTGTCTGCACAATAACTTGAAACTGTCCTGAATTAGCTGTAAAGATGGTTTACAGCAGGCATGTCCAACGTTGGCCCTCCAGATGTTGTTAAACTAGACATCCCAGCATGCTTTGCCACAGTTTTGCTATTAGTGAATGCTAAAACTATTGCAAAGCATGCTGGGATGTGTAGTTTGAAAACATCTGGAGGGCCAAGGTTGGACATGTCTGGTTTACAGGAACATCACCTGTACGCTTATTTTACAGGGTATAATATAGTCACTAGGTCGACATGCATTGTGTCAACCAATGATGATCAACAGGGCCGAGCGCAGCGAGCCATACGAGGGGACACCGTACCTTTTCCTTGACTATGTCGACATTCTGGACACAAAAAAAAACACATGAAGAACTCAGGTCAACCTTTTGACTGTCGACCTTTCCATTGTCGTCATAATGCTTGTGTCGAACTTCCAGCCATGTCGAACTAATGAATGTCGACCTAAATGGGGGTCGAGCCAATGGCCCTTTTGCAGTACTTGTGTATAGAAGAAGGGGAGGAACACGTTTCACACTGATCAGCCCAATAATGTCCTCAGACAGCAATAGAACCAGTTCCACCAGCGCGCGATAAATGTACAACTAGGGGTATACATGGGGTTGCATTCAGTGAAGCATTCTTCCACAAACCACTGATATACAGGAGTTTATTACTAAACAGAATAAGGTTTTGCCTTTTGAAAAACATATAAACCATACTGTACTTGCCGACTTTTCAATGTCCCTCCCAACCTTTCACAACAAAATGTGCAGGTCGGGGGGCGGGGACAGGGCTGCCGTATCAAAGCCCTGCCCCCAATCCACGCAAACGCTGCGATTCGCGGTCCGCGAGTAGGGGGCAGGGCTAAAATGACTCAATTTGCGGGTTTTTAGTGCCGCCCCCGGACCCGCGATTTGCGGCACTTCTTTCCCCAGCTCCGGGGGGGGAGCGGGGGCTCTGGGGGGAACGCGGGAGCTTTGCCCACCTTTCCAGGGGGCCGGGAGAGGGACACGATTTTCGAGAGACTCCCGGCCATTCCGGGAGGGTAGGCAAGTATGATCTAAACAAATAACTGCATAAAATCCTGCGGCAAAACCACCAAAATGGACAGTTTCTAAATGTGCTGTATAGTAATTAAACTCCATAGACACATAAGCCCATTCGGAATGTGGTGCGGACTACTGCCCTCTAGTATACAGCTTACACCAACACATGTTCAGCTTAAGCCAAAGAACAGACCACAACCATACAAACATCACAACAGAAGAGGACGGCTGCAGTTATTTGAAAGAAAATATTTAATTACTAGTCATGCTGCGTGTCAATAGCCCTTAAAATAATATGTTCTTATGCATCAAACCCTGATTTAAAACAAAGTAACGGACATTTATACAGCGGTTGTACGTGCAATCTATTAACATACCTGAGGCCCCTTCCTGGTGAGTTTTATGGTCACATAAATACGTCATATCTGTAGCTATTCTAAGCAAACTCCCATTCCCAACAACACAAACCTGCTTTATTTTAAACAAAAATAAATATATTTAGTTTAATCTGATAAAGTGTACAAAGTCCCCAGTTCTTCGAATGCTGAATATTAATCCCAGAGCCAGTTAGAACATGATTTGAGCAGTAAAACAAAGGGAATCTAAGAAAATATTCCTGCCCTACCACTAGGACAACATATTTGGCTGTAGTAGAAGTATACGGAGTTAGAGGAAAGGGAAGTGGCAATAACCAGACCTAGAACTAGCATTAAAAGGTGCACAGATCCCCTCAGTCTTCCATTACGTAAGAAAAAAGGCTTTGTACGTTCCCTGAAGAGTCATTGTTCCGGACTCCTATAGGCCCCCCGCAACAGACGTATGTGGGGTGCTGTCTGTGTAACCTGGGGGGCCATGGCTGGTTTCAGCTTCACTGATTTGACGCTTTAATGATTCCGTACTCGTTCCCTCATTGGCATGAGCAGTCAGTGAGTGGTCTACGGGATCTGTACTGTCTTGTGCAGAAGCGAATGCTCGGGAATCTTCAGGAATTCCTGTTGTATATGTGTCCGTCTGAATAAGTGGCACCTCCACAGAGGGTGGTGTGACTGTTTTTGTGTGGAGTGAATGTATAGAGGCAGCGCTGTCTGGTGCAACGTCTACAAAGCCTGCTGTTAAGGCCTCCGTTCCAGCACCGGTGTCTATGTCGGTAGATGAAGTCACAGTCTCTCTGTTGCCGAAGATCTGGGCCTTCGTCGACGGTGTGTCACTTAAGGTTCCCACAGATACCTTGTGCTCAGCAGCAGATACGTCATGAGCTGCAGGTGTTGGGGTACCTAGGTCATCGGTGTTTTCGGAAACCATCGCCGGCTTTGCTGGATCCAGGCCGGCCCTGGCACTCAGATTTGTACTGCTGTTGGCTAGTGTTTCATCCGACAGAACCGTTGCGTTGTTGGAGGCAGAAGTGAAGGGTGTTACGGGGCTTGGGCTACTATGAGCCAGCTCTCCGCTTGTTCGTACAGGCTTCCATATCAAACTGTAATAGACAGCTAGTATTATAGCGGCGAGAGAGACCGACAGCACATAGGCAAAGACGGTTGCCAGTCTCACCCATTTCTTGTTGGTTTTGGCTGTCATTTTTGCTTTCTTGTCCCCAGTGTACGTAGCAGGCTTCCCCCTCTCTACACTGGCAACGAAGTCTTTGTCCTTCATAATGGCCCGGTTTTTCCCTCTGTGCTCCACCGTGGCCTCTGCTGCAGGGAGATCACCACAATGAACACAATCCTACAGCAGGCACAGGTCTAGGAATCGAAGGATTACTCCTGGTGTCTTTGCTTTAGGTCATAGCTGTGATGTAATGTGTCACAGCATTTCATCGCAGCAAATGCAGGTTCCCTGCGACGTGCCAAATGCACCTCTGTGCAAGCAGCTCTCCTGTGTCTGTTTTAGCAAATGTCAAATGAATGTCAGTTCTGTGCCTGGGTCCATGACGGGCGGATTCTTGCCCGGCTGCTTGTGAAGATGCGAATCCATCTCTATGCTGGGTCTCTTCACTCCTGGTCTGAACGATGCTGCTTACTTCAGCAACACACACAAGAGAACAGCAGATGAGGAGGGGCAGTGAGGTGCTTCTTAAAAGGGCAATCAAAAGGATGCTGGGATGAGGTAGCAAATTGTTGCTATAGCAACAAGCCTATGCCAAACCTCCAAAAAGGAGTGATACAGGCTAAGCCACACTACGGAATGAAAGGGAAAGAAGTTTTTGTTGCTTTTATACTGAATGAATGTTTTGTTTGCTTTTTTTTTTAGATTTAGTCTATTTGCAGCATCAATTAAAGATGAGATTTGCTCAAAGTCATGCGATATGATGAAAGGTGGATTTGACTGATACTATTATGTAAATATTTATAGATCGCAGACAGCCGTCAAGACAATCAGTAAGTGCAATAAAATATATGACGGCACATTGGCATGCATGGTAATTGCCCAGGATAGCCAGAACCAGCAGCGCAGCCCGGAAGTTTTGCAGACATACCACTGAATGGGTGAAGAGCCGGATACATTACATCTAACTAAATAGCTCCGGACTCACTGCCGGCACTTTGCAATAAAGCATTTAATAGAATTCTCCTTCAGGAATTTAGGTCTGGTCGGAGGCTCTCGCTGCCACTGAGAGGGGAACGGGAACACTGACGTATAACTAGAATCCAAGGAAAGGGTTAAATCACATGCAAACGGCAATTTGGTCGTGATAATAAACAGCGGGGTTATATAATAACCTAACTATTATATTGCAGATAACACATGGGACTAATTAGTATCTGGCTGCAATCCCCATGATTAGGATTATTGGAATCAGGGTCATAGGGTCGATAGTCAAAAGATCGACCACTATTGGTCAACAGGTCATAACTCAACACATGAAATAGGTAGACAGACCTTAGATGGTCAAAAGGACCGAACACGTAATAGTTCAAGGTCAGAGAGTTTTTCACGCTTTTTTTGGTGTCTGTCAACATGAACATGATAAGTGAGCCGCGTTTCCTCGCTGAGCTTCGGGCACTATTATAATCTGACTCTGGGGTGTATTCAGTGATTTCTGTGAGCTGTGACAGTGAGGAGTGCTGACCGCTCACTGGGTATTCAACTGTCCCCCTCACTCGGTTTTTGAAGCGATGGTAAACGGCGCGTGTGGCCGCTAAAACAGTGAGGCTCGCGGCTAAACGCAGCGGCCTCCCTGCATTAGCCGCGAGCCTCGCTGTTTGGGGGAATCCTCACTGTTCTCTGACAGCGAGGATTCCCCCGGAACATGGAATAGGGTGAGCGACCGGCACGGGGGTTATACGGCGAAGATCGATTGTTGTTCTATGTCCACTTGAATGGTAAAAGTAGGAAGTCACCTTATTTAGAAAAAAAATGCAAAAAACGCAGGTCGCCCTTTACCATGCTATGGCCTGTCGACCAATTGACTGTTGAACAAATCCCTCTTCAGTGCTTTGTGCATAAGGAGATATTCCCCAATTCCTCTTCTGAAGACTCGAGCTTCACAAGACAAGGACAGGAGGGACAGCCACATGCCAGCTAAAGCACTAAATCCCCGTACAAACTGGACGCCATTCCCCAGGAGGGTGCTCCTGCGACCAGCCGCTTCCACTGGCAAACTGTATTGTTTTCATCAGCAACCACCGCTGGTTGCTGATGACAACAGGACACTGGGTGATCTGCTCTTTGTGTACGGGGTTCAACAGTCTCTGCTTTACAAATTTGCACGATACCAGGCACAATATCAAGTTTGTTTTACCTGCAATTTCGGTAATCAGTTGAAGCAATCAAGCACAGAAAAAAGAACCCAAATTGCAGGTGACTGCACGGCCCATGCGCATCGCACCGGACCCTCTGATTCGCCTCTGCTGCAGAGGCAATCTGTCAGATTGCTTCTGAGCCGTGCTGGGTTGGCTGGGATTGCAGGTGCTATATAGCATGCAAAAGGACCACATGCGATCCTGCCACCCGGAAGGTAATACACCGCATTCCGACTGCGCCCGCCCAGTTGAGCTGTCTATCTCCGACGGCTCCTGTGCAGGTGTAATAAGAATTTGCGTAGCTAAAATGATGAAACGCCCGATTTTGCTTTTAGTATTATTGCCCGATTCATTTCTGGTGGCAAAAACTGCTGACAATTGTGTCTTTGAAATGACACTGCTAAATAAACATACCCATCAGTTACGGTCCATGGATTCCTGCGGAATATTTTTGAATTCACCAACCCAATTCTGTTCTTATGGTACTGGAACATAGTTTCTGAATGCCACCTTATACCCATAGACTAGGTATAAGTGGTAACGTTTGGGGATACGGTCACCAGGTCGACATGCATTAAGGTCTACATGACTGAAGGTCGACATGGGGTTTTTCGACAGGCGGTATTTTATGCCCTACCATCCACTAGGGTGTTGTGGGAGAATAAAATAGTGTGCTGAGCGCAGCGAGGGGGCGTGCCTGAAGCACGGCTAGCGCACAGAGTCATACGAGGGGACGCGGTGCTACGTTTCAGTGTCCATGTCGACTGAGTCATCATTCGGGTAAAAAATTGTGAAAAAAACCCATGTCGACCTTTTGACTGTCGACATCCCATGTCGACCTAATGGCCCAGTCAACCTAACCCATGTCGACATTCAGTCATGTTGACCTTAATGCATGTCGACCTAATGGTGTCGAGCTAATGCTCGTCGACCATCATGCTGTAGCCCAATGATCCATACCCACAGTTTGATGCCTCTATTGAACGTACTAGAGCCAGGCTGCTATTCTTCCCAAGTCATTCTGCCCTCCAGTCAGCAGACTGCTGTTGGTTATATGCTGTTTAGCTGGCATTGGGGTAGGGGCACTGGTGGTCGGGAATGCGGCAGTAGTAATACCAACTGCGGAATACAAACACTTATCAGAAAACCGGGATCAGGATCCCACCCCTGCTCAGAATGCCAACTCTAGGACAGCCCAATGGTTAGTATGTTTGGGAGGGTTATGCGGTGGGGTTTGGTGGGGGGGGGTCAGCAGGTTTGGTTCGTAAGCACCAGAGCAGGCATGTCCAAAGTCAGGCCCAGGGGCCAATTGCGGCCCGTGCTGTTATTTCAAGCGGCCCTCAGCCTCCAGCTGGAAGCGGGCAGAGCATCAGATGTGGGAAGCACAGCACAGGACACTAAAGGTGGGGCCCCGGCGAGCGCGCCTTTACCTTGCTGTCTGCTGCAGTGAGGAGGTGCCGGCCGCCACAGTCAGATGTTTGGCGTCCTACCCCCTGCTGCTGCAATCGTATATATCACCCTACTCCACAATCACAGTGACAGCAGTGTTTGGGGAGGGGGGCAGCAAGGGGAAAGCTTGCTCCCGTAACATGCAGAGGAGAGGAGGGCAGCAGCGGGAGCCCAAGCATCTCCTGTCCTTGCAGTGCCTGCTTTGCCTCTCCTTCCTCTGGCTAACACAAGGGGCTGGGAAACATACAGAGAAGGGAGGGGGCAGAGTGGGGGACATACAGTGAAGGAGGGTCAGGCTGGGGGACATACAGTGAATGGAGGCAGTGATGGCCATTTAGAGAAGGGGGAGCAGGGGCAGGCTGGGGGACATACAGTGAATGGGGGCAGAGTGGGGTACATAGTGAATGAGGGTAATGCAGTGAAGAAGGGTCAGGCTTGGAGACATACAATGAATGGAAGCACTGATGGACATTAAGAGAAGGGGGCAGGCTGGGGGGCATAGTGAATGGGTGCAGAGTGGGGAACATACAGTGAAGGAGGGGCAGGCTGGGGGACATAGAGTGAATGGGGGCACATTCTGATGTGATTAATGATTCAAAGAATGTCAGACTGAATGGTCGGCCCCCACACATTTACACTTCACCAAATCTGGCCCTCGTTGCAAAAAGTACGGCTGCTGGCAGTAGAGGGTAGGGTTAACATACATACATACCCAAAAGGTGTAGGAATACTGACCATTGGGATACCGCTGTCTAATGCTGTGTACACACGGGGGCGATAGGGGCTAGAATCGCTGGGAATATGGTCGCAGGTGACCATATTGCCAGTGATGTAAGTGATAAATCGCCGGGTGCGCGCTCCTGTTTCTGCCCCATTGTAATTGCTGGTCGCAGCAGCTTGCTCCTGCGACCAGCTAATTACCTCTGCGGCTCCCCAAGCAGAGGTTCCTTTTCATCAGCGACCATCTCTGGTCGCTGATGAAAAGGAGACACTGAGTAATATATCTCCCCCCCCGTGTGTACGCACCTTTACTTCCGACAGAATCCCGATAACATCCCGTTTAGCCAATAGATTAATATTTATGCTAATATGCCGACATATTGAATTATTGTACATTCACAATCTCTAAATGTAAAAACACTTTTACTTTCTTGACAAACTTTATTTAATAATGCAAAAGATACCTCTTTATTGCTCTGCCTAACTTATGTACTTGGTTGGATGCACCCTCCACATACATACAGTACATAGTCTCTCACCTGGAGGATTACACGCAGCGCTGTGCATATTCCCAGCCCACACCACTGCAGCCCCTGCCCACTGTACGTTGGCTGCCTCGCCTCCCCCAGACCTGAAACACTTGGCTGTGCACTCTAGGTGAATTACGCACACAATCTACAGTATATGTAATGGCTTCATCCAGCACTTACTAGACACGTGACGCGGTTATTGATTATGCAGACAATTACTAAGGGAAGACTGTTTTATCCAGCAGCAAATGCACAATCATAAAATCATATTGAATTTACTTAAAATGTAATTGCAGTTCTGAAATATAAATATTTAATTATTCCGGTTCCATTTACAAATGAAACACAGACCATTGCCGAAGTTACAGGAACACTTACACATTTTTAAAGAGGTAAATTAGGTTCTAGAGCAGGGGTAGGCAAGTAATTTTTGATGGAGTCCGGAATTTTGAAATGATTTTGGTCGAGGTCCAAAAAATGCTGCCAATACGGGGACAATGCTGCCAATACGTGCACAATGCTGCCAATACAGTCACACTGCTGCCAATACAGTCACACTGCTGCCAATACGGGGACACTGCTGCCAATACGGGGACACTGCTGCCAATACGGGGACACTGCTGGCAATACAGGCAATACGGGGGCAATGCTGGCAATACGGGGACACTGCAGGCAATACGGGGACACTGCAGGCAATACGGGGACACTGCAGGCAATACGGGGACACTGCAGGCAATACGGGGACACTGCTGGCAATACGGGGACACTGCTGGCAATACGGGGACACTGCTGGCAAAACGGGGACACTGCTGGCAAAACGGGGACACTGCTGGCAAAACGGGGACACTGCTGGCAAAACGGGGACACTGCTGGCAATACGGGCACACTGCTGGCAATACGGGCACACTGCTGGCAATACGGGGACACTGCTGGCAATACGGGGACACTGCTGGCAATACGGGGACACTGCTGGCAATACGGGGACACTGCTGGCAATACGGGGACACTGCTGGCAATACGGGGACACTGCTGGCAAAACGGGGACACTGCTGGCAAAACGGGGACACTGCTGGCAAAACGGGGACACTGCAGGCAATACGGGGACACTGCAGGCAATACGGGGACACTGCAGGCAATACGGGGACACTGCTGGCAATACGGGGACACTGCTGGCAATACGGGGACACTGCTGGCAATACGGGGACACTGCTGGCAAAACTGGGACACTGCTGGCAAAACGGGGACACTGCTGGCAAAACGGGGACACTGCTGGCAATACGGGCACACTGCTGGCAATACGGGCACACTGCTGGCAATACGGGCACACTGCTGGCAATACGGGCACACTGCTGACAATAAAGGCCGGCATTGTCCCTGTATTGCCAGCATTGTCCCTGTATTGCCAGCATTGTCCCTGTATTGCCAGCCTTGTCCCTGTAATGAATACAGGGACAAGGCTGGCAATACAGGGACAATGAAGGCACATTCTGCTCACCTTTTTAAAAATGCCAACTCTGCATACGGGTGCGGCGTCAGGCAGCTCCTTCAATCAGCGTGGGAGAACGGCCGGGCAGCTCCTTCATTCAGCGGGAGGGAGGGCGGCCGGGCAGCTAGTTCATTCTGCCGATGGGAGGGCGGCTGGGTAGCGCCGGGCGGGAGGTCGGGCAGCTACTATAATCTGCCGGGCGGGAGGGAGGGCGGACGGACTTGGCGCGCGTGGCGTCTCTAAAGGACGCTGGCCGCATCTTCAGCCCCCGCCCACGTGAGGCGCCGCGATAGGATGCTCGCTAGTCAGGGGAAGGAGACGTCACGTCTCCTTCCCCTGGCATATTTGGCGAAAACCTGTGAGGTCCGGAACTCTGGCTTCTGCGGTCCGGAGATGGACCGCGGTCCGCCAGTTGCCGGACCCTGTTCTAGAGCTTACAATCTCTCATGAGCATGTGTGGGTCTTCACTGCGGGCGCCCTCGGAGACCTGCATAGCATCCGTGTCGCCCCCGAATTTCCTGGGCATACCCACAAAAATGCTGAATGCGCCCAGGAAAACGCTGAGCGTCCCCATATGAACAGGGATGTCACTGCTCGCCCTGTTCTTGGAGCGGAGCACCGCTAAACTTAGACACCAGAGAGTGACTTAGATATCATTTGCTGGATGGAGAGCATCAAATAATGCCTGTAAGCAAACAAGGGGGGTTAAAATGGCACGGCGGGTGGGCTATTTTACACTACCAGACCGGTTGTGAACTTGGAGGGGATCTCCAAGCCATTTGTTTTTGTACACTTTTAATGATTATTACAATTTTCAACATAATATCCTTCACGGCTACAGTATATGTGACTAACAGAGGCAATGCCACGAAGCACCATAAAGATATTGGCAACCATCAGGTGCGAGATGCTGTCTGATTTTTTTGATACCCGTTTCCTAGCACGGCGCCCCCGATTTTGATCGAAGTGCATCTTATCGCATGCAATATAGCGGCATGCAATGCGATTTTTACCTGATGGGTGCTTACAATGTTAAATGCACCCCCATTGTCAACGCCACCCCCAGGGTTCGCAAATACTCGGTATACCGCGTTTTTTACCCACTTTTGATGTGCAGGGACTCATTTTTTTTAAATGGCTGCGTCCCCTGGGACGCGCTCCTCCCTGTATGGCGTGCGCAGTATTCTTGCATATTCTCTGTGCAGGGATACTAGTCACAGTGGTGTGATGCGGTGCGCGGAGGGCTAGACCATATAGCCGAACAGTGAGGCCAGGGCGGAGTCAGTGCAGCACGTGAGAGGAGAGTGAGACCTTCTGCTCTTCTATCTGCCGCGGAGGACACCACCCAACCCGGCTGGGAAGCAGACAGACCGTGTGGATGATACAGCTGCCAGACACCTTGCTGCCACCGTGACCGCCCGTCGCTGCCAGAAGGAAACAGCTGCCGCCGGGGAGGACATCGCGACGGATGCTAAATGCATTACACCCGCCTGCTCCAGATCGGGATCATATGTAAGTGCATTGCTGGGGGAGAGGAGTGGCACTGTGGGACTCTAGTGAGGTGCAGGCTGAGGTGTGCAGCATGTCGGGAGAGAGGCGCAGGTGGGAGATAACTAACTAACTATGAGCTCTTCACAGCTGACAATATGTGAGTCAGCAGTGCAGCCGCCTCACCTCATATTGTCATCGAAGGTGACTAGTAGCACAGTCACAGCGGCACCTCATGTATTACATAATTTGTACTGCATGAATAAATTTCTGCTCCGATGCTACTAACTAATCCCGCCCCCTGACCTGCCGCCGCTGTGCTCTCTGCCGTTATTACTCTGTAACGGCAGAGAGCACAGCGGCGGCAGGTCAGGGGGCGGGATTAGTTAGTAGCATCGGAGCAGAAATTTATTCACATACCTCCCAACAGTCCCGATTTTCAGGGCCTGTCCCACCCGCGGGCGGCAGTGTCCCGCGGTGTGGGGGGGCTGTTGGGAGTCCCCCATGTCAGCTGCTAAGCAGCAGGGAATAAACGCTGTGTGCATGCGCACAGCGTCTATTCCCGTAGCCAGGGGGCTGGGGGCATGGCTAGAGGCTCACAGAGCCTGTGGGTCATGCCCCCATAGCGGCGAAATGGGGGCGTGGCCTCGCGGGAGAGCCGCGATTATAGGCCACGCCCCCTGAAAATTTCGGCGCGCCTGCGGCGCGCAGCAGCGTCCCGTCTGCTGGTCAAACAAAGTTGGGGGGTATGTATTCATGAAGAACAAATTATGTAATACATGAGGTGCCGCTGTGACTGCAACTAGTCACCTACGATGACAATATGAGGTGAGGCAGCTGCACTGCTGACTCACATATTGTCAGCTGTGAAGAGCTCATTGACAGCGGGCCAGCAGTGAACAAGTGTGCCCCCCTCCCCTCACACCCACCGCCGGAACACCCCCACTGCACAGTGACCCTGCTGCCAGTACGGAATAGAGTGTAAGCTTGCAGCAGGGCCCTCTAACCTCCAAGTCTGTCTGTCGTTACCCAGTTTGTCTACCATTGTAAAGGCGCAACGGAATCTGCTGCACTTTATAAGAATGATAATAGAACCTTCATTTCTGTTGGGACTCAGAAAAGGTCAGGTAGGACCCCAAATTTTAGATGTGAAGGGTCCCCGGGACCCACTTTTTTGGCTGGTTTTCGCGAACACTGCACCCCCACTATCAACGGGAACCCGAAGCGTGGCGAGCGCAGCGAGCCCACGAAGGGGGGCGGTACGCGTCCTCCGACCTTTTCATACCCCCACTATCCACGTCGGCGTGGAGTTGATTATAGATAGTGTGGCGAGCGCAGCGAGCCACTGAGCACGAAGCGTGACTACGGGACACTGATTACTTTGCATGTATTCCGCGTCCCCTCGCTGCGCTCGCCACGCTTCGGGCTCGTATTCCGAGTGTGCTCACCATGGTTCGGGCTCGGTGGCTCGCTGCGCTTGCCACACTATCTAGAATCTACTCCACGCCGACGTGGATAGTGGGGGTATGAAAACGTTGGCGTTGACAATGGGGGTGCATTTAACATTGTAAGCACCCATCAGGGTGCTTGTACAATTAAAAATCACATCGCATGCAATGCCATTTGCTGGCATGCGATATTTCATTGTACAAGCACTCCTGTTAATTTAACGGGAATATCGCATCGCATACCACTAAATACGGTATGTGATGGGCGCCGTGCTAGGAAACAATTACCTTTTTTTTTTTTTTTTTTTTAAAGGGCCATTAATAAACAAGGTAAAACTATGACTAACACTTTAAAAAGTCATCTGAAAACATCCAGAACCCTGCACGCACCTCCAGCAAACTCAGACCCATTATATTGTGAATTGCTTATTTTTGTACTTTTGGGACATAGTTAATATGCTGACAGTTGGGATCCAGGCACACAGGGTCTATCCTCCCTCCTGGGGGTCCACAACCATGCACGCAGCATGGCAAGCGCAGATCCGGACTGTTGGTAAAACACACTGAGCCCGTTCTTTCCATTGCCATACAAAAGCCACTGGTCAGTTCACGTTTGTACATGGAATACTGTTCAATCGTACGAAACTGGAAGCAGATCACTTACCGGCATCGAATGTTCTGTGACAGGACCTGAAAAGGTTAAACAAGCCGCGTGTTGCTTAGAATAACTGTACCCACCTACACACACAATTATCCAACCTGATCTTTTGTTGAATTCGACCCTCCTAACTAGTTATTTGGACTAGGTACACAGCGTAGTTTAAACAATTTCACAGTGGTACCCAACTTTGAGAAAGAACGGCGTAGGCTTAAAGAGCACAGCGGAACAATTTGCACACACATAAACCTTCCTGAAGTATCTCTTGTCCTGTTGCTACAAACAATGGCACAATGTTTCCAGCCTTCCCTGTGATGAGTCAGAGACGCTCTCTGCAGACTCGCTTAATCTATCTAGGGAATTATGACTCTGCCAGTTCCAAAGCACAAGGCCACATGTATTAAATTTTCCAGAGAAGTGCACAGCTGGTAAACTACAACCTCATTTACTCCGGCAGAAGTAGCGACATAGGGCAGCGGCTGGCTGGAACGTAAGGAGGCCAATTAGTGTGGATCTTATTAGTGCCTTAACATATGCGGATGCGTTCCACATTAACATGTGCTGCATTGTTTTCCAAGCTGGATCACTGATCAGCTACCGTGTATCAGTTCTGTAAACGGCAACGTGATGAGAAAACGTTACAGAAGGACCTTTCATTTCTGTCCATGTTATACATTATAATTGCACATAAGCATTCCACAGACACATCTGATTGGCTGATTTTACATTAAGACTACCACTAGCTGGGAGTAGTCACAGAGAAAACATCACATGAATCATTAACGTCTGTGCAGATAGCACTGCGGTTAGGATACACTACAGGGATAATGGGCCTTATTCTAGTTCACTCTTTTTGACAAAATCCTTCTTAGATGGACAAAACCATGTGCACTGCAGGGGGGCAGATGTAAAATGTGCAGAGATAATTCGATTTGGGTAATTTTGTTTCTGTGCAGGGTAAATACTGGCTGCTTTATTTCTACACTGCAATATAGATCTCACTTTGAAGTAAATCCCCACCCGAATCTCACTCTCTCTGCATAAGTAACATCTGCCCCACCTGCAGTGCACATGGTTTTGTCCATCTAAGAAGGATTTTGTCCATCTAGAAGGATTGAAGAGTGAACTAGAATAAGGCCCAATGTGAGGAAATTTTACCTTTATCATTAAGGCGCCGCTTTCAGTTCCAGACAACTGAATTCCCCCCCGTCCCTTTATGTTCTGAGGCTCCATGTTGCACAGAATCACATGTATAGTCCTCTTAAGGAATAAAATACCTGTACTATCTGAGCTGGAATCATTTTATTAGTGGCCACTGGGATGGCTCAAGGAACGGCACCATATTTTGGGAGGGGCTAACACAACTGTAATTAAATAAATATACAGACTGCTTTCCCAGTTTCTAAACTAAAGGTGCATACACAATGACAGATTGTCACCCGTCTAAGCAATGATCAGGAGGGTGGCCGGCATTCCATAACAGGACGCTATGGAAAGCTGTTCACCCCCGTAATACCAGCAGCATTGGCGGCCATCGATGATGCAAGAGCGGGCATCAGCGCTCAAGACAGGCCGTACACACTGGGCGGATTTTGAGTTAAAAGCAGCTTAAACGACAAAACTGAGCTGCTTTCAGCTCAAAGTCGCCCAGTGTGTGTGGGCCTGAAGTATAAACTCTTCAACCAAAAAAAAGGGCACCGGGGACGAATTTGGATCCAAGCGAATGGGCCTGAATCGACCCCTTGGTTAGGATTAGTGCTTTGGATCAGTGCTGTGTTGCGCAAAAAAAAACAGCTATTGGCGTCTGTATTTAACATTATTGGCGTCTGTATTTAAAGAACGTATTTCCATTTCAACATTAAAGCAATAAATAATCTACTATGAAACATGAGCATATGTAGGTCTGTATTTATTAAGTCACACATTAATTAATCTGATAAAGTTGTTGCCAGGACGTCCGCACCGGGATGGCCCAGTCAGCCAATCACAGAGGAAGGTTATAGCACTTGGACACGCAATATGCAGAGGGGATTTACCAAAACCTCTTTCACAATCTGTTGCCATTTCCTTGCAAACGTCATTGTATTCCTGGGGCACGCAAATACTGCACATGTAACAGATGCAGCCCTATCACACATACAGAGATATCATTATCGGTCAATAAAGTTAACAAACAAAACAGAGGTCTGGTGGCGTTAAATACAATATAATCTAGTTCATAATAAAACTGAAAAGAACGCAAAGTAAAATAAATATTTTATGTAATTGAAAATATATGTATATATATATTTTTTTAAATATTGGGCTAAAGTGCACATAATTTCCAACATCAATCACATACAAACATACTATAGTGCTCTGTAACTTAAAACAATGTGTTGAAAATAGTTTTATGATGAGATCACATTACAGTACTGTGTCTCCTGAATAAAGTCCGGGATTTTGCCAGCCAGAGATTCATATTCCTCAGTAAGGGCCTTATTCAGATCTGAGCTCAGTACAAATTTGTTTGGCAAATGGGCAAAACCATGTGCACTGCAGGTGGGGCAGATGTAACATGTATAGAGAGAGTTAGATTTGTGTGAGTTATTTTGTTTCTGTGTAGGGTAAATACTGGCTGCATCATTTTTACACTGCAATTTAGATTTCAGTTTCAACACACCCCACCCAAATCTAACTCTCTCTGCACAGGTTACATCTGCCCCACCTGCAGTGCACATGGTTTTGCCCATTTTTCAAACAAATTTATACTGCAATCAGGTCTGAATAAGGCCCTAAGTGTAGTTTTGATCCTTTTGCTTTAGTGGTTAAAGCCCCATACACACTAAACGATGGAGGCAGTGGCCGATATGATTAATATAGGCTGAGGCCACAGGGAGCGATATTGCGTGTATCTACTGAACAATATCGGCTGCCAATATCGTTAAGTGATGTTACCAGGACCCGCTGAACAGGCAGGTTGTTTGGCTATGTAGCCAAATCGATCTGCATGTTCAGAAGACATCAATCATCGTCAAGGTTAGCGATATTGAGTGTAAACACTAGATCAGTGATGGAGAACCTTGGCACCCCCAGCCGTTAAACTACACATTCCCAGCATGCCTTGCAAAAGTTTAAGCATGGCCAAATAAATGTTAAAGGGGATGCTGGGATGTGTAATTCAACATCTGGAGTGCCAAGGTTCTCATGCCTGGTACACAGAAGGTGGTAAATCTGCCAATATGATAAAAGCCGGTGCAATTATCGATGAGTGTGCACTTGTACACACTCAGCACATTTTCACTTCGGACTCGGACCCCCACCTGGCGTCAGGAAGTGGGGATCGCATGCGATGTATCGCAATACGTTAGCAGTAATAATGTGTCACTTGCTGCTTTCAGACCGCAAAACTGGCTTTGACCCGGTATTTTAAAACGTTTCTAAAAACGGGTCTGAAACCCCTCTCACACCGCATGTCTTTAAATGGTATTTCAGTGCAGTTTTTGTTCCTTCACAACACTGATCCCGTTTTAACCCATAGAAAACAGTGGATGGAAAAAAAAAAACGGGTCTGAAAGGGGTAGGACCCTGCTTTATTACCCTTTAGAAATACCAGTTCTATAGAACCGGTAAATTCACTCTGACCTTTCAGTTTGCACAAATTACCGTTATAACCTGGCAAAATAACAGGTAAAAAGTGCGGTCTAAAAGGGGCAACTGTTACTTTTGAAAATAACGACAAGCATTTAGCATCATTTTCTGGGGACCAACCAACATGAACGCAGTTCGACCGGTCAGTTCGCTCACAATGCTAACTTCACACACAGCAGATTTTTTTTACCCTGCCTACAAAAAAACTGGGCCCCAGTGGAAAAGTCAGCGCATTACAGCCCGGGGGGGCCATTTATTATGTAATATTTGCAGCTAAATCCCTGAAAAATCCTGTTTTTGGTGGTTAGTCACAAATATTAAATATCATCTGAATGTATCAGGAGGGACCGGAGCAGAAATCTCCAATTCCTGCCGCGCTCCCTCCTGCACCGCCTGCCGGCCGCATCCTCCATAGGTTACTATGGGGGATGCAAAGCTGCCCGTTGTATTAACATTGGGCAGCAGCACTTCACATCCCTGGGCTACCGGCAATCTGAAATGGCAATAGCCCATTGTAGTCTATGGGTACATATTGCACTGCTGCGGTGCAGTGCGTTCAGCGCTAAGCATGTGCAGACCCCACGGCGCCTGGCTCAGCACATCGCAGGGACAGGCTCCTTACATGTGCACGGTGGTACATCCGTGCGATATCATATCGGATCGCATATTACAATGTGAGCCATTGTAAATGTGATCCTTAATAAATGGGCCCCTTACCAGGCGGTAAAAATAACTAACACAGGGCAATAATGCCACCGGCAGAGACAAGTTTGTATGACAAATATTCTCATCGCAATCAAGACCGGAATTCATGTCCAGAGTGCTTGCACCTCAGACCCCTGTAATCTCCCGCTGGCCTTCACATCAACATCGCGATTCCCTTACCAGAATCTATGCAGCCAGAACCTTCATTATTTTTACCTTTTACAGTTTCTACACCGTAGCAGGAGATCTGAAAATCTACATTATGAGGGTAGGACCTGACAATCACACAAACCCATTGCTCACATTGGATTACAAACTCGCACCCAATTATTCTCATGTATGTATTTTTGTTCTGACACTTCTGCAGCAGAACTTTGTCACCAGGATCACGCATGTTCTGTGTGCGGCTCAGCGGGTATGGTCACCTGGCCATCATAGCGCAGCACAGACAGATATTCCACCGTCTCCGTGTCCTCTGAGGGTAGAGCGCCGCGGGCGGCTTCCATTTCTCCCAAACAACAGGGAATATCCAGTTTATTTTTCAGCAATTCACTCTCATTTGCCAGCAGTCCAATTTCGTCTTGATTGTCCAAGGACCTATTTGGTTTCGATCGTTTTGGGTTTTCTATATTCAAAATCGGATGCTTTGAGCTTCCTTCTGACAGTCTAGTTGTGTCTCTGTAATCTACGGCTTTCTGGGGGAAAAAAAAGCCAGACTCAGTCTAACATTCAGTCAAATTCTATTCTATATAATAAAAGTCTAATATTGCTCCTCACCTCCATGGGGGATATTCAAGCATTGTGCGTGCTGTCAACCACTAGAACAATTTTAGTGGCCGCCAACGTTACTGTTATGCTGTTCTGTCAGTTTGATTGTCTGGGAACCAGTTTACCAGTAACCATAGTACTGGGATTACTTCCTTAGAGGGTTAGCAATAGGAAATGCGTCAATTCCTCAATAAACGCCGGAATCTTGATTACTACACGAGCTGAACCGCAAAGGTTGCATTTACCGCAGATTACTGCAGGCAGGTCCCGAGCCCGTGATATTGTACGGGGTTTGGGGAGAACCTCATTGAAAAGGCTGACAAGCTGCAGCGGAGTAAGCCCCATAGCTATTTGTATATGCCCCTATCTGTATAATTTACTAGTTATAGCTACCAAATCCATTACTTGTACGAGAGTCATTTTTTCATACATGATGTTAATGAATCTATTACCACCATCTCTTGATAGCACAACACTTTTATAGTGAATAAACTGTATATTAATGCCGTTGATATTGTTCGGCTCACCAGCATGGGAAAGTCCTGGGATAAATGAAATTCAGCATCCTCTACGCTATTCCATCTAAAAAAATAAAATAAAACTCCATTGTAACAATTAATACAGCATACTACAGTATAGAATCCTCACTGTGCCCAGCGAGCGGAGCAGAATCCCCCAACATGTTCGGCATACAGAGCATCACCCCCCCAACAATTCACAATGTCTTTGCTTATTATCCCCTGGACAGTGAACCCAGAAGCTACAAGCCAGCAGTAAGCACCTCAGGTAAGTGAATATGGCCCTTTCGTGTAGATTTACTAATACTTCTAAAAAGGAGAAAATGGAGGGGTTCATAGCTACTAGTGGGGTCCTAGATATCATTTGGTAAATGTGCTGGATAAATGATAGATGAAATAAGACCGGTTGAAACAGCCAACAAATAGAATTGCCTTTTGAAAGCTTTATTAACTCTTCGAGTGCCAACATCTCTGAACATCTCTGCAGGAGATGTTCACAATATCCACTAAAACCGCCGGCGTCACTCACATTTGTTAAATAAATTCAAATAAAAAAATGTTGGGTAAAAAATAATAATATATGTCCTATATAAAAAAGGTAAATATTACAGGTCATTGTGATGAATACAAAGGTTTGCTTGGCAATTTTCACACCTATTTTGATAAATTCACTTGAAACTCAAAGGGTTAAAAAGGCTTCCTCTTAGGATTCATTCACACCTGTCTGAGGTTAATGCAGGCAAGCCTATCATATTTAAGTTCTACACGCATAACCCTCTGAGGCCCTTATGTGTTATATAGCTTCCCTTCTGGACTTGTAACTTGGTGGGACTGCTATGCTATTACTGGTGCCTGTCCTTGTGTTTCCCTCCTATATCCCTATAGATTGTAAGCTTGCAGCAGGGCCCTCCTACCTCCAAGTCTGTCTGTCGTTACCCAGTTTGTTTTATCACTGTCTACTATTGTAAAGCGCAACTGAATCTGCTGCGCTATATAAGACACTGACAGAATCTGCTGCACTATATAAGACACTGTAACGGAATCTGCTGCGCTATATAAGACGCTGTAACGGAATCTGCTGCGCTATATAAGACACTGTAACGGAATCTGCTGCGCTATATAAGACACTGTAACGGAATCTGCTGCGCTATATAAGACGCTGTAACGGAATCTGCTGCGCTATATAAGACACTGTAACAGAATCTGCTGCGCTATATAAGACACTAACAGAATCTGCTGCACTATATAAGACACTAACAGAATCTGCTGCACTATATAAGACACTGTAACGGAATCTGCTGCGCTATATAAGACGCTGTAACGGAATCTGCTGCGCTATATAAGACACTAACGGAATCTGCTGCACTATATAAGACACTAACAGAATCTGCTGTGCTATATAAGACACTGTAACAGAATCTGCTGCGCTATATAAGACACTGTAACAGAATCTGCTGCGCTATATAAGACACTAACAGAATCTGCTGTACTATATAAGACACTGTAACTGAATCTGCTGCGCTATATAAGACGCTGTAACGGAATCTGCTGTGCTATATAACACACTGTAACGGAATCTGCTGCGCTATATAAGACGCTGTAACGGAATCTGCTGCGCTATATAAGACACTGTAATGGAATCTGCTGCGCTATATAAGACGCTGTAACGGAATCTGCTGCGCTATATAAGACACTGTAACGGAATCTGCTGCGCTATATAATACACTAACGGAATCTGCTGCGCTATATTAGACGCTGTAACGGAATCTGCTGCGCTATATAAGACACTGTAATGGAATCTGCTGCGCTATATAAGACACTGTAACTGAATCTGCTGCGCTATATAAGACACTGTAATGGAATCTGCTGTGCTATATAAGACACTGTAAATAAATAAATAAATAAATAAATAATTAAATAATGCACTTTTCCAATGCAAAAAAATAAATAAAATGCTTTCCTACAAGAGCACCCACAGCATTAAAAAAAAATTGAAGACTTCTATTTAAATAGGCTTACCGTACTACTAGAGAACCTGTGTCATTTGTTACCTACTGTACATTTAAACCTTTTACTGTGTGGCGCTGCTTATTCTCCATGCATGGTGCACCGGTGAAAATCCAGCACATGAAAGGCATGGGGGACAAAAAGTGACTTTAACATGTTTCTACCCTTTTGCCCTGCGTGTATGTGAATAAACCCTAAATATCCTATGGGCTTTGCTAGGCTAAAACAAGTATATATAAAATAATTATGGAGAACCCGATGCACTGCTAGCAGAACACAGAGTTCTAGCATAAAAATATTTCAGCATTCAACAGATTTAGCATTTAAAAAAAATGGTTCACTCTGCGCCCAGTGAGGGGAAAAAAGTCGACTTGTTTGTTATGTTCAATGCACTTGCACCCCGAGGAATTCACATAAGTCCCACAGAGACTGAAAGGTATTCCGTTGTGAGCTCGTCAGCTCCGTGCAGCATGAAACGTATTGCTAATTATCTGTGAAGTGAAAAACGACATCTTGCTTCTGCCTTCTCAACACGTAATTTAATTTCAACTGAAATGTACGTTCCCAACGTCAAATAAAAGGGGTGATTAATAAATCAAGTGGAAAAGGGACATGCAGCATTTTATGACTGGTCTAACATAAGGCAAAGGTTCTAGAGCAAGTGTTTCCTGAGTGTCGTTGTAACTGCACGTTATACAGATTGCTGAGTTGGTGCACAGGTGTATTACGGTCTGACACTTCATAATACACACAGGTGGTGCAAATTCTGTCACTTGTGCTCCTGAGTAGGACATAAATTGGGGGTGGGGGGCTTGTAGCAGACACTGCCTCTTCCCTATAATGAAGACTGGACTTGGATCGCTCAACCCTGGTTACCCGTTCACACTGCACAGCAACCCAGGCCTGACCCGGGTAAAAATATTTTTTCAACCTGGGTCGGAATGTTGTGAAACTTCAAGTCCCATCATGCCTTGCCACAATTTTGCTATTAGGGAGGGCTAAAACCATGACAAGGCATGCTGGGATGTGTAGTTTCACAACCGCTGGAGGGCCACAGTTTGGACATGCCTGATCTAAGTACTGGAAAGGCGTTTACCTTTGGGCTCGGCCGGTCAGGCGTTCCCTTCCCATTGCCCTGCTGCTCACAGTCTGTACAACTCTCTGGAGGTTCTCATTGCGGATCGGTTTTCCAGAACCTAGGAAGACGTCGGAATCATTATTTCTTGAACTGTAGAGTTAAATTCCATCTTGTAGGTTTTTATAGAATTGTACGCTGGGAAGTCTGAAGTTCGCAACTTCATGGTTATAAAATATGTATGAAATACTTTCACACTGGTTGATAAATCTTTAGATTGCATACTTTATTGGAACGTTTATCCTGAACCTTTCCAACCAATGGAGCCGAGTCAGAGATAGCAGCAAATAGAAAACGGAGCAGTTTGCACCTGGAACAAACCATATTGCAATGAAAGGGGTGGAAAGGTGTTTATGTTTTTAAATCTCTGTTCACGTGTTATCTCCCCCACACGCATTGTAAGATGGTGCTACCAAGGTGTACCTGTAAACTGCTCCTTGGTGTGATATTCTCCACAATCAGTACCTACCTGCATGCCTGGCCAACCTATGGCTCGCCGTGTGTTGTGAAACTACAAGACCCAGCATGCCTTGCCACAGTTTTGCTATGTGTTAATGCTGAAACTGTCGCAAGTCATGCTGGGATATGTCGTTTTGTAACAGCTGGAAAACACCAGTTTGGCCAGACCTGAACTACTGTGTTTTATAGCTGCCATTGTGATCTGCAAGTTGCTCACCTTTATGGTTGGGGACATTTGCGAGAGTCTGCATCTTCCTTCCATGGTCGCCTGAAAGACAGAGAGATCGCAATATTTGATTGGGGACAGGATTACCATGAAGGGTCTGGTTCTGAATCACGCATACTATATCTTGTATACAGCACATTCTATGCTTCTTTATGTCCGATGTACCTCGACCACTTCTCTCCATGGGCCAGAAAAGTGATAAAATGGAGAGTGATAAACCACCAACCAATCAGCTCCTGCCTGACATTTTTCAAACACAGTCTGTGACATGACAGGTAGGTGCTGATTGGCTGGCTATTTATCACTCTCGAAGCTTAGTGCATCTGGCCCCATATGTAAAATGGGTGTTTATGGAGGGCAATCCAGCAGAAGAGAACAGTCTCATGGACTATGCGTATGCCGACGGACACCTATGTCAGGTAGACAGCATGAGGTCGGTGTAAGGGGCAGCAGGAGAACAGTGGGGTACTTTATACGTAAACACGCAGATGCGCATTTAATGTCATTACGAAGATATCTGACTTGGAATACATACAGGACTGTATGTGCCGGAGTCAGGCCCAAAAGGTTAAAACAGGCATGTCAAAACTATGGCCCTCCAGCTGTTGTGAAACTACACATCCCAGCATGCCTTGCAATAGTTTTACCTTTCCCTAATAGCAAAACTGCGGCAAGGCATGGTGGAACTTGCAACAGCTGGAGGGCCATCGTTTTGCCATGCCTGGGTTATAATGTCCACCTTCAGCTGGCCTACACATACTCTTTTATACACTACATTGGAAAACTATTCAAACAAGGTAAATACTACTTACATTATCCATGCTTACCTGGACTTCAAATCCCCAAAATGCTTTACTCTGCCTACTGGGAGCGGCCATATCTGTTCCTGCTTAGAATTAGCTGTCCCAGTTCCTTGATTCTATGCTGCAGTAACTACAGTATATGATCAGGTCAGTGATCGCTAGGGAAGAAGGCTTAATGTAATAACAAAGAAATACTCTAGAAGTGAAAACTATTTTAATCAAACAAGTAAAAAATTCAACCTATTAAATAGCTTAACCGCTGTGGGACACTGTGCCCTGCCGGATTTTAATTATTAAATCACCTAAGGCAGTGCCTAGTTGTACTCTCGCTGACCTTCGCATGACCAAGGTGCTCCGCCTACCATATGTCGCGGATATGGGGGGGGGGGGGGGGGCTTGTGCACCTCTCCAGGTTCTGCACACGGAGAGCTTGTTGAGCAGCCCAGCATCTCCGGGAGTGTTAGGAATGGAGGTGTGCGACGAGGACAGGCAGCCTTTGCAGACGTGAATGCAGAGGTACCCAGTTGTTCAGCACCCTAATTAAACCTTGGAATGAACATGACTAAATTGTTTTTGTACTGACTGTTCCGCTCAGATGTGTACTTTCACGAAACTGCGCAAATAAGTTTTTACAAGCTTCAAAATTGTACCCACAAATGAACATAAGATTTTGTTTTTGCAACCCTGGGAGGCATATTCAATTAGCCTCAGTGCTTGCCTTGCGGTTAATTACGGCACCAGGCCGATTCAATTAGTGGGGGCAAACCTTCAGCAGAGATGAAAAGTCTGGGCAAAAAAGTGGTCAAAGCACAGAGGGGGGGGGGGGGGGCAGGAGGAGATAGAAATATTTTCGTTCTTTCGTGAATTCAACGTCACTGAAGTTCATTCTCAAAAAAAGAACTCAAAGATCTCGAGAACCCAAAACATGCATTACAAGCTTACAGATAAATCCTCCGACATCCAGCATCAATACGCCATGCAGCGCCGGATGTCTTCTTTTCAAGATATTGCGTCAACCACAATGCAATGAAGTCGCATGATGAGACTGTGCTGGGAACTGTGATATATGACACTTGTAAGAAAGCTGCGGCTGCTACATTCTAACACTCTGTGCACAGACTCAGATAGAAACGCGTCATATGAAGTTAATGAGTAGTCTCCTTGTGTTGCAATTAAGATGTATTTGTCCGTCCCCCCCCCCCGCAACACTATAATATTGTTAGGCAACATGGTGTGCGAAGAGGGCTGTTTGCAGTGTACGCGGGCACTTGTAAGTTGAACGTGTCCTTGTACATTGTTACTGCAGCGCTTCTTTACCCGCCAGGTCCTGTGAGACAGTTGCAGATTTTTTCCCTCTATTTAAATGTAAAATGTATATTTGTCACAATAGAAAGTGACTAGGACGCACCAGGAATCTCTCTCTACGTGTGGGCAATAAGAAGCCCTCCAGCTGTTGATGAACTACACATCCCAGCATGCTTTGCTTTAGTTTTGCTATTGGCCATGCTTAAACTGATGCAAGGCATGCTGGAATGTGTAGTTCATCAACAGCTGGAGGACCGCTTATTGCCCATCTCTGCTCTAGAAGAACCTGGTTATCACTTCCACTTAGGGTGGCAGTCTAATGTCAGGCAGCATCTGAGCACCCGCTTCCAGCTGTTCTGAACCCCAGCGTGCGTCCTGTGCAGCGTGACCTCTGACTGTCACGCTGCGCAGGCTGCAATGCCGTATCCCTACTCCCGGCAGCACCTCTCGCCCTGCTGATGCTGCCGCCACTCGCCCAGAGGCACCAGTACATCGCTGCTCTGTGCCCTGCTCCCGGCTGCCCGTCCATGTTAGTAAATCTGCGGGGTGTGTTTTTTTTTTAGGTATGCCAGGGATTGAAAAAATGCCCTGAGATTGGCATCCGTACTTCTACTGATGAAAGACCAAATAGTGAAGGAAACAAGCTAGGACATTCTAACCCAAGAACCTGATTTGGAAGGAGAGACACCCGCTTCCATCTCCGTGCAGCTGCAGCCGTGGATCGAGTGCGGCACAGACAGCTCCGTCTCCCAGCTGGTGAGTAACCGCGGCTTATGTCAGAGTTCCCGTCAGATCTGCGCTAATCCTACGGAACAGCACTGCAAAGTCTGACTGGTGCCAGTTAAGGGGAGCGTTCCCAATCTATACATATTTCATCATTGGGACACAGCAGCAGCCTCTGCTATTTGGGCATTTTTAACCCTTTATTGTTTTAACCTGGCTAACGGTGTGAAAAAACCCCCAATAGTCACAAACTACTGATGTCTGCTACAATTTAACATTTGATGATCACGTTGCAAAATTGTTTGCCATTCTCAAGTCACTAATATCCCCTGTCACACCGTACAAATAACCCAGGTCTGACCCGGGTCTGTGTGTGTCGTGAAAGGGCCTTTTGAAAAATCCCGGGTCCAGCAACCTGGCAATCCAACCCGGGTTAAAAGAAGGGTTTTACCTGGCTCAGACCCCGGTTACTGGGCAGTGCCAGTTCACACTATAGGTAGGAGGCAACGTCAGCTCCAAGTGCTACCTCTTCACCAGCCACCCGATGATGTGCCGCCGCTCCATCGCACCCCCTTACTGCCTGGTCGCTATGGGGAGCCGGCATTTGTGATGGGAAAGGAGTATAATTGTGCAATTCTGGGCCACAGAAGTGCAGGAGGTTCTGCATCCTCCGTAAAGGCTGCCTTTGGGGTAATCTGCATCCACCTATACAGCTATTTACCAGTGAGGCCAGACAACAAACAGAATACCACCGCAACTCACAAAAACCAGCTGGTTCAACAATACAGTATCCTATGGACCTGTAAGATCAGTCACAATAGTTTATATGTGCTTTGTTTTTCTTTGTCAATTTATTACTAATTATTTTATTAATATTAACCATTAAATTACCCATTATTGGTACTGGCAATACATAATTATTTCTTCCATTAGTGCAGTCACTTTCTTTTTTTCTTGCGGAATTCTGCAAAATGTGCCAACATCTGGAACGTGTACCTTTAATACCCCTTTCAGATCGCAACTATAACCCGGTTATATATTTTGTGTTTTGCAAATTATTCTTTTACTCCTTATTAATTGCTGATTTATCTCCGTGCTCCCAGTATTTGCGTTTCTATGTCGGTCCCATTAACCCTTCATTAGCTCTCTCCCATGCAGCTCAGTCCTTTCTCAATGACACAAGAAGACGAGTCCCTGTCTCCTACAAATGTGTCCTCCTACACCAGTGGTTCCCAAACTCGGTCCTCAGGACCAACCAACAGTGCACATTTTCCAGGTCACCCAGCAGGTGCACTCCGTATTCGTACACATTTTAAAAGATCCGCAGGTGAAGCTAATTATGTCACTTGTGATTCTATGTGGGGACCATGACTGGGAACCGCTGTCCTACACCCTCTTCCTTTGTCGGCGTGACCTGTACCATGTGACTCTGCTTGTGGCTAAGTGTCTTTTTCACTCCAATGTGTATCTTTATCACAAAGTGATGTGACAACTCCACTTGACGAGACAACGGATTATATTAGATGGGCCAAGTGGTTCTTATCTGCTTTCAAATTCTATGTTTCTATTTTTTATATCTGCGTGTGTCCGAGTCTGACGTTTCTTCCTAGGTCAGTGTGAGTATGGCAGATATAGGTAGGTATGTGTGATGTATGTATACAGTCACGTCAGTGTGTTTGTGACAGATTTATGTATGAGCAGTCTCATTGGGCATGCTTTGTTCAACATATAGCTGTCCCCTTGTCACCGCCAACACTCGGGGGAGACAGCTTAATGTTGGACATGGTTGGAATGGGTTGTAAAGCATTGTAACATGTCGGCTTTAACACTTTAAACATGATGCGGCACAAGCAGGTCCGTGTTTGAGTTGAGTTACCAAACCATGGGGCATATGTAATGGTGTCCTCGTTTGCCGGAGGCCTGGATTGCTGGCAGAACTCAGGAGCTTTATACACTGGCAGTCATTTACAACGCATGGTTCTGCATTAGTGGCGGTGGTATCATGCGGTGATAGTGGGCATACCGGCAGGCCCGGATCTAGTAGGATCCATTCTCTACCAGCCATTCTTCAGAGTTTGGCAGCTCGAAACATTTCAAAAAAGAGGGTGCCTCGGAGTCATTATTAAATATAAGATGGGCACCGCGAGCCAATTACAGCTTGCTATGGCTGGTGTATATGAGCCTGCACGGGACAATGCTTGGCATTCCGCCATCAGGGAAGGAGCATTCAAGAACACTGATTCTTGGATGGAGGATGCCCGGAAGTCCTGGTGGGTGGGGGCCAAGAAAAACAGTTTAAAGGCTGTCACCCCCCAGGTGAAGACACCAGAAGCCCTGGTGGAAGGCAACCTTGCAAAACAGCTTAATAGCCACCGCCACTGAAGATGCTGTATAATAAACTCTTCACACATCACGGGTGGTATTCAGTTGTTATATCGCGCACAGATCTCCTGTCTAAAATGACAGGAGATCGTGTTGTGATATTCTGCCTGGCATTCTCTGGTACCAACTAGTGAGAGCATTCTATGGCAGGGCTGGATTTGTCCGAGACAGGTTACTTGTGCAGTATTTGGGCAAAAAGATTTAAACACTAAACGTCATTTTGTTGCAAAGACCCTCAACCTGGCTACTACTTCATGCCACCCAGCTGGAAAACGTTTCTGGGGAAAACATTTTTTTTTATTTTTTATTAAAACACCTGTCAATGCAATGAAAATGGTTAAATAATATATTTTTGAATGACCATATACATCAATATACATATATGTCATTATAAAGGATTTATTTTATTTAGGTTAACTTTATTTAACCCCTTCCCGACATTTGACGTATATATACGTCATGGCCGGGATGTACTTCCCGACACATGACGTATATATACACGTCATGACTTTAAACTGTCCCCGCGTCTATAGACGCGGTGACAGTTTAAACATGTCTACTGTCCCTGACAGCAGACATGTCCCTGCATGCCCAGGGGGGGTGGCGATGCCTCCCCCCCGTCGGCGATCGCTGTGATTGGCTGTTCAATGTGAACAGCCAGTCGCAGCGTTTTCCTGTGTTACCGGCGAATCAGACGCTCGGTAACACAGGTGTCAATCACCGCCGGGTGTGAGGGGGCATGAGGGGGTCACCGGTGATGACCACACCTCACCCCACCTCACCCCACCTGCCCCCAAGGCTGTGATTGGTCCGTCGGACCGACGGACCAATCACAGCCAAGGCGCGTCATTTAAACTAACGGTGACTGCGCTGCAGACGCCATTCCGGTCTGGAATTGCGTGCAGAGCGGTCACCGGCCACTCTGTCGTGCTATACATACCTGAACCTTGCCTGATACTTACCTGATCACCGCTGGTAGCGTGCTGCCAGCAGCTGGATGCTTCCTGGATCTTGTGACTTCCTGTGTCCTGCTGCTGCAGTGTCATAGAGTCACAGATCGTGAGAGATAGTGACAGAGAGTGATAGAGAGTGCTATATTTTGTGTCTGCTGCACCCCTTTTGTGCTGATCAGTATATCTGTGCTGATCAGCAACTTTTTGGGTTTTTTTTTTTATATATATACCTGTCAGTTGCACCAAAGGTTGTGCTGCCTGTGCAACTGACTGCTGCCCCCCCTTTTGTGCTGATCAGTTTAAATTAATTAACTGATCAGCAACTTTTTGGGGGTCCAGGGTTTTTTTTTTTATATATACCCTGTCAGGTTGCACCCACAGTTGTCTGCCTGCTGCCCCTCACTGCTAATCAGTGTTGCATCACTGCATCACTGATCTGCAGTTTTTTTGGGGGGATTGCAGTGGGGTTTTGTTTTTACACCCACGTTGCTTTTGTGGGTGCTTTTGTGGGTGTCCTGTGGCCGCTGATCAGTGACGTACATCACTGAACAGCATTTTTGGCACAGGGTTGATATTTTTTTTCTGCAGTTTTTTTAAATTGTTTTTTTTTTTTTGGAGAGTGCTGTGGTTTATTACACCCACGTTGCTTTTGTGGGTGTCCTGTGGCCGCTGATCAGTGACGTACATCACTGAACAGCATTTTTGGCACAGGGTTGATATCATTTTTTTTCTGCAGTTTTTTTTAATTGTTTTTTTTTTTGGAGAGTGCTGTGGTATTTTTTTTTTTTTAAATTGTTTTTACACCCACGTTGCTTTTGTGGGTGTCCTGTTGCCTTTGAGCGCTGTTCAGTGACGGACGTTACTGACCAACATCTGTGCTCAATTTTTGGCGCAGGACCTTTTTTTTTTTTTTTTTTTTAACCCCTTCAATTTTTTTTTTTTTTTATTGGGATCAAATTCCTGTATAAAGCATTTTTTTTTCTGCACTACATACACACTACATACCCCCCGTGTTGAAATAAAGTTTGTACCCCCCTACACTATACACGTGTTGAAACATTACACTTACAGAAACACAAAAATAAAAATGTCATCCCAAATGTCATCCCAAATGTCATCCCAGTCATCCAGAAGAATGTATTCAGCGGAGGAGGCATATGCCATGCTTGCCTCTGACTCTGACACAGCCAGTGATGCAAGCGGGGAATTTGAAGGATTCGTCTTAAGCTCCTCTTCCTCCTCTAGTGATGAGGGACCCCCTCAAAGACGCCCCCGTAGAGCAGCTGAGACCCCCCCCCCCCCAAATGATTGATCCCGTATGGACCCCACCACCAGACAATTTTGAGCCCCAGGTTCCTGAGTTTTTGGCCATCCCAGGAATCCAATTTGATTCAACAGGTCTCAGAGAAATTGACTCTCAAATTATTTTTCTCTGATGATTTTATAAATTTAATGGTGGACCAAAGTAATTTATATGCCCAGCAGTTTATTGCTCAAAACCCCACGTCATCATTTGCTAGGTGGACCCCTGTAGATGCAGTAGAGATGATGACGTTTTGGGGTCTGGTGTTACATATGGGCATAGTAAAAAAGCCAGAAATTAGGCAATATTGGAGTACAGATGTTCTGTACAGCACCCCATTTTACCGTATGGCCATGACTCGGACTCGTTTTGAGACAATCCTTAAATTTTTACATTACACCGATAATGCACAGTGCCCACCCAGAGATGATCCCACCTTTGACCGGCTATTCAAAGTCAGGCTGGTCATTGATCATTTCAGTGCCAAATTTGCAGAGATGTACATCCCTGAAAAATGTATTTGTATCGACGAGTCCCTTATACATTTTAAAGGAAGGGTTAAATTCCGCCAGTACCTTCCCAGTAAGAGGGCAAGGTATGGCATAAAAATGTATAAACTGTGTGAAAGCACCTCAGGGTACACCCACAGGTTTAGGGTATATGAAGGGAAGGATTCAAGAATTGAACCGCCAGAATGCCCCCCCTCCCTCGTAGGTGTTAGTGGAAAAATTGTCTGGGATTTAGTGCACCCCTTCCTGGATAAAGGTTATCACCTCTATGTGGATAACTTTTACACTAGCATCCCCCTGTTTAAGGCCCTTGGTTCAAGAGGTACAGCAGCTTGCGGTACTGTGCGCAAGAACCAAAGAGGCCTCCCAAAAACGCACATTGCCCAAGTACTGAGAAGGGGTGAAAGCAGGGCACAATCCACCGAAAATATGTTGTTGGTCAAATATAAGGACAAGAGGGATGTCCTTATACTGACAACAATTCATGGAGACAGTACCACCTCCATCCCTGTACGAGGTACCAGTACCCACACCTCAAAACCTAATTGTATCCTAGATTACAATAAGTACATGGGCGGAGTGGATCTTTCAGATCAGGTACTGAAGCCGTACAGTCCCCTGCGGAAAACAAAAATCTGGTACAAGAAGCTGGCCGTGTATATCATCCAGATGGCACTGTATAACGCTTACGTGCTAATCCGTTCTACCAGCCAGAGGGGGACATTTATGCACTTTCAAGAGGAAGTCATAAAGGGCCTAATATTTGGGAACCAGCAGGCAGAGGGCCCCAGTACTTCTAGTACTGGCCCCCGTATTGTACCAGGGCAGCATTTTCCTAACGAAATCCCCTCCACTGCAAGAAAGGACACAAAAAAGGTGCAAAGTTTGCTATAAAAAGGGAATAAGAAAGGATACTATTTTCCACTGTGAAACTTGCCCCGACAAACCCGGCCTATGTATAAAGGAGTGTTTTAAAATATACCACACATCTATGGATTATTAGGTTCATCATTTCACCGTGCTTCGGGGGTCTTGCTAATGCCACATAGCACCCACCATTCATTCCACCAGAATCTGAGCTGCAAAATCCAAAAATCACTCCTTCCCTTCTGAGTCCTGCCATGCACCCAACTGGTATTTTTTGGTCACATATGAGGCATTGCCATACTCAGGAGAAATTGGGGCACAGATTTTGGGGTGCTTTGTCTTCTTCATTCCTTGTGAAAATGAAAAATTTTGAGCCAGAACTGCATTTTTGTGTAAAAAATGTAATTTTTCATTTGCACAGCCCAGTTGTATCAAAATTGGTGAAACCCCTGGGGGTTTGAAATGTACACTATACCCCTAGATGAATTCCCTGAGGGGTGTAGTTTGCAAAATGGGGTCACTTGTGGGGGGGGGGGTTCTACTGTATTGGTGCTTCGGGGGTCTTGCTAATGCGACATAGCACCCACCAACATTCCACCAGAATCTGAGCTGCAAAATCCAAAAATCACTCCTTCCCTTCTGAGTCCTGCCATGCACCCAAATGGTATTTTTTGGTCACATGTGAGGCATTGCCGTACTCGGGAGAAATTGGGGCACAGATTTTGGGGTGCTTTGTCTCCTTCATTCCTTGTGAAAATGAAAAATTTTGAGCCAGAACTGCATTTTTGTGTAAAAAATGTAATTTTTCATTTGCACAGCCCAGTTGTATCAAAATTGGTGAAACCCCTGGGGGTTTGAAATGTACACTATACCCCTAGATGAATTCCCTGAGGGGTGTAGTTTGCAAAATGGGGTCACTTGTGGGGGGGGGGGTTCTACTGTATTGGTGCTTCGGGGGTCTTGCTAATGCGACATAGCACCCACCAACATTCCACCAGAATCTGAGCTGCAAAATCCAAAAATCACTCCTTCCCTTCTGAGTCCTGCCATGCACCCAAATGGTATTTTTTGGTCACATGTGAGGCATTGCCGTACTCGGGAGAAATTGGGGCACAGATTTTGGGGTGCTTTGTCTCCTTCATTCCTTGTGAAAATGAAAAATTTGGAGCCAGAACTGCATTTTTGTGTAAAAAATGTAATTTTTCATTTGCACAGCCCAGTTGTATCAAAACTGGTGAAACCCCTGGGGGTTTGAAATGTACACTATACCCCTAGATGAATTCCCTGAGGGGTGTAGTTTGCAAAATGGGGTCACTTGTGGGGGGGTTCCACTGTATTGGTGCTTCGGGGGTCTTGCTAATGCGACATTGCACCCACCAACATTCCACCAGAATCTGAGCTGCAAAATCCAAAAATCACTCCTTCCCTTCTGAGTCCTGCCATGCACCCAAATGGTATTTTTTGGTCACATGTGAGGCATTGCCGTACTCGGGAGAAATTGGGGCACTGATTTTGGGGTGCTTTGTCTCCTTCATTCCTTGTGAAAATGAAAAATTTTGAGCCAGAACTGCATTTTTGTGTAAAAAATGTAATTTTTCATTTGCACAGCCCAGTTGTATCAAAATTGGTGAAACCCCTGGGGGGTTTGAAATGTACACTATACCCCTAGATGAATTCCCTGAGGGGTGTAGTTTGCAAAATGGGGTCACTTGTGGGGGGGGTTCTACTGTATTGGTGCTTCGGGGGTCTTGCTAATGCGACATAGCACCCACCAACATTCCACCAGAATCTGAGCTGCAAAATCCAAAAATCACTCCTTCCCTTCTGAGTCCTGCCATGCACCCAAATGGTATTTTTTGGTCACATGTGAGGCATTGCCGTACTCGGGAGAAATTGGGGCACAGATTTTGGGGTGCTTTGTCTCCTTCATTCCTTGTGAAAATGAAAAATTTGGAGCCAGAACTGCATTTTTGTGTAAAAAAAGTAATTTTTCATTTGCACAGCCCAGTTGTATCAAAACTGGTGAAACCCCTGGGGGTTTGAAATGTACACTATACCCCTAGATGAATTCCCTGAGGGGTGTAGTTTGCAAAATGGGGTCACTTGTGGGGGGGTTCCACTGTATTGGTGCTTCGGGGGTCTTGCTAATGCGACATTGCACCCACCAACATTCCACCAGAATCTGAGCTGCAAAATCCAAAAATCACTCCTTCCCTTCTGAGTCCTGCCATGCACCCAAATGGTATTTTTTGGTCACATGTGAGGCATTGCCGTACTCGGGAGAAATTGGGGCACAGATTTTGGGGTGCTTTGTCTCCTTTATTCCTTGTGAAAATGAAAAATTTTGAGCCAGAACTGCATTTTTGTGTAAAAAAAATTAATTTTTCATTTTCACTGCCCAGTTGTACCACAATTGGTGAAACCCCTGGGGGTTTGAAATGTACACTATACCCCTAGATGAATTCCCTGAGGGGTGTAGTTTGCAAAATGGGGTCACTTGTGGGGGGGTTCCTAACTTTTAGCATCTTATGGTGCCTAGAAACCTACATGGTGCCTAAAAAATAATCTCATAAAAAGGAGGCTCCAAAATCAAGTAGGTGCTCCTTCTATTATGAAGCCTGTGGTTTGGTCAACGTGCACACTACGGCCACATATAGGATATTTATGAAAACAAAAGAATTGGGGGAATCAATTTTTAGTCACATTTCTCTAGTAAAATCTACTGTGTTCCTTAGAAAAATGTATTAAAATTGCAAATCTGCAAAAAAAAATGAAATTTTGAAATTTCACCTACACTTTGTTTTAATTCCTGTGAAACACCTAAAGGGTTAACAAACTTCCAAAATGCTGTTTTGAATACTGTGAGGGGTGCAGTTTTTGAAATGGCATCATTTATGGTGGTGTCTCACATACAAGTCCCTCAAAGTCACATCAGAACTGAACTGGTCCCTAAAAAAATCAGTGTTTGAAATTTTCTTGAAAATTTGAGAATTTGCTATTCATATTTTAAGCCTCCTAGTGTCCAAAAAAATTAAAAGGAGGCTGAAATAATGATGGAAACATAAAGTAGACATATGGTCTATGTTAGTTATTAACTATTTTGAGTGGTATGATTATTTGTCTCACAAGCAGAAAATTTAACATTTTGAAAATTGCTAAATTTTCCATTTTTTTACGACATTTTGGTATTTTTCACAAAAAAACAGACTGTATCGACCCAAATTTACCACTAACTTGAAGTACAATGTGTCACGAGAAAACAATCTCAAAATCACTGGGATAAGTAAAAGCAAAAAAAAGTTATCCCCACTTAAGTGATACATGTCAGATTTGAAAAAAGGGCTCTGTCAGGAAGGCAAAAACATGCTGCGTCAGGAAGGGGTTAATCCATAGGTGTAGCCAAGAAAAAAAAAAAGAATCTCTTAGATAGACAATGGGGGTGTGGGGTTTTTTTTGGAGTGCTTATTTCGCTTTGGTACATTATATAAAAAGGAAATTCGTTCAGAATGAAACCCCAAAAATATGAAAAAGAAATTGCACACTGTGGTACTCTACAGAACATAAAACTCCGCATCTGTAGTTGCGCTCACCTTTTTCTTTTGGAAAATAAAGTATTGACCAGAATTACACCAACTGCGCTTGTGGTGATCTTGGGCTACGAAGATCACCCATCAACAACTTGTGTAATCTCTTTTAAAAAATGGTTATTGTTAAAAATATAAAGATGTAAAAAAAACACTAAATGAAAAAAAAAAAAAAAAAAAAAGGTAACAGTGACCACTTGAGTTAATTAGAGAAAAAACACATTTATTGCTGAAATATATAACCTTTAGTATATTAACTATTTTTAACAGTATTAATGATATTGCGGGGTGAAGATATTCTCAGTCGCTCAGTTTCTAGATGGTTTCTTTAAGGCCTGCTTAGGGTTCTCACCTCTCCTGGCGCAGTATCGGCTCGGGCCTGTATCAGCAGGGACGTCGCAGTCTTTAAACCTACAATAGCACAGGGTAAGCGATGGAACGCGCCAACACATCAGGGAAATAACTACACGGCCCAATCATCTGCTTCAGAAAGAAGGACTAGAATTTCCCAATCTGGTCTCTCCTCTCTACGGGGAAACGTATCAAACCTACATAATAATCGGGAGGAGTATCTTCCCCATCCACTTGTAATAGGATACGGTCATTAAGTCAGCACCTGAAATAGGTCAACATGGGTAAGTTCGACAGGGTCGGAAATTCGACGCAAGCAAAGGTCGACAAGTTTTTTTTTAACTGACATGCAGTATTTCACGAGAGAATAAAATAGTGTGCTGGGCGCAGAGAGGGGACAAGTAGAAGGTGTACATGTTGACTATGTCGACATTCAGAACGAAAAGAAAAGTGAAAAATGAATGTCGACCTAATGCTTGCGTTAACCTTCCGACCCGGTCGAACTTACCCATGTCAAGCTATTTCAGGTGTCAACCTAAGGCCCGTCGACAGTCAGTGGCCGACCCAATGACCCATGCCCCACTCCATAAGGGTATCATCCAGCCTTCTCTATTCTCCCCTCATTTCCACCCATTTCAGATACAGATTTATGTGCTTGTCCCAGCAGGTTTTCTAGCCGTGGTCTTCTCTACATCGGTTACGCTAATTGCTCAATATAATTATGGATTAAGGTCACATTCTTTACATATTTGTATTGGTCTATTTATGTAACTTCTGGTCAATTGCAAAAATTGTTGGCCTTACATATCCTCAGTCTTCTCAAAGTCCCAGGGTCGTCGCCATTCCCCTTTTGAATTCTTGTGTCGCGCTAGACGTTCAAGGTCAATTTGTTCACGCTCCTTCTTCCACTGTAGGTACTCGTTACGCTCAGATCTCGGCTTCGCCAACGGTTGGTCTGAGCAGCTCTCCTGACATTATTCCAAAACAAGGAGAAAATTATGAAAACTCAGCCCCCCCAAAATAAAACTAGCATTGAAAAGGTGGTAGGAAATCCCGGGGGCTCCTATACAAAGTTGTTTATACCATGTTTTATCTCTTTATAAGTCATCTAAATAATAGAGGGATTGGCTAGGACATCCCAACAGTCGGGATTTAGACACGGAGAAGACCAAGAGCAGGGACAGACTCATCCCGATAAGAATTTTTACCCTACCTGTAATCTTCCTCCTCCCAGTTTTACCACCCCCCACACCCTCAGATATCTGGGTATGTATTATATTTCACTTATATTGGATAATGAATTATCACTTACTCATCAATGCTCTTATAGATTTACAGTTTTTGGTTATAAAGGGGAGTATTCAATGATTGATTCAATCTGTCGGAACATTCTACAGTCAGAATCACGATCAATTCGACCATCGGTAGTCAATGTTTGTCTGAATAAATGTGGATTGTCCAATTCCACATGTATTTGGTCGAAAACCGATGTGGATTCGCCAAACCATCGGCCGTTTTTGACCATGCAGATGAAACTTTTTAGAAAGTCTAATCAGACAGGCTACATGCGCTCAGAAATGGCCACATTGAATAGATGTGTGATCAGCACACATTGAATAACCCCCAAAGGCCTGAATGTCCCCTTATTTGACGGCTGACAATGAATTTGTATAGTACCATAGCACCGGGTCTTTTTGTCTTTATAGCTGGGTCGTCCCTGTTTACACAAGTTGCTTGGAGTTGCTCCTGAACCTGCCAATCAGCAAACTGGACCATGCTTATCAGACTGCAGCTGACCCGGGAATAACCCTGTTGGTGACCTCAATAGCCGACCCAAGGTTCACGACCCAAAGCGACACACACAGAGCTGGGACCTAGGTAGTGCTGGCTTGTCCCAGCAATAACCTGGGTTCTCCGCTCGGTGTGAAAGGGGTATTGGTTACTAGGACAGGACTGATCACAGTGGACAGACATGCGGGCCTAGGGTATTTTATAGAGGCTTGGTTCTCTTGTGCAGCGAGCAGCAGCCATGTCTATGGTCATCCCCATGTACAGAACACAAAATCAGAGCTCTTACACACACGCGCGCGCGCGCACACACACACACACACACACACAGCACCAAAAGCTGCTGATACGGTCTAGTGAGGTACATGGTAATCATCCCATCCAACTCCATTGTAAAATAGTAAATGTATACATAATTATGTAGGGTCTATGGAGACCTCTGGGCAACAGAATAGCAAATGCACATTTGTATACAGCACTTAAAGCTATATATATTCATATAAATGTAGAACAAGAACAATAATTGACAAGACTTGCACTGAGCAGTGTGCGTGTGATAATATAGGGATATCTGGCAATGTGGCGGGTTGGTGAAGTGTCCTGTTAGATAATGTAATACCGTATATAGAGTCGTTTAAGATATAAGGAAACGTGCCAGTGATATGTCCGCCCTTATCGCTGCTGCGAGCACGGTCACATGACTAGTTCAGAGTGCGTTTACCAGTACCGAACGGCTTCCTATGCCATTTCCCCCGAAATTATGTCACACAAGCAGATTAAAATATGCAGCAAGCGTATATTGGTCCTTATTCAGATCTGATCGCAGTACAAATTTGTTCTCAAAATGGGCAAACCCATGTGCACTGCAGGTGGGGCAGAGAGTGTTAAATTTGGGTGGGGTGCATTGAAACTAAAATCTAAATTGCAGTGCAAAAATAATGCAGCCGGTATTTACCCTGCACAGAAACAAAATAACTCACCCAAATCTAACTCTCTCTATAAATGTTACATCTGCCCCACCTGCAGTGCACATGGTGTTGCCCATTTTGAGAACAAATTTGTACTGTGATCAGATCTGAATAAGGGCCATTGTGTGTGCAGCTGTATCTGCGTATGAAATGCTATGTTACGGTGTTTTGTGCTGACATTGTAACTTAGTATTACGTAAGCAGATACAGCTACATTTAGAAGTTTAGGGTAGTGCCCTGTTTGCAGCAACTCAGGTGTAAAGGACTGACCAGGGAAGGGTGGGGTCTGCGTCCGTGTAGGAAGTGTGGGGTGTGCGTCCGTGTGGGAAGTGTGGGATCTGCGTCATATCACTTATGGACTATTTGTATTAGGCCGGGTTCCAATACTAGTACACTGCAGACACATAATCTTACAGCTCACCTGCTTGTTTTGTTCTCCGGAAGAGCTTTTCTCTAGTCCCACTTTCTGCGGCTTACTTTCTACCATCCGCATGGCGCCTTCCTACGATAACAAAGGAACAATGTATACGACTGGGCAATCTCCACGTCTGTGCCTAAAATGTACACAGATCTGTCCTGGCGATTTGCATAATTTGCAATGGGGCAGATTCAAAAGCCTTGTAAATGTCCAAATGTATTTGGCGCCCAACGGGGTTAACCAATTGTTGACCTTGTTGCCCGTGAATGCCTGGTATGTGCGCCTATTAGATACCGGATGTTCAGGCTGCACAGCCAACTCCATACCTGCCTAGGCAATGCCCGCACCTTCCACACGATTACCAGCGATGGCTGCATGTGTGATCCAATGACTGTGTATGCGCAGTGGCCCCTACATCAGTGGCTCCTACACATAGTGGGGGCCCTGCTGTTTTCATTACATGCCAGCGATACTTAATTTCTTATGGCAGCAATTAGAAACGGTGATTACTGGGATTAATTAATAAGACCCTAAAAGCACAATACACACAACAAAGTCACTGACCTAGAACCCAATTGTCCCATATTCTATTCTATTCTCAGTACGCAGAACAGGAAAACAGAATCCTATGGCTGACAGACAATGTCATTAATAGGTCGACAGCACATGAAAAAGTTGACATTTGTGTTTTTTTCTTCTTCATTATTTTAACTTTTTAGAACTTTACCATCCAAGTGTATTCCAAATGGGAAAGGTAAAGTGGCCCTGGCCGGAAGCATGGCGAATAAAGGGATGAAGTACACTTATTGGGGCTCCATGTGCTCAGGTGTCGACACTGACACCAAAAACCATGAAAAAGTCATGTCAACCTTGTGCATGTGACCTTTTGGGGTGAACCTAGACTGTGAACCTACTATTTGTGGCACCAGGGGGGGGGACAGGCACTTTTTACCTGGGCCAGATGAGGGTCTGGGTTCCCCCCTTACTAGACGGGCAGTGTGAGTAGAGAGGACAGGCTGCTGCAGCACGGCATCTCCCCCTAGCCCGGCAGACGGCATCTCCCCCTGGCCCCGGCACCTCCCCCTAGCCCCCGCACACGGCATCTCCCCCTAGCCCCCGCACACGGCATCTCCCCCTAGCCCCCGCACACGGCATCTCCCCCTAGCCCCGGCATCTCCCCCTAGCCCCGGCATATTATGTTTTAAAATAGGTGTGACCACGCCCCCTCAGCTGGCCATGTCCCTCCCTAATATACCACACCACATGCACAGAGGGGAAATCTTCCTAGCCCCTCCCTTTTTTCTTAGTTGTATCAATTACAGCGACCTATAAATGTCATACATTATGTGTATCCTCTAATAAGCTGGAATCAGGGGGTGCAGAGGTGTTTTGTGAAGTGTACATGTGTCAGCGCAGAACCATACCCTGGAAGGCGACAATGCCAATGTGCGCAATGGGGTGATCCGGCCACAAATATCTAAACATCTCAATATACAGAGTTTGATCCATGCATGCAGTTGGGGACCAATCACGTCAGACTTGTGTTCACCTCTGAGGTTTCCGTTTTTAGTCCTTTTAGGCCATTTGTTCGGTACACAATTGGGTAGTAAGCTAGCCAATACACCCCCCAAGCTACAGATCTTACTAGTAAATACGTAACAAAGCTAAGAAATGATTAAGGGATTCTAAAATAAGAAAATGCCCCTCAGTCGCTGGGGGGGGGGGGCATAGCCAATGACAAGAGTGCTTAAGCAGAGGCAGCTGCCCATCCCCCTAGCAGTGTGACCGCGGAGTTGACCAGTGGCAACATAGAGCCGGTGCCAGGGGAATGCCCAGTGTATTGTGCCCACACTGAATTCAGCCATCTCCAGCCAACATAAATGTGTATACACTGACTTATCTGTAAACTGGAAAAAAAAAAAATCATGATTTTTCACCCGTGCGGACGCATGCGAATGCGGTGATTCGTCCGGGAGGTGTTCGCCCAGACGGGGTTAACCTGTTCGCTAGGCCTACCAAACACAGACGAACAACCATGTCTGAATCAGGCCCTATCTGTAATAACGTATCAGGAGGCATTTAAAAAAAAACAAAAAAAACCACATTACATAAAAAGCAAATCTGATTTAAAAAATGATGGCGCAGGGGGCCACCTGCTGGCCATTACTAACATTACAGCCATATTTATGTATTAGTAACTAGGTGATTCATCGCGCCCTGCGGGCGCTCTTCACACCGGCGTACACCCCCTTAATTTGTGAACGTTTGTATTGTGAGAAATATGGTTAGAATTGTATGAAAGATGCCTGTATTGCAACTTGAGTTATAGGTGAATAGCATATGATTGGAAGGGGGTGTGTATTGTTTTGTTTAATTAAAAAGCAAATACAGAGTAAGATGTACATTGATAGTGTGGCATTTGTGGGTGTGTGTGGGGGGGGTGCGTGCGTGTTGTTTAGGTGTGTGTGTAATAGTATAGTAGGGTGTTTTTGAGTCAGCGGCTCCCCACTGGCGGAGGTCACAACACAGGAAAACAGGAGGCTGGGTAGTGATAGGGGTGTGTGGGCATACGGGGGACTAAAGAGGAGGGTGGGGGACACTGTGCAGCTTCTGCCAGTGGGTGAGGGTCCAGCATGGCAGCACAGGAGTACAGGACGGTGCCCCTGAGTCAGTGTCTCCTCCTACTGGGTGGGAGTTCGGGTGCATGAGAGCAGGAGGCTGGGCTATGAGGCATGATAGGGGCATGTGGGCAAAACAGCGTCAGCGACTCCCCAGTGGTGGAAGTTACGGTTCAGGAGAGCAGGAAGCTGGGTAGTGATAGGGGTGTGTGGGCATACGGGGGACTAAAGAGGAGGGTGGGAGACACTGTGCAGCTTCTGCCAGTGGGTGAGGGTCCAGCGTGGCAGCACAGGAGTACAGGACGATGGCCCTAAGTCAGTGTCTCCTCCTACTGGGTGGGAGTTAGGGTGCATGAGAGCAGGAAACTTGGTGGTAAAGCATGATAGGGGAATGTGGGCAACACAGGGTGAGCGGGTCCCCACTGGCGGAAGTTACGGGGCAGCAGAACGGGGCAGGGCAGTGATAGAGGTGTGTGGGCATGAGGGGTAGTAAAGGTTTTTGCCTGTTGCAGAGTAGGGATGGGCATTGGTGCAGACGCCATCGATGGTTGGCATTGATGGCGATTTTGCACCCTGCCATCGATAGTAGTAAAATATTACTTGGATAACCATCAATTGTTGTAGCTATCGATGGTCATCCATTATATCTGACTGAATAGGCCGTGGGGCAATCAGAACTCGTTGCGGGACTGTTGGGTGTGTGTGTGTGGGGGGGGGGCGTGAATCGGGGGGGGGGTTTGCGGGCAGACCTGCCGCGCACCTGGTGGCTGTGGAGTAGCAGTGTCTTTGCCTGGCAGCATGGGGAGGCAGAGGGTGTCTGGCATTGTGGGCTGGTTCTCTGTCACTATGTGAGTGTGTGTGGGCGGAGTCAGAGGCTCTGATAGGCTATTAGCCTATGACTCCACCCAGCGTTATAGACACACTCACACATTGAGTGACAGATGTAGCCAAATATGTAAGAGATTGGGGAAATCAGGCTAGCTATGGCATTTTCAAGCTAGCAACAGTTTTCGCATTTGTATTCTAATACTCCAGTACACTCCGTTATCAAATACACCTGTAACACGGACTAGTGCCCCACATAGGAGGATATTTGGACGTTACGGATTTTGTTGTGCAAGTATCATTCTATTTGCATACTCAGACTTCCTTTGTTCTCTTTTCGCTACACACACACACACACACACACACACACACACACAGAGCTTAAAGGCAAAATATAATATTTGATCATTAGAAAAATCCTTGTGTTTGCATTAAAAACAAAAATGTACTTTTGAACTTTCTCCCCTTCACAATGTACAGTGAGTTGTGCCGTGTGCTTGCAGTCTGTGGACAGGACACTGTAGGTGAGCTAGCATTATTTATGCCGGGGTTGCAGTTCCGTGTGCTCACTGCTGTAAAGCCTCTTGTTCAGTGTTACTGTGGAAAGCTCCTGCCTCCTGACATTGCATTCTTCTGGTCTGTGTGCAGCCATAAAAGGAAACAGCGCAGCTCTGACACTGTAATCTAACATTCATCATGAGAAACGGTACAGGCCAAATACATAGTGCAAAGAACGAGACCTCGCCGCAGCGTAACCCAAGCCCATTGTACGGAGACATATGTCTGATTACATAGTGCACATATATTCTGCAGCGCCTTACATAGACTGTATCAGGCACTCACATCGTTATTAGTCCATGAGATGTTTCTGTGTGTATAATATTATTATTGTCCTCCTTTATTTATATGGCGCCACAAGGGATCTGCAGCGCCCAATTGCAGGGTATATAAACTAACAAGCAAATCAGGAAACGGTGACTTAAGCCGGCCGTACACTACTGCAGTGTATAGCGTCAGTGTATGGCTGGGACCTTCCCAGGCAGCAGGATCGCATGCAGTCCTTTTGCATGTGATGTATCGCGTGCGACTCAGTTCCCTGGTGCTGGGAGGGGGGTCCGAGTCAGAGGTTGTGGGTCCAACCTCCCGATGCACACAGAACCGCATTGGATTGAATCGGACATTAAACACATCTGATTTATTGGCCTAGTGTATGGGGGGCCTCTACAGCTGAAGACAAAGAACAAGTACAGGTCGAGTATCCCTCATCCGTATATCCGAAAATCGAACTGTCCAGGCTTTTGTTTTGTGTGCCCCCCCTCTGGTTCCTCAGTATCCATCTTCAGAGGCATTCCGGTCCCAATGATGCATCGCACAGGTGCGCCAGTGATTTCACCCACACAATGCATCATTGGGACTGGGGATTCCTCCCAGGATGGACGCGAGGGATGCCTGGAATTTTCGGATTTGGGAACTTATTCCCAAATCCAAAATAGAGCTATTCAATACAATCTTACAATATACTCACTTTCTCCATTTCTATTAAAACCAGCCGACGTCGCCCTCGACCAAACGTGTACAGGTCATCGATGTCTGCCATGCACATACTAGTCACTAGATCCCTCAGCGACAGGGATTCCGAGGTCATCTTCTTACGGACCGACCTCTTGTCCTATAGAAAAGAAACAAGAGAGTTTGAGCTTACGGCACTATAGAAAAACCATAAAGATGGAAACATTTTAGTGGGTACAAATGGCTGTATACGTTACCGCCTATTATAAAACATTGGCGGGCAGTGGTGCTTAACTAAATATACATTGGTGGCAGTGGTGCATATATATATACATTGCTGGCATATATTGTGGGCAGTCAGTTACATTGGTGGCAGTGGTGCATATATATACATTGCTGGCATATATTGTGGGCAGTACATTGGTGGCAGTGGCTATTCAATTGTACCGACTGCCTTTAGGGGGGAGGGGGGAGGTGGGCCAGCGGGCGGGGCGGACTGCGTGAGAAAGCTTCTTCTCCTCCCTGCTCGGTGCAGTGTCACAATACGGAGCAGGAGAAGAAAAAATATACTTCCCATTCCAGTAATGCTCTTCTTCAGGACTTGAAAACCCCCCAAAAAAACACCTTACAGTACAGGCCATTATAATAATGTCCATGTGCTATTGATGATGATGTCCATCTAGAACACGGGTGTCAAACACAAGGCCCGCGGGCCAAATCCGGCCCGCCAGACCTTGTCATGTGGCCCGCGCGAGGAGATAGCACGCAGGGCAGTGTGTCCAGGCTCCTGCCTAGGCCACCTCCTCTCACCCACCCCACCGCGGCCGCCTTACCTGTTCCTCCACTGTCGGCGGCCATGTTCCTGTAGGCACATATGTATGCGGCTACAGAAACATGGCCGCCGGCCTCCACGGCTACGTGAAGGAGGGCCCGGCCGCCTGTTCCCTCTGATGCCCGGCAGTGACAGACACTGGGTGGGGACGTCATGACGATGACGCCGCCCGCCCATGCGTCTGTAGAGAAGTAGGAGCAGGCAGGGAAGCTGGACCAGGAGTCGGGGACAGTGTGGCCGCAGCAAGCAGTGAAGAAAAGCTGGAAGCCGCAGCAGCTGCAGGACAGACGGAGAAACAGTAAGTGAGGATGAGGATCACACTCACAATAAAAAAATATATATATATCTGCTGTTTCCTGAGGTGTCCCCGTGTATAATAATAATGCCATGACACCACAGGCTGCTCCTCCTGTATAATCATTTATGTGTCATGGCATTACTTTTATTATACAGGGGGAGCAGTCTGTGGTGTCATGGCATTATTATTATACAGGGGGAGCAGCCTGTGGTGTCATGGCATTACTTTTATTATATTATACAGGGGGAGCAGCCTGTGGTGTCATGGCATTATTATTAAACAGGGGGAGCAGCCTGTGGTGTCATGGCATTATAATTATACAGGGGGACCTACAGATACAACCGGCCCTTTGAGGGTGACCAAACTGCTGATGCGGCCCCCGATGAATTTGAGTTTGACATCCCTGATCTAGAACAATGAATGAGAGACCTGATGGCCTTCTTCCAGTAACCTACATTAAGGATCTTAACACTTCCTCCCTCGTATGACACCAAGGGTGTGCCGTCACTGGGTAGACAATGTCTACGTTGACCACTAACGGTCGACCAATTGAAGGTTTCAATCTACACATGGTCTACTACTTATACCGACACCAAGTGGGTGCGCTAATAATACAGTAAGGGTGTTTTTGCTTTTTTTTTCACACAAGCTGAATATGTTCTTCCTATAAGGAAAGTGTCATCTGGAGGAGCGGCTCAGAATATATAATCATGAAATAGAGCTTGTTCCTGGCACACAATAGCACTAGTAGAAGTGGTTCCTATTTCCTTGCTGGAAGCACCAGGCTTCTCTGAAGTGATGGGAATAATCCATCCTTTTTTTTTTAAAAACATGCGACTAGCGAGCCATGTCCAAACTCTTCTAACGAAAGTCACGAGCGCACTGAAATGCGCTGCGCCTCGGTTCTTTACTGAACGCGCACCGTGTCACAGAGGTCTCATGCCACATTGAGACCATTACGAGCACACGGTTACCATCACGTCCTGTAAAAAACAGAGCATTACAGGGAACGATATATAACCAGGACGAGGCATCAGAGACAGAGGGGGAAATGTATTAGGAAGAGAGATTCGGAAAGTGGGAGATTTGGTAAGAGATCTCCACTTTTTCAAAACCAGTTTGATTTTGTAGTGTAAATGATGATACTTTATAATCTCATGATGACACACAATGGGGTTTGGTTGGATGGGATGGAACGGACGCAGTACTTACCCCTCCCTGTTGACATTAGCCATGTCGACCTTCATGCAGTTGCCCCTCTGACCCATACCCCCTGGTGCTAAATGAAGCAATCTCTACATGATCTACTTGATCCAATACAGACGGATATCGTACTCACTTTCTCAATGTCAACTAAAATTTTGTTACGCCACCCGCGACCGAAGGTGAAGAGGTTATCCATGTCCTCCATAGATGTATTGGACACTCTACTTCTTAGTGAAAGCTTCTCTTGTTCAGACCTGATGAGCGACTTATTGTCCTACATAAAAAGGGAAATATTAGATGATAATAGGGTTAGACACTTAGGGCTATTTCACACGCTCCGGCTCCTGCTGGACGGCGAAACCCCGCACGGCCAGGAAGCCGTGCCGCACACTGTAGTTAATAATGGACACAAATGTGTCCGTTCACACGGGACACCCACGGCCCGGCCGCCCGGTTGCAGCCGGATCCCACCACTGGAAGGGACAGCTGCTGGGCTGTGGCCATCCCCACCATTGTAAACTATGTGCGGCACGGTTCAATGTGGTGGCCGCAGGTATCAGGATCACAGCTGTATTGAACACGGCTGTACATGTGCGATTCAGGGACACTTTCTATTCCATTTGGATTATATATAGTAGATAGACTAATAGAAAGTGACCCTTAATCGCACAGTGTGTACGCAGCATTAGACGGAATTGACACTGTGCCATGTTGCAGCGCTGAGGTGGGAGGCCACGAGGAGACAGTTTCAGTCGGCACAGGGGAATAGGAGAGCAGAAGAGCTGGGAGGCCAGCGCTGGTCAGCGGGAGGTCAGTGTCCTCTCCCACCCACTCCTCTTCCACCATCACCTCACACTGCCCTTCACCTCGCCCCCCATCACCTCACCTCCTCTCACCCCTCCTTCAACTCCCCCCATCATGCTCCCCGTCACCTCGCCCCATCACCACTCCCACTTTTGCCTTACCCCCTCATCTCACCTCTCCCCCACCTACATAGTTTCCTCTTTTTTGCTCCATCTCTGCCCAATTTTCCCTGTCCTCTTTTTTATCAGGGTCCCTCATATTATGTGCTGGGACACAAACAGTGAAGTAGGACCCCAACTTTATAAAATGAGGGTCCCCCAGTACATTTTGTAATGAAGCGCGATCACTGTAGGCACACGTATGTGTGTGTGTGTGTGTGTCACATCGTTACAGAGATACTGGATTTATCAGGAGTTAGTAGGATGCATAATGCATTTATGTGATAAACAGGAGTACCTACACCAGACACAGGCCCGGCAGCTGCATCCTGGTACAGTACACAGTGTAGGTGTTCTCTGCATTTTTCTGACCATTGGAACAAATAACTTGTCCAGCTACCAGTCTTCTTCATAACACAATAAACAAACATCAGCGCTGCCACCCTGTAATGTCGTACTTTCCTTTTCATGTCTATTGGTACGAGGACGTACAGATGTGTCCTGTCTACTGAGTAGAACAGCTTGCTGTAGCAGAATCGCAGCCGGCTCCTATTAGACTCAATGAGAGACAGATGCACGCACACGCGGCTCCCATTGCGGGGAATGCAGACGCCAGCTTCCTTGTTATGCCGCGTCCTGTGTACTGCAATGCCGTACACATCACCGTTACACCAGGAGAGGACACATCTGTATCTTACAGGTTTCAGAAAGTCAATGCTAAAAAACATAAAGCAATTAACCCGTACTTTAATATTCACTGGTTCGGCCTTCGGCAATTCTCGTCCCTTTATCATAGTTGGCTTCTGCTCATTATCACCAGCAGCGATTCTGCGACTCTCGTTTACGATTCTCTTCTCCTGAAAAGAAAAAAAACTTAAAAATCCAATATACAAAACCGTTATTCTACTCACTAGTACCCCTTTCACACTGAGCTTCTGTCACGGGATACAACCCGGGCCAACCTGGGTCCAGTCCCAGGTAATACCCAGGGTTAATTTCAGGATCGACCCGGGTAACAAGGAAGTGTTCCTGGGTAACTCAACCAAGTCTATGTATAACGAAGCTGAAAGATCTCCTCTAAACATAGACCAGGAACCCCCCTTTAGGCTCAGATATAACGTATCGAACCTTTCACTGACATAGGAACTGGGTTATTCCCAGGTCTATGCCTTAGTGTGAATCTGGTTAAAACACTGTTCTGTATTCCAGGTGAGAGCCGGGATGTCAGTAAAGGAGTCTAAAAGGCCATGTGTAATGTGGGCGTATCTTGTACTTTTTTCAAACTCCTACAGATTCCCACACAAGTCAGTCAAATCCCCATTTTTGCATGAAGGGGTAACAGTAGTAATGGGGATTTTGTATAAAAAATAAAATAAAGATTTTCTGATAGAATTGCTGATTCGGACTGTGCAGTTGTGGATACGAATAAGAATACCTGTTTACAGATCATTCACACCAGGCACATGTGCCCTTATAATGATAGCTGCCAGTAACCAAAAGTGCCCAGATAGAGGCGGCACTCTGGCTGCAGACACGCCCACAACGCTGCATAGAGAAGCAGATGTGCGCATGCAGCGTGAAAGCAACCGCAGCCAACTTGCATTGAACTATGCATCAGGCCAGAATCTTAAGCTGGGCAAACACTATACAATGATTGTTAGAAGTCAAGAAAAACCAGAACACTACGCTATAGAGCAGGCATTCCCAACCGAGGTCCTCAAGGACAACAGCAGCGCAGGCTTTAGTGACATCCAGTCTTTAGCACAGACGGTTTAATCAAAGTCACTCAGGTACTAATTAAATCACCTGTGCTCAAGCCTCGATATCACTAATATCCCTTTCACACCAGCCTAATTTCCCGGGATAGGCACGGGAACAACCTGCGACTAGCGCTGGTTTGTAAGGCCAAAATCTCGGGAAAATTTGCCAGGATTTCAACCCCACTCTGGAGCAGGGTTGTTCCCTGGTTCAACTCAGGGTCCTGGCCCTGTGAAAGGGGTAGGGGGTATTTACCCGGGTTGCTGGTCCACAGTGCGGGTGGTCAGGCCGGGGATCCATACAGGCGGCGGGCGCAGATCGCAGGACAGGCGGTGGATGAAGAGGACGCAGCTCTCCGGTGCCCTCAATCCTGCCGGAGAGTTGCCTCATCTGCACCGCCGTCTGACCGGTCATCTGCGCCCGCCGCCTGTGTCAATCACCGGCCTGCACCAAGGACCAGCAACCCGGGGTGAGTACTGTACACTGCCTCCATCCCAGCTCCTGCCCACACCAGAAAATGCAGGGACTTTTCTGGTGTGTAAGGGGTATAAAACCTGCACTGTAATACCCCTTACACACAGAAAATTGAATTCTCGGGTGAAGCAGTTTTCTGTGTGAAAGATTCAATCCGGATCTTAAACTCCGGGTCCCCGACCCTGCAAAAGACCAGAGTTTAAGATCCAGATCAAAACTTTCACACAGGCGAAGACCCCGTGTAATAGAGGAAATCTCCGGGTCTAAATTTAAGACCCGAAGATTTCTTCTCCTGTGTGAAGATTGCCTGCCGCTGTCTGACCCAATAACTCGGCACTTTAAAAGCCAGGTAATTACAGGGTTAATCAGCCATCGCTGTCTGGAAGCGGTGTTAGTGTGCCTTGAGCACCGAGGCTGGGAATGCCTGCTATAGAGTATTCACATTATGCCATCTTCCACAAGAGAGTGAGGGGCAGATTTATTGGTGAAGTGATAATGTGGCTGGTACTTTATCATCGGCCAATCAGCTCCAAGCCTGAAGTTACAGGCTTGGTTTGAAAAATGACAGGTAGGAGCTGATTGGCCGGTGATCAAGATCTGACACTTTATCACTTCACCGAGCTTAATAAATCTACCCCTGAAAGACAGAAGCACACGTCCTTTCACCGTATGACAATCCCAGGCCTCCGATTCATCACTTGCTACAGAGAGAAGTTCCATAGCCTTACGTTAGGAGACTTTGTAATGGTAATAGTGAGACTGTCCTGCTTCGGTCGCTGAGAGGGGGCCGCGATGACCGTTTTATCCGCATTGCGCCGATCTTCTTCAATTTCCTAAAACAAGAAATTCTTCAGTTATTTCATCAGAAATACAATGCAGCTAGGCAGCAGCCCCAGGACGTGGAGAACACGGTACGGCTCCGGAGAAGACAACATCCTTAGGTAAACAATCTAGAAGAAATGTAAAAAGCCCAGATCGAGCTTCCACTAAGCGACTATATAATGACGGTGGTAGATATACAGTAGGCGAATCAGCCACCAAAGAAAAACTCTTAACCTCATGGATAAAAACTTAGAGATGTGCAGGTTGCTTGAGACATCTTAGGGCTGACGGTACGGATATTTGCACTGTATCGGTCGAGACTTGAAGGACTGGATAATTTGGGAAGGGTCACGCAGACTTCAGCAGCCCAATGGAACACTTGCCCCGTGTACTAGTGATAGAGAAGCAAGGATTTCTAGTTTTACTATTGTGTGGCCAACCATTTCTTCAAGATCCGTGACATAAAATGTAGATTCCCTGAGATGCATGTGAATAAGACCCTTTAACAGAAGATCTAACGTAAAAGAAAAAAAAGCCCTTAGTACTCAATTGGACGCATGAGAGAGGACCCATGTACCACCCTTGGATTGCACCGTATAGAGTTAGTAGGAAGCTCAGAATTTCTAGTTGTTTTTGTGGACCGATTAAGAAGAGCACAGGAAGGGAAGACCCCACAGAATCGAAGGACGAAGGGATCATCATGGTGTCAGTCCCGAATCGTTTGTGGACCTTAAGATGAAGTTAAATATATAATAGTGGAACCTTCTGGTTCATTCAAGGTCATAACATGCTGAAAGATTGCAAGCACACTTAGAGCAGTCTCTAGACCTAAGCCCTATTCATCAAGTATGGGATGATATGGACTGAAGTAACCTAAAGCTGGCCATGCGCTGCTACTATACATCACAGCCATATGTGGCCTGCCGAGCCTCACCAAATCACCCTAGTGTATGAGGGTCTTACGGTTCTCCCAACTTCTGCAAAAGTTTCCTGAAGAACAATAATATTTAATCTCCAAAAACAAAACAAAAAATGCTTCAAATAAGTTCAGTGGTTACATTTGAAAATGTTTTTACTTTGAGGATTAAACATTTTAAAAACAAAATAATTCTACCTTTTCTTTACCTACGTCATAATCGGCTGTGAACGACGCCATTCCCAGACATGTCGCTTGTACACAATGGCCGGCAGTGCATTGATATATCGACAATTCAATTGAACAGCTGATGAATAGGCCACTGTGCACGTGGTCTTACTTTATCTCTCGCTTACCTGGTGTCTTCGCAAAATAGCTTCATTTTTTATCCTTAAAGCTTCGATCCTTTTATCCAACTCGGCGTCCTTCTGCTCTTTCTTCCTGATTTCTTCATCAGAAAGGGAGGCCTGCTACAGCAGTACAATTATAAACATGCATTACGGCAATGTGCTTGGTGCGGTAAAATCAATACACACACACACAGACACTTTGAGTATCCCTTGTCTGAAATGCTTGGGACCACAAGCATTTTGGATAAGGGATTTTACGGATTTTGTAATATACAGTACATCGTCGGACCCACTGCCCCACTGAATACATTAAAATCGAAAATTTGCAGAATTTTGTGAGAAAACTAGAAATACAATTGTAATACCTATGCTTTATGGCTGACAGCTTGGCCAGCTAGGTGGGTGGTTATCATCCTACTGTGAGGATTATGGCCTTAACTCTATCTGCACCATTTTTAACCTTGACCTGACCGTTGGGTGTCCGTGAGGACCGAGTTTGTGAACAACTGCTCTAGATCAGGGGTCCTCAAACTATTTTGCTCTGGGACCCCATCGGACAATAAAAATAATGACAGGACACCAGCAAGTTACTGCAGAAGGTCATCACATCACACGTGTAGTCAGCAGACCGCACATACATGGCAGCATTGTGGAGGCACAGAGTGATGGGAGGAGTCTAATATACCATAACCCATCACATCACACGTGTAGTCAGCAGATAGCACATACATGTCAGCATTGTGGAGGCACAGAGTGATGGGAGGAGTCTAATATACCATAACCCATCACATCACACGTGTAGTCAGCAGATAGCACATACATGTCAGCATTGTGGAGGCACAGAGTGATGGGAGGAGTCTAATATACCATAACCCATCACATCACACGTGTAGTCAGCAGACAGCACATACATGGCAGCATTGTGGAGGCACAGAGTGATGGGAGGAGTCTGATATACCATAACCCATCACATCACACGTGTAGTCAGCAGACAGCACATACATGGCGGCATTGTGGGGGCACAGAGTGATGGGAGGAGTCTAATATACCATAACCCATCACATCACACGTGTAGTCAGCAGACAGCACATACATGGCAGCATTGTGGAGGCACAGAGTGATGGGAGGAGTCTAATATACCATAACCCATCACATCACACGTGTAGTCAGCAGACAGCACATACATGGCAGCATTGTGGGGGCACAGAGTGATGGGAGGAGTCTGATATACCATAACCCATCACATCACACGTGTAGTCAGCACATACATGGCAGCATTGTGGAGGCACAGAGTGATGGGAGGAGTCTAATATACCATAACCCATCACATCACACGTGTAGTCAGCAGATAGCACATACATGTCAGCATTGTGGAGGCACAGAGTGATGGGAGGAGTCTAATATACCATAACCCATCACATCACACGTGTAGTCAGCAGATAGCACATACATGTCAGCATTGTGGAGGCACAGAGTGATGGGAGGAGTCTGATATACCATAACCCATCACATCACACGTGTAGTCAGCAGACAGCACATACATGGCAGCATTGTGGAGGCACAGAGTGATGGGAGGAGTCTAATATACCATAACCCATCACATCACACGTGTAGTCAGCAGATAGCACATACATGTCAGCATTGTGGAGGCACAGAGTGATGGGAGGAGTCTAATATACCATAACCCATCACATCACACGTGTAGTCAGCAGACAGCACATACATGGCAGCATTGTGGGGGACACAGAATGATGGGAGGAGTCTAATATACCATAACCCATCACATCACATGTGTAGTCAGCAGACAGCACATACATGGCAGCATTGTGGAGGCACAGAGTGATGGGAGGAGTCTGATATACCATAACCCATCACATCACACGTGTAGTCAGCAGACAGCACATACATGGCAGCATTGTGGGGACACAGAGTGATGGGAGGAGTCTGATATACCATAACCCATCACATCACACGTGTAGTCAGCACATACATGGCAGCATTGTGGAGGCACAGAGTGATGGGAGGAGTCTAATATACCATAACCCATCACATCACACGTGTAGTCAGCAGATAGCACATACATGTCAGCATTGTGGAGGCACAGAGTGATGGGAGGAGTCTAATATACCATAACCCATCACATCACACGTGTAGTCAGCAGATAGCACATACATGTCAGCATTGTGGAGGCACAGAGTGATGGGAGGAGTCTGATATACCATAACCCATCACATCACACGTGTAGTCAGCAGACAGCACATACATGGCAGCATTGTGGAGGCACAGAGTGATGGGAGGAGTCTAATATACCATAACCCATCACATCACACGTGTAGTCAGCAGATAGCACATACATGTCAGCATTGTGGAGGCACAGAGTGATGGGAGGAGTCTAATATACCATAACCCATCACATCACACGTGTAGTCAGCAGACAGCACATACATGGCAGCATTGTGGAGGCACAGAGTGATGGGAGGAGTCTAATATACCATAACCCATCACATCACATGTGTAGTCAGCAGACAGCACATACATGGCAGCATTGTGGAGGCACAGAGTGATGGGAGGAGTCTGATATACCATAACCCATCACATCACACGTGTAGTCAGCAGACAGCACATACATGGCAGCATTGTGGGGGCACAGAGTGATGGGAGGAGTCTGATATACCATAACCCATCACATCACACGTGTAGTCAGCAGACAGCACATACATGGCAGCATTGTGGAGGCACAGAGTGATGGGAGGAGTCTAATATACCATAACCCATCACATCACACGTGTAGTCAGCAGACAGCACATACATGGCAGCATTGTGGGGGCACAGAGTGATGGGAGGAGTCTGATATACCATAACCCATCACATCACACGTGTAGTCAGCACATACATGGCAGCATTGTGGAGGCACAGAGTGATGGGAGGAGTCTAATATACCATAACCCATCACATCACACGTGTAGTCAGCAGATAGCACATACATGTCAGCATTGTGGAGGCACAGAGTGATGGGAGGAGTCTAATATACCATAACCCATCACATCACACGTGTAGTCAGCAGATAGCACATACATGTCAGCATTGTGGAGGCACAGAGTGATGGGAGGAGTCTAATATACCATAACCCATCACATCACACGTGTAGTCAGCAGTCAGCACATACATGGCAGCATTGTGGAGGCACAGAGTGATGGGAGGAGTCTAATATACCATAACCCATCACATCACACGTGTAGTCTGCAGACAGCACATACATGGCAGCATTGTGGAGGCACAGAGTGATGGGAGGAGTCTAATATACCATAACCCATCACATCACACGTGTAGTCAGCAGACAGCACATACATGGCAGCATTGTGGGGGCACAGAGTGATGGGAGGAGTCTGATATACCATAACCCATCACATCACACGTGTAGTCAGCACATACATGGCAGCATTGTGGAGGCACAGAGTGATGGGAGGAGTCTAATATACCATAACCCATCACATCACACGTGTAGTCAGCAGATAGCACATACATGTCAGCATTGTGGGGGCACAGAGTGATGGGAGGACTCTAATATACCATAACCCATCACATCACACGTGTAGTCAGCAGACAGCACCAGTGGCGTAAGTTCATATGAGGCGCCCGGAGGCGGATTAGATAGTGGTGCCCCCAAACATCCCCCCCCCCCAACCCAACAGCATTTATGACATACATTTCATACTGCAACTTAAATAAAAGTCAGCCAGTCTTACTTTACATTTGGCAGCTGTGACAGAGTGGGATCTGAGCTCCAGGGATCCTTCCTGCCTCTGGGCAGCCTGTGCACCAGCCAATCAGGGTGCCGCAGGCTGCAGCGTCACATATCATTGGACGGCTGAGCCGTCGCTCACTGGCCAGAGACTAGCTCTCTCTGCAGCAGGCACCTGACGTGAGCTGTGGGAGGGCAGCCGCGCGGATCGGATACATTATAGAGATCCGATCCGTATTGGTTGGCAGCCGCCAGGGGCTCTATTGGTGTCACCCCAGTGGAGGGTGACACCCGGGTGCTCGCTGAACCCCCCTAATGACGCCACTGTCACACACTGACATAAGCTAATATACCATAACCCATCACATCACACGTGTAGTCAGCAGACAGCACATACATGGCAGCATTGTGGGGGCACAGAGTGATGGAAGGAGTCTAATATACCATAACCCATCACATCACACGTGTAGTCAGCAGACAGCACATACATGGCAGCATTGTGGAGGCACAGAGTGATGGGAGGAGTCTAATATACCATAACCCATCACATCACACGTGTAGTCAGCAGACAGCACATACATGGCAGCATTGTGGAGGCACAGAGTGATGGGAGGAGTCTAATATACCATAACCCATCACATCACACGTGTAGTCAGCAGACAGCACATACATGGCAGCATTGTGGGGGCACAGAGTGATGGGAGGAGTCTGATATACCATAACCCATCACATTACACGTGTAGTCAGCAGACAGCACATACATGGCAGCATTGTGGAGGCACAGAGTGATGGGAGGAGTCTAATATACCATAACCCATCACATCACACGTGTAGTCAGCAGACAGCACATACATGGCAGCATTGTGGGGGCACAGAGTGATGGGAGGAGTCTGATATACCATAACCCATCACATCACACGTGTAGTCAGCAGACAGCACATACATGGCAGCATTGTGGAGGCACAGAGTGATGGGAGGAGTCTGATATACCATAACCCATCACATGTGTAGTCAGCAGACGGCACATACATGGCAGCATTGTGGAGGCACAGAGTGATGGGAGGAGTCTAATATACCATAACCCATCACATCACACGTGTAGTCAGCAGACAGCACATACATGGCAGCATTGTGGAGGCACAGAGTGATGGGAGGAGTCTAATATACCATAACCCATCACATCACACGTGTAGTCAGCAGACTGCTCTAGATAAAAATGTGGCTTCAGGTGCGGCTTAAAAAAGGTAAATACCAAGCGACTACATTGTTCTCTCACATATGTAGTCAAAGTTGCACCCAGGGGCGAATTTAGGGGTCAGGCCGCCCCTAGGCACAACATTTTTGTCGTCCCCCCCTCCTATTTTAATGTAATCATATATGTATATACAATATTATTTATATATTTCATTAAAATTTAACTGTAGCCCACCTTAATATTTTTTTAAGCACTGTGGACTGCTCACTGTACGGAGGACTCGGATGGAGGGAGGCACTTATTAGTACAGTGATTAGCACAGTGTCTCCGTCAGTCTCTCTCACACTGTGACTGACTGAGCGCAGGGAGGATCTGCGCGCCGCTCAGCTGCTGGATACACAGCAGCCAATAGACTGTGGGGGGTATTCAATGTCAGGGGCACGGCTGTCGAGCTAGCGCGACAGCCGTGCCCCTGTCCCGTTCTCGGTGAGCTCGCCTGGAGCTCGGCAGTCGGGATTCAATGTCCCGGCCGCCGAGCGGCGAGAAGGGGGCGTGGTCGCGAGTTGCGGCCGGGAAGTGACGAGCTGCAGCCGGCAGCTCGTCACTTCCCGGCTGTTCTCGGCAGAACGAGCCCGACAGCTAGAGATGTCGGGCTCGTTCTGACAGGAAACCCTGTTCAATGCTGTCGGGGAAGACAGCATTGAATAGGGCCCGTCGAGCATCTCCCCCACGGGAGATGCTCGACGGCGATTGAATTTCCCCCTGTGTGTGTATAGAGTAGCCAATGGGGGGTGCCGGCAGCAGTGAGTCTGAGACATTTCCGGACGCGCAGGGGGACCCTCGGACCCAGCCACTAAGAGATGATGTAATGTGCATGGCACAGCGGGTGGGCAGTGGCGGATGACTAGCGGCGCTGCCGCCTACACATGAAAATTCATGTCTGCGGCGGCGGCGCTCGTCACTCGCTGCTGCCCACCCGCTGTGCCATGCTGCTATTTAACAGAATGTCAGCCTGCCTGCCGCCCTTGATTGGTGCCGCCCTGAGGCCGGTGCCTCACGTGCCTAGGCACAAATTCGGCCCTGGTTGCACCCCACATATGAAATATTTATCACCGTCACTTACCTTTTGCTTCCTATCTCCCATTGAAAAATATTCAGATTCCACACTATGAAAAAATACATCTTTTTAAAATGAATACAATGTAGCGGTTTCCTTTATACAGTATAGCTCCTACCACTTACATAGAGCTAGATAGACAGTCCCCCCCCCCCACACACACACACGTCTATATGCCTTATTCTAACTAATGAAGGGTTGAGAACCAACAAAAGTTAATTTAGTTATATAGAAATACAATGAACCACCCATTATTGTATGGACAGTACAAAGCCGCACTTATGGCAACAGGGAATTTACTGCCCCATAGGCAGTGAGCAGTGAGAGGCAAATCCAGCATTCAGACGGCAGGAGCAGCGGGCGAATTGTGCTGCTGTTGCCGGACTTCAAATGCTGACTTGCCCCCTTGGCATATAACTGAATTCTCCTGGTATGGGTCCACTTGACAGTAAAAAGGTTGACAATCCTTAGGTCGAGAGGCTAAAGGTCGATGTGCATTAGCAAGCAGAGGCATTAATAAGGGGGGCAGAGACGAGTATGGCCAGTGCTTCACCAGCCTAACAGCTTAATGTGACCGCAAATGCAGGCAGGGGGTGGTGGTGCAGGCGATGGTGGTGGTGCAGGCAGGGGGGGGGGGGGTGGTGGTGGTGCAGGCAGTCGGGGGGTGGTGGTGCAGGCAGGAGGGGGGGGTGGTGGTGGTGCAGGCAGTCGGGGGGTGGTGGTGCAGGCAGTCGGGGGGTGGTGGTGCAGGCAGTCGGGGGGTGGTGGTGGTGCAGGCAGGGGGGTTGGTGGTGGTGCAGGCAGGGGGTGGGGTGGTGGTGCAGGCAGGGGGTGACAGGTGGTGCAGGCGGGGGTGGCAGGTGGTGCAGGCGGGGGGGGGGGTGGTATGGCAGGCAGGGGGTGGTGGTGCAGGCAGGGGGGTGGTGGTGCAGGCAGGGGGGGGTGGTATGGCAGGCAGGGGGGGGGTGGTATGGCAGGCAGGGGGGGTGGTATGGCAGGCAGGGGGTGGCAGGTGGTGCAGGCAGGGGGTGGTGTGCACATCTTTCTGCATTTGTACTGCTAAGAATCGCATATACTAAGCTTCTGCGGGCAGCTTATCATGGGCGATCCTTACTGAATCAGGCCCGTTATGTGGAAATTGGCTGCCCCAGGTGGAGATGATAAAGTGTCACTGCTGCCTTCTTATGTAATACAAGCCAAGGCTGCAATTTAATCACTGCAGGGCATTCACCAGAGAAGACCATCAGTCACGCCAGGTGCCGGGTGGCTGTCGCACAGTCTCGCTCACTTATCAGCTGTGATTTATTCGCGTAGACAGAACTGGGAGAAACAAATCACATTGATCAGTGTAATCCTGCAAAGTGGTTGTGTTACATGTGTACATCGGTGTGCGGTGGAGCCGGCATCTGTGTAACGGGGGGTATGATGTAAACGGCCGCGGGGGCTTAATCTGCTACCACCAGTCCCTGTGCAGGTTGTAGCCTAGTACTATAGGAGAGGCTAGGTGTGTAAAGGCACATCTGTAGGGGCGACAAAGCCGACAGAGAAGTAACAATGGGGCACAAAGCAATTACTCTTCTGTCAGCAAATAGGCAATACATTGTATTGGTGTAATAACCACAATTTTTCATTTCTCCTTCTACAAGAAGTATTAAAGATGATGTTTTACACAACAACTTGGGGAGAATTCAACACAATGGGCCCAATTCAGACCTTATCGCATGGCAGGGAATTTGCACGTCCACAATTCAGTTAAGATGCCGCCTTGTGAATCAATGTGAACGCTGTGCGAATGGACGTATACGGCTGCACATCCATCTGTAGCCGTGCGGATTTGTCCAAAACCCATCGTAACAGGCTCACCGGCGAATGATTCTAACACTGGGCACGTCATCAGAGGCGCCGCGTCACCTACAGTAGGACATACTCAGCGGTGTGATAGATAAACCACAAATCCGGGCTGGAGCCAACGTCACACCCTCCTCTAACATGCTCAGGCACGCCTAGCGGTTTCCCAGACACTCCCAGCGCGGTTTCCTAGACACGCCTGCGTTTTTCTTAGCAAATAGCGCACAGAAATACTTGCAGGATCGCCACGCACATGTGTACTGAGAACTCTACGCATACAAAGTGTTTTGATTCACAGCAGTGCAATCAGGTCTGATCCGGAACAGCGCAAATCGTCCGTCAGTGCCACAAGTTGTACGGTTGCCTTTAACGTATGCGCGCTGAATTGAAATGACCCTCACCACCATTATCCTCATTCTATGTGTGCTTATATTGATAACTGGTTTGAGAAGGAATTTGCCTTCGCGAGTGAACCAGAATAAGGGCCAATATGTATTAATTCAAGAAATGCAGATAAAGGAAGATGATTCAATGGCACCCACAGGACCTCTGCCTTTATCTATACACTGGTATTCATGGTTTAATCAAAGGAATTTGATGACAAAATGAAACTACAACAAATGAAGCAGCGATTTGCTTAACCCTCTGAGTGCCAATGTTGCAGTAAACGAGCCCCAAAATATCCGCTAAAAATGCGCCGCGACTGTTCTTTTAGTATAAATAAATAGACATACAGCTAAGTCAACTCATTGAAGTTTAGGTATTGTACCCAAAAACAGAACAGTGGCTGTGAGCGGCGCTGGCATTTTTAACAGATATTTTGAGGATCGCTCACAGCAATGTTGGCACTCAAAGGGTTAATAAACCAGTTTGCTTGGCACTTCACAGCTATTTTGACAAATTTCACTAGGCACTCGAAGGGTTAAGCTGAGACGCTCGTGTTCCCTCATGTATAACCTTTTGCTGACGAGCGTCCATCTCCGCAGCAATGCCTCTCTTCAGGAATAGTAACACCATGTGCAGGGCTGAGCAGCCTTCTCGCAGAGTTTAGATTTTAAAGGGCAATCCGGGGAAATGCCAGAAGTACAGTAACAAGCAAATAAAAACTGCGAAGGGAAAAGAAATCCGCAACAATGCGCCAAAAAACTAGTAGCGTATAAAATACCGTCCAAGAAAACTTTACACACTTTGTGAACAAAACAGATTTGTGGGAACGTAAGCGAATGGGGGTACACGGCCCACACAACAGGAACACTCACAGTTTTGTGCATATTGGGACAGCGGCAGAGAAGCTGGGTAGATTCCAATGCGGAGCGGAGGCAGGAGAGACATCAGACAGCTCCCCCCTGCACTGGTCGCATCGCGTACAAAGCCTTTCCTGGGCTGCAAGCCAAGTGCACAGACAGCCCAATATACCGAGCACGGACACCACTAGGACCTGCCAGCACGGACTTGTTACATCGGCTGTACACGTGCACCGGACTGGTCTCCCCAATTAATCAGAACAGACAGGCAAACTAAGCGGAGGTCTCAAAACTAATTGCTTTAGAAAAAACAACTTCCCTTGAGATATTATGAATTCACTGTGGATTCCAATTGGGACACATAGGAGGCTATTGGAAGAGGCACAAGACTTACCTTGGGCTTAAAGCAACACCTGAGACCTTGAGCTTAAAGCAACACCTGAGACTATTTCAGCTGCAGCCCACAGACTCCATCTGCTGCAGATTTCTGTTCACATCAACTTTAGGTGCAAAAGAAATCCGTGGTTAACTTAAGGCCCCCCATACAATCAAAAAGTGATAAGTGGAGAGTGATAAACAGCCAGCCAATCAGCTCCTACCTGCCATGTTACAGGCTGAATTTGAAAAATGACAGGTAGGAGCTGATTGGAGAGTGATAACAGCCAGTTTTATACATCTTGCCCTATATGTGCTATTTTTTAAATTTTAGTATATTTTAAAAATACTCCCGGGGAGCTTCCGGGGGAGTTAAAGTGAAATAGGATGTGTTATATAGCAGGTGCTACAAAGCACCCTGATGTGCACCTGACGCCTCTGAATCAATGCACACAGGAACGCGCATCGGATGTCAAACAAATGCAATTTGGCCACTTTTCATCCGATTTCTCAGCCCGATCCGTCAGAATCAGATGAAGTGGCCAAATCACACCAGGGGTATGGGCCGGATTTCGGCGGATCCCATCCATGGTCCCCCGATACCACTGCCTGTTTTCTTGGGTTGATCCCTTTTCCTTTGTCAAGGAAGGGCACTGCCTGAGGTGGGGGAAGGGGGGGGGGTGTCAATGGTGGGCTGGCGGGCTGTCAGCGACATCTGCGTAATGGCAGCCTCCCCTGCCTGGGTCAAAAAGTCTGGGTAAGCAGTTTCCAAAAACCCTGCTTGGTTCTACATTGTGTCCTACACATCAGATTTTGTCAGATAAATTGACTCAATCCACCTGAATTGGGTCAAATCTCACAAGTGTAAGGGGCCAGAAAGTATTCTCATTGGTTGCCAGAAACACTATGTAATACAGCACAGTGTAATGAAGGTGTCAGAAGTGTCTCCAATTATTTCTCACTTGAAATGTATGTTACTTTATTTATTATTTTTTTAATTTTGTTTATGGAATAAAAAAAGAAAAATAAATTTTAGAAAAAAAAAAAAAAAAGTAAAAAAAAAAGTAGCGACTCCAATTGTATATAACATTCAAACTCACTCGTGTAGGTCAAGTTCCATAATATATTAATACAGGTGGAATATCGCTTATAAGAAATGCTCAGGATCAGAAGCATTTTGGGTAAGGGATTATTCCAGTATTTCGACGTCCCACACGTTACATTGTAAGGGTCACAATAATACACATTACGGCTGGGATTATGTACAGTGTGTAAAACATTCCACCTGTAAAGCAGGTTACACATAGCCAGCGAGACACCACCACCGCCAGGATCCAGCATCGGCAAGGAGCCATGTGTTCCGCAGCGTGGCCCTCGCTAGCCCTGTCCTCTGTCATCCTGCGTGTACAGAGGAGGTGGCTGAGGACGAGCGGGAGAACACACACTGCTATTTCATCGGTCTGTTGTTCCAAATCTGCCAAATCATTCAAACCATCATCAAGTGTGGGCCAAGCGTAAGGGGTGCACATTAACTAGAGCTCCAACCGCATAACTTACCAAGAACTATCTTTGTCAGTCATTTTGTAGCTTGATCTTGTGGCCTGAAAAATAAAAAACATTAAAAAACATTTTAATTAAAGCAAACACAGTTCTATACATTAGAAAATGGACAAACATTGCCTTTGGGCTTTTCATGCAAGTTTCTCCGGCTTAGCAGTTGTCCATTCTGTTGTAAGAGTGGAATAAAGTTCCCACATCCAACACAGGCGGCACCAGGAAACATTTAAAAATAATGCACCCAGATAACTTTCATCTCTTCTGCCCAGGTATCACTATAGAAGTGTAAATTCCTCCCCATAACCAGGTCAACAGCGGATATAGCACAAGCCTATCGGAGGAAGTGTACACCAGATAGGTCACCTTGATCAAGGACATATTGCATTGGCTGTGCAGCGTAACCGGTGGTGATATATCGGTGCATCAGGCTGCAAGGACTGAGTGGACAAATTCAAATGCCCGCCCAGCTGGGTGTCCTGACAGACGCATCGAATGGCCAATCGGGAAGTGTGTATACTTGAACCATCTTCCCTGACTGTCTGGGGTAGAAGTATGAAGCAGTGATAAGGGAGAAGTGATAAAGTGCCTGGTACTTTATCACTGGCCAATCACCTGCTGACTGTTACGTTACAGGCTGGGTTTAAAAAGGGCCAGTTAGTAGCTGATTGGCCGGTGATACCAAGTACCAGCCGCTTTGGCCAAAATGATAATTGCACGTCACTGGATGGCTAAAACGGGACCGGTATTTTTAGAATGGATCAATTTAGTTAATACAATATATGAACATGAGAAATATTTTTTTGCCTCCAAGGGGGAGCTCCACAAATTTCACGATATTTGGCACCAATGGCACCAATCTAAATGGTATAAATTTACAGGAGTATAGAGAAGCATCCTTAGATAAAATAAAGTAGTTAGAGTAGGGGGGGGGGGGGGGGGGGGCGGGGGAGGGTTGAAATAACAAGTATATTTAAAAAAAAAAAAAACATTTCTTATATATATTCACTTTCACCGTCAAAGAAGTTGTTTTCATAACGGTTAATTAATTAGAGGTGATTTATGCAAATTCTTTAAGAGTTTGGAACAGGGAGAGTAAACGATGCACTGATAAGTAAGGTGTTCAGTTCAGTTAAAATCAAAATTATATATAAAATAGAACCATGTCCACTCCATATAATATCCCACTCCTATGAATTCTGGTTGCACTTTCCGTATAAACAGTTTGGAACACTACACCCACCTCCAGAAAAAAGCAGACGGGGAAACGGGATGGGATAATACATTCTATCCTTATATAATGTCCCCTGATATCTCTCGGTCGCCAGGTTTGGCCCCCCCCCCTCCCCCTTCTCCATACTCCCCATCAAAACTCCCTAACAGAAGAGCTATAGTATCTTAAGTAGGATAAGCAATGTGCAGTGATTGTAGAAAATGTTGTTATGTATGTATGAAATGTAAAGTCTGTCTTAAAAAGAATGTCATCATTTTGTTTTGTATAATGAAAAAATTAAATAAAGACTCAAATAAAAAAAGTACCAGCCACTTTATCACTTCTTCTCCATTATCAATGCTTCATACATCTACACCTCTGTGTGGTGTGCCCCCAACCTAAAAAGTAAAATGTTTATTTACTTACAGCCCCGTACACATGAGGTGATCCCCGCTGACGCTGATATTGGTTTGTAGTGGTGATCCGACATTGGCAAATGCATACACACTTGGCGGGGGACACGGATGAGGGCCATGCTTAATTCCCACCCTTTAAATTACTTTATTGATGTCTACATCCCAGGAATCCATAGAAGACTAGTAGGTTAACAGACTACAGCTAATCTGACAGAGAGACAATGACAAGGAGGAAAGAGCAGTCATTTTCCTTATAAAAGATGTCTCTGGCGGAGATTAACGAACTCGTAAAATCTATTGTATGGACGGACCGGGAGCTTGTGGAATGAATGTAATTCACCAGCCGCAATTGTCTACCACATCGGACTGTTCAGAGCAGAGCAGGAGACAGCTACGGACAGCTGTCAGTAACCTGATCCAACCCACGGATCGCTGTTCTATGTTTGTCCCATACTGTAAGGTCAGAACATTTTGTTGAAAACTCCCCTTTTAAAAAAAATCTACTGATGCCAAATGTCATATTACAAAAATAAATCAATAACCAAAGGGGCCTACACACGTAGCGATGCTGAAGCGTTCTGACCGATGCTAGATCACTCAGGATCGCTCAGTACACAGCGATGTGTCAGCGATGTGTGCTGAATACCGCTGTGCGTAGGCCCCATTGAGATAAAATATACCGGTAACATGAACTTAAAAAATGTCTGCAGGTAGCAGAGGAATCACGCCAGACTAGTCTTAAGGCCTGTTAATTGTTTATGCAAATCTCAAAAAGTTTTGGTGAAGTGAAAATGTTCATCACTAAATGGACCCTTATAGGCCTTTAACCCCTTCGGTGGTATGGCCGGAAGTTTCTCTGCAGCTGCCCCTTCTGTGGTGAGTATTTCTGGGGCAGGACTTGTCCACTTATGGGAGTCGGTTTATTGTGTTGCATTTGGGAGGGGGGGGGGGGGGACATTTGTATATAGATTACAACATCTATATACAAATACTCTATTCAGGGCAGTTTAATTGTCGGTGATGTGCTCAGCATTACAGAAGCGCTAAAGAGCATCTCCATTACCAGCGAAGGAAAAATCTGCCATGTTTTCAGCCAACAGTCCAAACGACAAGGTCTTAATAAATTAAAATGTTCCTGTATTGCTTTAATTGCTTAATTGGTATTGATTGAGAATAACTCTCTTTAGTGAATTATTTGCAGTTGCCAGATCTATAGCGCAGCAGATTAAACAACAGAATAAGCAATTATCAGCCACTCGCTAATTTTCGGGTGATGCAGACCCGGACGATATGGCTCCGGACCTATTGCATCCACAGAAAACATCGGAACCGTCCCTTTTTACACCGCACGGTGCCGCATGCATTATCATTCGGTTGCCCATACAGCATGGGCATCTGTAAGACAACTAGCGCAGGAGCGGGCAGTTTGGCCATGCACACTGGACCATCTGGTGTACTGATTTGGGCGGATTGTTCAGGCTATTATTGCCCCAGTGTGTAGTAAACTTTAGAAATGGAAGATATTACCATTGATGTTATGCTATAGACAAACTCCCTGGCAGCCATATTGCACTGGGTGATGGTACTCAGCTGAGTAACGTCAGAGCAGTCTGTAGCCCATAGGTTTAGCCGCACATAGTAGATTTGCGACCGCTTAAGAAATAATTTGATTGTCGGCGACCATGGAATGATTTCAGCCCCGCATCTGCAATGCAAGCGGAGGCATTCGCCGTGTGAGGGGGGGGCGTTTGTGCGGGTGGCGTTAAGTTGGCTCGCAAAGCTGCAAATCACAACTTGAATCAACCAGAATTACCCCCATTGTCACCAGGTGGCGCTGTTGCACAACAAATCATTTCAAATGCATTACAATTGTCCAGTGTGTCCGACAGTTCTCATTCAAAACCGCCTTCTGTAGAACAGATTGTAATATGTCGGGTGGAACAGCCAGCACAAGATATCTAAGGGGCGTACACACAGGCAATTGTCCCCTATCTGTTGAGATCACTCCGAAATTAAGCACACATTGCCCCGTGTGTATGCACAATGGCGATGCGCGGTACCGACAAAGTGTTCAAATCGTCCAGTGTGTGTATGCTCTATATGGCTGACAATGTGCACTACTGCACGTTGTCAGTGGCATCCTCAGTCGGCTGTACGCGCAGCTCAGAGGACATCGCTACAGAGGGTAATTCTGCAGAAAGCGCTCCTGGTATCTGCAAGCCTGCATGCAATTGCCAATGCCAGTTCCCGGCATGCATGACCTCGCTGAGTACACATGTAGTCTAGTATGTACCCATACCAGGGTTGCCGACTTTATAATTCTCCTCTCCGGGAGAAGCCCAGAGAGTAGAGTTCCAGCAGCCGCTCAGGGGGCGGGGCTTAAGTGTGACGTCACTAAGCCCCGCCCCATGATGGCAAACTGCCGAATTCACGGATCTCCGTGGAGGGGGCGGGGCTAAAATCACTTGATTGTGTCCTTTAGCTCCGCACCCTCCTGAGACCCGAGGATTGCGGCAATTTAATGCCGCGATCCGGGGTGCAGGGGGGTCCCCCTGAATCCGGGAGGGTTGCCCACCCTTCCGGGGGGCCGGGAGGGGGGCCCGTTTTTCGGGAGACTCACGGCCATTCCGGGAAAGTCGGCAACCCTGACCCATACATGTAACTTCTCTCCCATCTCTGCCTTTGACAGATCCTGCTCACACTTTGCTAAAAATGCATTATGGGATTGATTTAGGTTGGTTTCTAAAAGCAAACTCCTTTAATGGACAAAACCATGTGCACTGCAGGTGGGGCAGATGTAACATGTGCAGAGAGATTTAGATTTGTGCGAGTTATTTTGTTTCTGTGCACGGTAAATACGGACTGCTTTATTTTTACACTGCAATTTATATTTCAGTTTGAACACACCCCACCCAAATGTAACTCTCTGCACATGTTACATCTGCCCCACCCTCAGTGCAGCATGGTTTTGTCCATTAACGAAGGAGCTTGCTTTTGCAAACCAACCAGAACCTCCCCCTATATGTACTGTAACAGGCCCTCTCTTATTCAGTCCTCAATGAACACTAACAGGTTTTAGTGATATTTAGGCTATATCATGGGGAAATGAAAATAACTCAAGTACTAATTAAATCACCTGTGCTCAAGAATGGAGATCAATAAAACCTGGACTATTAAGTGCCCATACATAGTAAAATGATTGTATGCGTTATGGACTAGATCGCATTGTATGTGCAGCATATACTTTTTGAGCGGTGCGATGGGATGTGCCCGGGAGCATTTTCTCATACCCAGCAATTGTATCGTGTATGGCAGGGATGGGGAACCTTTGGCTCTCCAGCTGTTGTTGAACTGCACATCCCAGCATGCCTGCTACAGTTTTGCTCTTTGGCCATACTAAAACTGTTTCAGGGCATGCTGGGATGTGTAGTTCAACAACAGCTGGAAGGCCAAAGGTTCCCCATCCCTGGTGTATGGGAACCTTTATCCTTGAGGACTGAAGGTGCCCATACACGGTACAATTGCCGGCTGTGATGAGATGCGTGCTCCCCGCGCACATATTGTATCATCGGACAGTTCAAAAAGTATATGCTGCACATACTTATTGTACTAGATAGCATCCCATTGCATTGCAAAAACATATGCAATCTACTCCAAATTGCATACAATAATTGTGCTGTGTATGGGCACTTAAGGACAGGAATGTCTGTACAAAAGTCTACTACCAGCACTGCCTGTCCTTAATCGTTTGGTGTATATTGTTCATTCTAATGGTGCTCTCATACACTAGGGCGATATTGCATTCAACCCTTCGATTTTGACCACATCTGTGCGATAAACGGAAGGATTGTATGCACGTCAAATGTGTCACCCAACGCAAAGCGCAGGTCTGCCCAGTCGAGTCTCGCATCGATAGATATTATGTGCTGAACATAATATTTATCGGTTTGCATGTGATTTCTGACTACATGCGATCACTCGCAATGCGATTGGCGGCATTTTGGGGAGCTTGAGGCGGTGTCGTTTAGCAGGAGGGCTGCGGTGCGTCGCCTGCCCTCTTCCAGCACCCGATGTGACATTGCAGGTGCTGGAGATAAAAGCACTTGAGCACCATAAGATGTGATTGGACATCGCATATGTGTATGGGCACCATAACACTCTGCACCTTGTAAATGCCTTGCAGTTCCTATTTCCTGCCTGCGGTGTCCCTCTCTGCTTTGTTGTTTCTACAACAGACTGTGCTGAAAGTACCACAGCAGACAGTAACACCCCAGCAAGAAGGTGGAACTGCAAGTGATTTCACATGGAGCAGAACCCCCCCCCCCCACACACACACACAAAATACACTTACCACTCTGTCCACAAAACACCTACATCCAGGTAGTAAGTATATCCAGGAATGGCTACAGGGGACGTGCTTGGTGCCTCTGCCAATTTGATTAAACCATCTGTGCTAGGATATGGATTTACTTAAACCCTGGAACGTGTTTTAGAACATCTTGCTTAAGACTAGGGACGAGATGTACTAAGCCGTGAAAAATTATAAATGGAGTAATAAACCACCAGCCAATCGGCACCTAACTGTCATTTTTCAAACACAGCCTGTGACATGATAGTACGGAGCTGATTGGCTGATAGTTTATCACTCTCCATTTTATCACTTTTCAAGCTTAGTGCATCTGGTCATCGGTGAGACAATTATCCTGTGACAGGAAGCCTGAGTATATGTAATAATGGGAGAGAAGTGCAACCCAAATATACATATAAGGGGACTTCCGGGAGCTATAAAAGTGATGCCGGTCTGTAGCACTCCTCACACCCAGGATATAGGTCTACTCTGCACAGCCATGTAACACACACACACACACACACACATTATAGGAGCACAGCCATGTAACACACACACATTATAGGAGCACAGCCATGTAACACACACACACTATAGGAGCACAGCCATGTAACACACACACACACACACACACACACACACTATAGGAGCACAGCCATGTAACACACACACACACACACTATAGGAGCACAGCATGTAACACACACACACACACACACACACTATAGGAGCACAGCCATGTAACACACACAAACACCAGGGACACAATATAGGAGCACAGCCATGTAACACACACACATTATAGTAGCACAGCCATGTAACACACACACATTATAGGAGCACAGCCATGTAACACACACACACATTATAGGAGCACAGCCATGTAACACCCCCACACACACACACACACACATTGTAGGAGCACAGCCATGTAACACACACACACACACACACATTATAGGAGCACAGCCATGTAACACACACACACACACACACACACACACATACATACATTATAGGAGCACAGCCATGTAACTAACACACACACACACATTATAGGAGCACATCCATGTAACTAACACACACACACACATTATAGGAGCACAGCCATGTAACACACACACACATACATTATAGGAGCACAGCCATGTAACTAACACACACACACACACACACATTATAGGAGCACAGCCATGTAACTAACACACACACACATTATAGGAGCACAGCCATGTAACACACACTATAGTAGCACAGCCATGTAACACACACACACACCAGGGACACAATATAGGAGCACAGCCATGTAAACACACACACACACACCAGGGACACAATATAGAAGCACAGCCATGTCACACACACACACACACACACACACACACACACACCAGGGACACATAATAGGAGCACAGCCATGTAACAAACACACACACACACACACACACCAGGGACACATTATAGGAGCACAGCCATGTCTCACTCTCACACACACACACACACACACCAGGGACACACTATAGGAGCACAGCCATGCAACACACACACACCAGGGAATTATAGGAGCACAGCCATGTCTCACACACACACACACACACACACAAGGGACATTATAGGAGCACAGCCATGTCACACACACACCAGGGATACATTATAGGAGCACAGCCATGTAACACACACACACACACAATATAGAAGCACAGCCATGTCACACACACACACACACCAGGGATACACTATAGGAGCACAGCCATGCAACACACACACACCAGGGACATTATAGGAGCATAGCCATGCAACACACACACACCAGGGACACATTATAGGAGCACAGCCATGTAACACACACGGGACACATTATAGGTGCACAGCCATGTAACACACCAGGGACACATTATAGGAGCACAGCCATGTAACACACACACACACACACACACACACACACACCAGGGATACATTATAGGAGCACAGCCATGTAACACACACACACAGGGACACACTATAGGAGCACAGCCATGTAACACACACACACACACACACACACACACACCAGGGACACACTATAGGAGCACAGCCATGCAACACACACACCATGGACATTATAGGAGCACAGCCATGCAACACACATCAGGGACACATTATAGGCGCACAGCCATGTAACACACACACACAACAGGGACACATTATAGGAGCACAGCCATGCAACACACACACCAGGGACATTATAGGCGCACAGCCATGTAACACACACACACACACACACACACACACAACAGGGACACATTATAGGAGCACAGCCATGCAACACACACACACAGGGACATTATAGGCGCACAGCCATGTAACACACACCAGGGACACATTATAGGTGCACAGCCATGTAACACACACACGCACCAGGGACACATTATAGGTGCACAGCCATGTAACACACCAGGTATACATTATAGGAGCACAGCCATGTCACACACACACTCTATAGGAGCACAGCCATGTCACACACACACACACTATAGGAGTATGCCCGGATAAGGGGCCCGTGTGTCCCCGGGCAGCCCTGCTGTAATGCACAGGACACCCCATGCTGCAGGGACACGGCCAGTAACGCGCCCGCTGGTAACACACAGCACATGGGGGCCGCATGTATCACAGCGACCCTCCGGCCACAGGGTTCGGACTGTAAGCGGGGCAGGTAGTTACTGGACAGTACAGGGACCGGGGCAGCTCACACTTACAGGCGCAACCACCGGGACCGGGGCAGCCGCAACCACCGGGACCGGGGCAGCTCACACTTACAGGCAACTTCCTCCTCCAAGCGCAGCAGCAGCAACCGCCAGAGAGTAGACGGTAGAGTAGCAGCGGAAACTACGCGCGACAGCTCTGCCCTCCCCACTGGGCGCCCCCTCCTCCTTCACACCCACTGCGCGCCCCCTCCTCCTTCACACCCACTGCGCGCCCCCTCCTCCTTCACACCCGCTGCGCGCCTCCTCCTCCTTCACACCCGCTGCGCGCTCCCTCCTCCTGCCCACCGCGCGCCCCTTCCTCCTGAGTCCTGCACACCCCACTGCACGCCCCCTCCTCCCTCACACCCGCTGCGCACCCCCTCCCCACTGCGCTCCCCCACCTCCTTCACACCCACTGCGCACCCCCTCCTCCTGCGCGCCCCCTCCTCCTTCACACCCGCTGCGCGCCCCCTCCCCACTGCGCGCCCCCTTCTTTTTCACACCCGCTGCGCGCCCCCTCCCCACTGCGCGCCCCCTCCTCCTTCACACCCGCTGCGTGCCCCCTCCCCACTGCGCGCCCCCTCCTCCTTCACACCCGCTGCGCGCTCCCTCCTCCTGCCCACCCCGCCCACTGCGCGCCCCTTCCTCCTGCACACCCCACTGCGCTCCCCCTCCTCCTTCACACCCTCTGCGCGCCCCCTCCCCACTGCGCGCCCCCTCCTCCTTCACACCCACTGCGCACCCCCTCCTCCTGCGCGCCCCCTCCTCCTTCACACCCGCTGCGCGCCCCCTCCCCACTGCGCGCCCCCTCCTCTTTCACACCCGCTGCGCGCCCCCTCCCCACTGCGCGCCCCCTCCTCCTTCACACCCGCTGCGCGCCCCCTCCCCACTGCGCACCCCCTCCTCCTTCACACCCGCTGCGCGCCCCCTCCTCCTTCACACCCGCTGCGCGCCCCCTCCTCCTGCACGCCCCCTCCTCCTGCCCACCCCGCCCACTGCACGCCCCTTCCTCCTGCACACCCCACTGCGCGCCCCTTCCTCCTGCCCACCCCTCCCACTGCGCGCCCCTTCCTCCTGCCCACCCCTCCCACTGCGCGCCCCTTCCTCCTGCACACCCCACTGCGCGCCCCCTCCTCCTTCACACCCGCTGCGCGCCCCCTCCTCCTGCCCACCCCTCCCACTGCGCACCCCTTCCTCCTGCACACCCCACTGCGCGCCCCCCACTACCAACAGCGCAACGTGGTGGCGGTGCAGTCAGTGTTTGAGAGTGTGGTATGTACAACGGGATAGTACATAGGGCATCCCAGGGGCCTTAGCTCAGGATGCTGGCGATCACAGGACTTACCCCGGCATCCCAATAGTTTAAATCCAGACAGGAGCCCCTACTGCACAACCTCTTTCCCCGCAGCCTGACCCTAACCCTAAAACACCCTAACCCTTCTTGGTGCCTGACACCACCGTACCCCACCCCGCATCCTAACCCCTCTTCTTGGTGCCTAACCCCATCACTCCGCAGCCTAATCCTTAGCACCCCTTCTTGGTGCCCAAACCTTCGGACATTAGCGTTCACCTGCCCTACGCCGACACGGGTGGAGAAAGCAGCGGCATTAATCCCACAGGCTTTAATGGAAACTCCAGAGACAGCACACAGCCAGTGGGTAGACAGCCGGCGAGGGCAGAGGGACCGGATTCCTGACCGCAAACTTCTCCTCCGCTACTGATTAGCATAAGGACACGCATACCGCACAGTGGACCTATAGAGAGAGAGAGAGAGAGAGAATAGAAAAAGGTGGAATAAATCAGTGCTAGATTGCAGTCTCAAACACCAATTTGCAAAGGGGTATGGCCAGGGGCTGGCTGGCAACTTTCAGCCTGAGTGGCAACACAAGCAAGTGGCCCATCACCATCGCCATCATTTCACCACCCTATCCTCTCCCCTCTAGTATGCAGCAAGGATTAAACAATCCTTCCCCCCACACATACAACAGAAACGGGGAAAGTGCGCGCCGAATGCGCGTTACAAAAATTTACACTGTGATGCCCATTACACATAATGCCACACACCGTAATGCCCATTACACATAATGCCACACACCGTAATGCCCATTACACATAATGCCACACACCGTAATGCCCATTACACATAATGCCACACACCGTAATGCTAATTACACATAATGCCACACACCTTAATGCCCATTACACATAAAGCCACACACACCGTAATGCCCATTACACATAAAGCCATCACTGTAATGCCCATTACACATAATGCCACACACGGTAATGCCCATTACACATAAAGCCATCACAGACGTAATGCCAATGAAACATAATGCCACACCGTAATGCCCAAACATAATGCCACACACCATAATGCCCATTACACATAATGCCAACACCGTAATGTCCATTACACATAAAGCCAACACCGTAATGCCAATTAAACATAATGCCACACACCGTAATGCCAATTAAACATAATGCCACACACCGTAATGCCCATCAAACATAATGCCACGCCGTAATGCCCTTTACACATAATGCCACACCTTAATGCCCATTACATATAATGCCACACACCGAAATGCCCATTACACATAATGCCAACACCGTAATGCCCATTACACATAATGCCATCACCATAATGCCCATTACACATAATACCAACAACGTAATACCCATAAAACATAATGCCATAATGCCCATTAAGCATAATGCCAATAACGTAATGCCCATTAAACTAAATAATGATACCATATTAATGCTGCTTACCTATATCGCTTGTTGCCAGGGGTTACATGCTTCTTGCCAGGTGTTTCTTTCTTACCATGGGGATTCTTTGCCAGTGGAGAGCCAGGGTACATGCTCGTCGCCAAGGGGTTCCATTTAAATAGCGCGCCAGCGCTACCCGAATCAGCACTTCCGGGTAGCGCTGGCCGCACTGTTCTCTTCTGACAGACACTAGAGGTATAGCAGTACCTCTAGTGTCTGTCTCCTATAAGGCGGCGGCCATTTTGGGAGAGGCCGTCACCTTACTTCGTGCGGCCAGGAAGCTTGTGCTGAACACACGGAGGTGGCTGACGGCTGCGGCGGTGATGGCCGGCTGGGCTGCGTCAGCGTGTGCAAGATGCACACAGCGGCCCAGCCAGTAGCTAGTCATACCGGCCTGGGGGGCATGTGGCACTCTGCACGCCTCTGGGTATGGCCGACCCTTAAAATGTACACCAAGTCCCAATCTACACCACACTATTTTATTCTCCCTCTATAGGTGTCGTGGACCATAGAGGTACAAAGTGCCGGCATTGCGGCAGTCGGGATTTCGACAGTCGGGATTTTGACCTCATCCCAAATAGACGTCTGTTAAAATAAAGCAAAAGAGGAGCGCTCCATATTGTAAAACTGAGAGTTTAATAAGCACACAAATGCTCCGGTGCAACTAGTGTGGCCAATCCCGGGATCGGGATCGGCGGGATCCCGGGATTTGGCCTAAAAAAGTCTGGGATTTCAATCCCGGGATTGGAGTATCCAATCCCGGGATTTCGGGATTAGACTGCGCATGCGCAGTCTAATGCCGGGCAGCGTCTGAGCACTCGCTCAGACGCTGCCCGGCTGTTCCCGCAAGCTGACCCGGCGTGCGGCCTGCGTAGCGTGACAGTAGAGGTCACGCTGCGCAGGCCACACGTCACCAGTGACCGCCCGCCTACCCGCCGGCCTGCCTCCGCCTGCCCGCCTCTTCTCCGCCGCCCGCCTGCATGCCAGCCTGCCTCCGCCCACCTGGAGGTGCACTTGCCGGGAGGCACCGTGCACCTCCAAACCCACTCCCGGCCGCCCGCCGATTCCTTATGTAAGTAGATGTGCGGGTCGGCCGGGGTGGGTCCAATGCTAATAATGGGCTTTTTGGTTTGGATGCCAATCCCGGGATCCCGGGAATCCCGGGATTGAGCATTTTTCAATCCCGGATCCCGGGATTGAAAAAATGCCCCAGGATTGGCATCCCTAGGTGCAACCAATATGTACTCGTACTGGGAATAAAACAGCTGTGGGCTGGTTACCATAAGGTGCAATAATAGCAAGCCAGGCAAATCTCCTACCACCAGCCGGGGCACTGCGGACATACACAATCAACCGCTGGACTCACAATAGCGGGACATGGTGTATCAATGGTCCTGACAGGAACAGAGGCGGCAAGGGGAGGCCGGCACACAGCAAGCTGACGTCACCAAGCCCAGCTCTAAAGCGTTTTGTAAAAAAACTTCATCAGGGGGCTGGCTGGTGACGGACAGCTCTGGACTTAAGACAGAAACCAGTGACCAACAGAATTTGTTCAGACCAGCGGGCGTGAACATAACAATAAAAGGTTACATATCAATGCGTGTCATATAATAACATACAAGCGGAGATAATAAAATACACAATATATACATATCTCCTGCTAGAGTCACTGAGGTGGTGGTTACATATTACGGGACATACCACATTATTATATCGCTGTATTTTGAGTTTATGGTAGGAATTCAATTGCCAGCGAGAAGTATGCCAGGTAGATTTGTCCAGGCAAAGGATTGCCTAATGGCACCCCGTAACGGTGGTCCCCCTCCTCTTCGTTGAGGGGGGGGGGGGGGGGGGGGGATAATGCAGGCAGGGGTTACATCAGCCACTGGTTGCATAGCGGTGTTTATTAAGGCCATATTCATGTAGATTTAAGCAAAGTACAGCGCTCCCATTTTTACATTTGATGCAACCCCCCTGAATGTAACAAAGATAACTACGTCCCCTTATTTCCAGATCCAAAATGTACCGAACTCCATCCATATTAGGTTGGGTGTGGATCATTTGGTCTACAGCAAGTTGGTCGACATACTGAAAGGTCGACATGGGTCTAGGTCAACATGTCATTGGGTCGACACAAGCATTAGGTCAACATGGGCAAGGTCGACATGGGGTTTTTCATTTTTTTTTTACCCGAATGTCGACACAATTGACATGGACACTGTAACGTAGCACCGCGTCGTTACACACTATTTTATTCTACCTCCACGCCCTAGTGGATGGTAGGGCATGAAATACCGCCTGTTGGCACATGTTGGCTCAAAAAAAACGTGAAAACCCCCATGTCGACCTTTTGACTGTCGACCTAATGCTTGTGTCGACCTTATGACCTCTCAAACTAAATTACCTAGATTCATGTCGACCTAGACCCATGTCGACCTTATGGTGTCGACCTAATGACTGTCGACCAAATGACCGTTTCCCATTAGGTTTATAAATATACCAGATAAAGGAAATCCTTCTTGGGGATTCTGTAACTGTGTGATAGTGATCATGAGTTAAAAACACCGTAATGTCCATTACACATAAAGCCAACACCGTAATGCCAATTAAACATAATGCCACACACCGTAATGCCAATTAAACATAATGCCACACACCGTAATGCCCATCCAACATAATGCCACGCCGTAATGCCCATTACACATAATGCCACACCCAGGGCCGGCGCTACCCACTCAGCAGCTCCTGCAAAGCAGGGAGGCGCCATGCTGAAAAGGCGCTGTCTCCCTCCTTGCTCTGCTAAAGCTGCCTCAGCCCTCACTGTCACTGCCTCCTGCACGCCGCCCGCAGCGCCTGTTTGACAGCAGACGGCAGTATGGAGAAGCTGAGCAGCTCCCTGCACCCCGCACACACTGTCCTCCTCCTGCAACCTGCCCCCTCTTACTTCCATACACTTGCGCTGAGGCATGTAGCGCTGTCTGCGAATGCTTGGATGACATGTCATGTCTGGATTCGCCCCCTACCCATTGCTCCCTGCGCCTGTCAGCTGCCAATCAAATGATGAACTGGTAGCAGCACCACCTCCCCTTCCTTCCCTCTTCTCAGTGTCCTGGGCCAGTGCCGCTGCCAGTCCTCAACACTCCGCCCCCTCTATCTCCTCCCCTCTTCTTTAATCTCCTCCTTCTCTCCCCTCCTTTCCCCCTCAGTCACGAGTGCTGCACATACTTTTGTACTGCTTTTGGATCACATCGCACACACATTGCATGCATGCCGTGCGATGCGATCTAGCCCATAACGTATGCAATTCTCGCAGCGTGTATTGGCACCTTTAGTGCCTGCAACATTTTGTGGACACAGCACTGAGATGATGTATGCATACATGTACATGCACCCAAGATCCTCCATAGGATCGCATGTTGCATATGCTCCCACAATCGGGCTGCAGCTTGTTGCAATGGCAATGTGAAAGGGCGCAAAAATGATGGTTTGCAGGAGGGCGCCGGACACCTTAGCACCGGCCCTGGCCACACCTTAATGCCCATTACATATAATGCCACACACCGAAATGCCCATTACACATAGGGCCTTATTTTGGTTCATTCTTTCTGACAAAATCCTTCTTAGATGGGCAAAACCATGTGCACTGCAGGTGGGGCAGATGTAACATGTGCAGAGAGCATTAGATTTGGGTGGGGTTTTACTTCAAAGTGAGATCTATATTGCAGTGCAAAAATA